>NC_069075.1:75993534-76312210 GCF_025698485.1 Gossypium arboreum
TAGGAGAGGCAATCATCGAAAATCCTTCAACAAAGCGTCTATAATACCGGCTAAGCCTAAAAGCTTCTAACCTCGGATACATTCTTGGGCGGTTTCCAATCAACGATCGCAGAAATCTTACTTGGATCCACCGAATACCATCACCGAGACTATATGGCCCAAAATCCGACTTCACGAAGCGAACTCACTTTTACTAAACTTGGCAAGCAGTTTCTTTTCTCTCAAGATCGCAATATAGTTCTCAAGTGTTCGGCATGTTCGGACTCATCTCGAGAATAAATTAAAATGTCATCTATAAACACTACTACAAACTTATCCAAATATGGTAGGAAGATCCGATTCATTAAGTCCATAAATATATTTGGAGCATTTGTTAAGCGAAAGGCATCACAAGAAACTCATAATGTCCATACCTTGTCCTAAAGGCGGTTTTCGCACATCGACTCCTTAACTCTCAATGGTAGTAACCGGACCTCAAATCAATCTTTGAAAACTTTGTGGCCCCTTTAAGCGATCGAATAAATCATCAATCCTCGGCAATGGGTACTTGTTCTTTATAGTCACCTTATTAAGTCGACGGTAATCAATGCAAAGTCTCATTGAACTATCCTTCTTCTTCTGAATAATACAGAGCACCCGGGAGAGAAACTCGGTCTCACAAATCCCTTGTCTGTTAACTCCTCGCAATCGAGCCTTCAATTCTTTTAATTGATGAGCCATTCTATATAGAGCAATCGAGATCGGTGCGTGCCGGCAACAAATCAATGGCAAAATCTATCTCTCTGTTCGGAGGCAACCAGGCAATTCCTCCGAAATACATCCGAAACTCACAGACTATCAGATCGATTCAAATTTCAGTTGAGGCAACTCAATATTCATTACATAAGCGGATAAGCTTCACACCTTTTTCTCATGTATTTACATGCGGACATGTGCGAAATCACCATAGGCAATTTATTTGATTCATCTGTTTCAACCCACGAATTTCTCCATTTTCACATTTCAACTCTAGTGTCTTTTGTTTACAATCTACCTTAGCATCATACAATGTTAACCGGTCCATTCCCAAGATAATGTCAAACTCACCAAATGGTATGACATCAAGTTGGTAGGAAAACAATGACCTTGAATCATTAATGGGCAATTCTTGCAAACCTTGTCAACTAGCACATATTGGCCTAAGGGTTCGACACTTTAATCGTAAACTCGATAAATTCAACAGCAACTTTTATTGGATACTAAATTCATGCAAATATAGGAATGAGTGGACCGGGATCAATCAATGCAATAACAATAGTATCATAGAGAAAATGTACCGAGAATGACATCGGAGATGATGCATCTTCTCGGCACGTATAGCATAAGCTCTAGCAGTGCTCTAGCTTCGATCTTGTCGTTAAATCTTTCATCACGGTTTACTACTAGTCCCACCTCCAGTATTTCTCGGTGGTCTACCTCTACTAGCGGTGGTATTCATCTAGCACTCTGAAATCTTTCTTCTTTAACTTTCTCCGGACAATCTCTAATAAAATGCTCGCGAGAACACTTTTTGAAACAAGCTCGCTCGGTCCCCAACACTCACCATAATGTTGCTCGCCACATTCTTGACACTCGGGCTTTCTAGGTCGCACATTACCCACACTTGCCACCAAGTAGCTTGAGCTTTAGACCCGAATATGCTCTACCACGATCTCGTGTGAATCCCCAATTGAAACTGTCATTAGAGGGTTTGTCTCTTTGGACCTCTTTGGTTGAGATTGAAATGGCTTGCTTATCTGTCTTTTTCGGCATCTCGGGCCTCAATAGCGACTTTTCTTCTTTCTTTGTTCAATTCTTTGGCTTTAAGAGCTCGATCAACCAATACTACAAATTCTTTCAACTCCAAAATTCCTACAAGCACTTTAATGTCCTCATTCAGCCCATCTTCAAATCTTCTACACATAATGGCCTCGATGGACACACATTCACAGGCATACTTGCTTGAGTCTTACAAATTCGCGTTCATACTCGCTACTGGACATTTTCCCGCTTCAATTCAAGGAACTCCTTCCGTTTTGATCAATAAATCGTTGACTTATGTATTTCTTTCTAAATTCTTCTGGAAGAAATCCCAAGTAACTTTTCTTTTGGCACCACTGCAACCAAAGTCTTCCACCGGTGGTAAGCGAATCTCTCAAAAGTGATCTGACACTTTAAGCATTCCTCGGGTGTACATGAGAGCTCATCAAATACACGGGTAGAATTTTAAAGCCAGAATTCCGCTTTCTCAGGATCATCATCGACCTTTGCTCTAAACTCTTCGGCCCCTTGTTTTCGAATCTTGTCAACCGGAGGCTTGTTCATTCTTACCAAATCTATACCTTGAGCAACTACAGAATCGCCCGAGGTATAGGAGGGGTGGAGGAGGTTGAGCATTTGGATTTGCTCGAATAAATTCATATACCAATTGTTCATCATTTGGAGAAAGGCATCCGAGCCTCATCTCCTTGTCTCAATGTCTCAGTCTACTTTCCACAGTAGCAGTCCCTTGTAAAGGGAGCGGCGCATTACTAGCAAACATCATCACCGCAGTTCCTTCAGGATCCATTACTATATTAAAACAAAACACAGTTTAGAATAATCAGGAGTCACCACACTATCACAATATTTTTATGGCATGTATAGCTAGACTTTTACACACACTTTATTAGTCCGAGAACCGACTAAACCATAGCTCGATACCACTAAATGTAACACCCTTACCTGTTACTGTCAGGAACAGATACAAGGTATTACGAACATAACACATACCATTAAACATAACAGAGATATAAATATGTCATCCAATTTGATAGTGCATCATTATAACATATGTCTTGAACAATATTAGCCAACTTTAATGGCTTGTACAAAGTAGCTGGTCGAGAAATCTTGTAACTAATATTTTAAACCTAGACAAATATGACACGTAACAAAATAATTAAGCCTACTATACATGCCATAATTCAAAAGCGTTTAGTTCAAATACCCTAAAGTATGATAGTGTGGGTAGATCTTCACGATCCTTAACTCCCGAGCAAGCGAAGGACACTATAAGACAAAAGAGAGACACAAAGTAAGCTTATAGCTTAGTAAGTAAGTATGTAAATACTAATTAAAGAATCTAACATGTTTACACAACAATTCAAGTATATCTACTTTAACTTCACTATTCATTCCACTTTGATTAAGCTGTCTCTGCTGCGTCATATTCACTAAATAAATCATAACTCGAGTTACAAAACTTGAAATTCAAATCCGTAAAATTTCCCTGAATCTAGACTCATAAATATTTTTGCTAATTTTTTTCTATAATTTTTGGTTTAGCCGATTAGTACAGTTTATTAGTTAAAGTTCCCCTGTTACATAGCTCGACTGATCTGACCTCTGTTCACTACGAATTGAATTTATCTCAGTACACAATTCAAACAACCCTGAAGTCTATTTCATTTAAAACTAGTCTCAATAAGGAATTTAGGCATGTAAACTATATTTCTTAATTTGCTGTGTACAATTTTTAATGATTTTTCAAAGTTGGAATAGGGGATCACGTATTCATCCTGAGCAAGTCACATACAATTGTAAATATCTCAAAATATAGAATTCCTTTGCTTTCTTTGTTTCTTTTATATGAAAGTAGACTCATTAAACTTTAATTTCACATCTCATTCAACCTCTAATTATATTCCTCCTATTTTTGGTGATTTTTTCAAAATCACGTCACTGCTACCATCTAAAAACAGTTTTAATGCTAATTTCACTCTTTCACACATTCTTTATGCTAACCTCATTTTATCTTATATATGTATATACCACAAATCATTTTCACCACATTTCATTCACCATAAGTGTAGGTCCAAACCACAATATCACCACAAAACCATCCCGTTGAACAATTCGGATCAATCCTCGATATTTAATGGTTTCAGCACACATCCCCACCATCATACTTCGTTTAGTTCGGCTCTCTTGTACACATGGTGAACACTTAGTACCACTCATGCGACCTAACCGATTTGTCTCGTAGCTCTCTTGTCTACATGGTGTCCTTCACTTGGAATCACGCATGCGACCTAGCTACATTTATCTTTCACGTAGCTCTCTTGTCTACATGGTGTCCTTCACTTGGAATCACGCATGTGACCTAGCTACTACAGGGTGTCTCGTAGCTTTCTTGTACACATGATGTGCACTCAGCATCATACATGTGACCTAGCTACGCCCTCTATTTCATTCGGTCTCTCCGAATGTTCAACCGGATCTCTCTCTATATTTATTTCCATTCTTCCAATAGTCGATTTATATTTTAACATCAGCTAGTATATTTATATAATAGGCTGAAATATAAGAATGTACATGAAATTATTGTAATATTTACATACAAACTTACCTTGGTGCAAAATGTGGAAATTTTGCAATTTAGTCCAAAACTTTTTCCTTCCCAGTTCGAGATCAATTCCACGTCTTTCTTGATCTATAATAACACATTTAGCTCATTTAATACTCATACTATTTATTTCAATCCAAAAATCACATCATGGAAAAATTACATTTTGCCCCTAACTTTACAAAATTACAATTTTGCCCCTAGGCTCGGAATTTAATTTCAGCCCTTATTCTTATGTTTTATGATATGCTGAACATTTTCTCTTCTACAACAACATCAAATTCTCACTCTATCATATAGTTATGAACAATAGGTATTTTACTGGATTATCTTGCTTTTACTCGTTTTCACTTAAAACCGAGTAGCACAAGTTATTTAACATAATTTAAAACCTCATATTCTATCATAAAACATCAAAATACACAAATTTCACCTATGGGTATTTTTCCAAATATGAACCCTAGGTTAAATTATTACTAGCATAAGCTTAATCGAGCTTAGGATTCCAAAAGCGTAAAGAACATTAAAAGCGGGCTTGGAATCACTTACTATAGAGCTTGAAAATTGAAGAAACCCTAGCTATGGAGAGAGGAGAATTCGGCAGCAACTAAGGAGGATGATGATCAATTTTGTGTTATTTTTCCCATTTTATTTCATTTAATATCCAAATGACCAAAATGCCCTCCTTACTAAACTTTCAAAAATTCCTTCCATGTCCTAATTTTGTCCATGAACTTAAAATTGGTCAAATTGCTATTTAAGACCTCCTAATTAATATTCCAAAACAATTTCATACTAAAACTTAGGGATGCAAATTTTGCAACTTATTCGATTTAGTCCCTACTTTCAATTTAAGCACTTTAGGCATAGAATTTCATCACGAAATTTTCACACAATCATGCAATCATATCATAAACCCCAAAATAATTATAAAACAATTATTTCTATCTCGGATTTGTGGTCACGAAACCACTATTCCGATTAGGCCCTAATTCGGGTTGTCACAATGAAAGGTATATTTTTCAAACCTTTTCTTCCTATTTGTTCCTCGTGCATGGATTCTTGGTTTAGATCATCGAAATAATATGGCGCGTCCCGGTGATCCAACAAATATGTGTTGTGAATTTTTGGATTATAATGTGACATTGTGATATTTGTAATAAGCTTATGATGGCTATTGTGAAAGAGTTAATTGTGGTCATGATATACGTGCCTTATGAAAATGAATATGTTGTGTTTATAATATGATTATGCAGAGAGAAAGTGCAATGAATGGTAAGTAAATATGTGTGTTAATAATGGATATTTCTGCCTTGCGAACCTTGAGACCATTGGATATAGTTGGCATGCCATAAGATTGTGAGTACTCACCTATATGTGTTATGTCATTTGGGTATGGAGGCCTTGGGACATCGTGGAGAGATAAGGAAATGTGAGCTAGGCTCTATTCAACTAGATATGTTTGGTGTGATGGAGAGTGCTAGCTATATGCTTTACTTTTTGGGATATGTTTGACTTTATGAGACATTTGGTGTGTTAGAGATCCATGCATCTGATGAGTGGTGATAGAGCCCACTTTTACGTTTCATATCTCAATTGCCAAATTGTCAATGAATATGTTTATAAGTATTGTGGTGTATGCTTAAATGATATGTAATTATTATGTAAATAAATCATTGAAAGATGCATGAACAAGTAATATGAAAAATAACGTTGAGATGTTGTATTTATGCTAAATGGATGTTTTGTTAATGCTTGATGAACTGTTTGCATGATAGTTGTGTTGGACATTCACTGAGCTTGTTAAGCTCACTCACTCTGTAACACCCCTTACCCGTATTCGACACCAGGAGAGGGTTCGAGGTGTTATCTGACTTAAACGTAAACAAACATACGAATCTGAATCATAATGTAATAGTTCGATTTAGACCCTAGTCGAAATAGTGGTTTTGGGACCACATATCTACGTCAATAAAATATTTTAATATTATTTTTCGTGTTTATTATACATGAATTAGTATGTGTGAAAATTTCGTATGACAATTTTGTATGAAAATTTAATCGTTTGTATGCTCAATTTGATAAAAGGACCTAATCTCATAAAATGTAAAAGTTGCATGCTATATCTTAAGAGTGCCTATTTGATTTGTCTTATTAAAAGAAAGGTCCTTAAGTTGTAATTATTCCATTGATAGTGGGAATGGACATAAATGGGCATTAAAATGATGGTTTTAAATGGTTTATTAAAGGGGTAGAATGGTAAAATGTGCATTAATGTTTATTAGATAAAATAAAAACATTTTGTTCATCCATTTTTCACTCATCTTTGCCAAAAATTCAAAGGAAAAGAAAAGAAATAAGCTTGCTAGGGTTCGGCACTGTGATTACTTGATTAAGGTACGATTTTGACTCGATTTTTGATAATTTCTACGTTTTTGTATTCGTTGCTTTGTATACTATCAAGCCCATGTCTCAATTTCTGATTTTGGTGATGATTTTGAAATATGCCATGGATGAATTCATGAGTTTTGTGTTGTTAAATGGTGAAATATGAAAGCTTGATGTTGGGTTTACATGTTTTGTCTTTGGATTTTTGATGAATTTGAGCAATTTGGGCTAAATTGTGAAAATGTTATTTTAAGGGACTAAAATGTGAAATAAATGAAATGTATGGACTTGTATGAGAGCTATGAAAATTCGGCTAAGCTTTTGTACAAGCAAATTTTGGGTATTTTGTGATTTTGTGAATTAGGAACTAAAGTGTCAAAATGTAAATATGTGAGGGCTAGTTTGCAAAATGACCTAATTGTGTGTATATGGATTGTTTTGAATGAATGTGTGATTGAATAAGTTAAATTTGAATTGATTTAGATCGAGAACTAAAGAATACGAAATTAGATCAGGGAAAGTCGAAAGTCATTGAGTAACCGGTTCAGTTTATCTGAATCCATACGAGGTAAGTCGATATACAATAAATGTGTTTGAATTGAATTTTTATTATTCATATGATATTGAATTGTGATGAATGAATGTTTGAGCTAAATATATGCTATATTAGAAAGTATCGACAAAGTTCTGAAGTCCGAAAAGCCCCGTACGAACCCTAGAAATAGTTAGGATACATATGTCATGACATAGGATCTGATATGTGATTTCGTGTAAGACCACGTTTGGGACGTTGGTATCGACTTCTGTTTTATGTGTAAGACCATGTCTGGGACATCAGCATCATATTTGATTTCGTGTAAGACCCTGTCTGGGACAGTGGCATCAATGTTTGATTACATGTAAGACCATGTCTGGGACATTGGCATTGTATATGTTCTTTGAGCTATCCGCAAGTTTTCGAATGGTTCAATGAGCATTCTGAGAAAATGAATGAATAAGTGAATATATTTCCGATTCAGGTACGTTCGAATTGTGTACTATATTTGAAAAAAAAAAGGTAAGTATATGTGCAAATGATGATCTATGATCCAAGTATATGAATATGAAGTTTGTGTTGGTATTTGGCTCCAAAGTATAAGTAATTTGATGATGTAAATATGCTTTAAATGATAAGTTTATTTGTATATGGCTTACTAAGCTTTTGAAAGCTTACTTTGTATGTGTTTGTATTGTTTTATAGATATCAAAGCTACCGTGGGCTCAGGGATTGTCGAGGATCGTCACCACATTATCGAATCTCATTTTGGTACCTTTTGAAAATGTATATAGTAAAGTATGGCATGTATAGGCTAAAAGTACTTTGGATAGAATTTGTAATGTTTATATTTAGATATGTGATATGGCTTGATATGGTTGTGTTTATGTTTTGATTTTGGTATATGAAATGTGATGCAAAATGATCTATTTTATGTGTTCATGAATGGATATGAGAAATGGTAAGTTTGGCAAGTTTTGGTATGAGATTTAATCTTCTCTTTTGGCCCAATTGAGTTGAGTTTATAAGCATGTAAATGTTTGATAATGTTATGGCAAGAATGTGGTATGGTTTGGTTTAGAAATTGGTTGAAATTATTGTGTAAATATGCTTGGTTTGGTGTTTGTAGGTTGACCCAAGTTGGGGTGGCAAGTTGGCTATTCAAATGGCCTATTTTTGTACACACGGGCAGAGACATGGGCGTGTGTCTCAGCCATGTGTGACACGCAGCTATGTTGCATGACCGTGTGTCCCTTGGAGTACCCTACAATTTGTAAGTCAAGCTCGAGCACGGCCAAGGCACGTGGGCGTGTGGCAAGCTGTGTGGCCCAAGTCAGTTTCGACCACGGCCAAGTCACACGGGTGTGTCTTGTGGCCGTCTGAGTAAGTCAGTATGTATGCCCTGTTTTGACATGGCCTAGACACACGGGCATGTCTAATGCCGTGTAAGGCACATGGCCGGTTTACACGGGCGTATGACCTTTCAAAATTTGAAAATTTTCCGGTTTACACGGGCGTATGACCTTTCAAAATTTGAAAATTTTCTAAGTTTTTGAAACTTTTATATGTTATCAGGTTGGTCCGAATGCATGAGTTAGGCTTTGTATGCTCGATTTAAGTTCTTTCTGAATATGAATGAATGACACTTACTTTAATGATATGATTATTTGATAATGATTGTTCTGAATGTTATTATAAGTCCGGTAATGCCTCTTAACCTATTCTGACGACGGTTAAGGTTTAGGGGTGTTATCAAAGCTATGGTTTATTTGGTTCTAGGACTGCCATAGTGTATATGAGTCTAGCTATACATGCCATATTTTTGTACTGCGATAGTGTTATGAATCCTAACATTGAAATGTGCTTTTATATAGCAAATGGATCTCGAACAAGCCGTATAAGATGATATCGAAAGCAATGCGCCTGCTTCCATACAAGGGACGACGCCATCTGGTTCTAGACCGGCTACGAGTAGCCGTGATTGTAAGGCTAGACAAGCCTTCTATCAGATGATAAACGATTGGTTTAGCCAATATATTAGAACCAATCTGGCTGTTCAACAACCTCCACCCTCAATAAATCGTTCACAAATCCCTGCTATGCCATTAGTGAATCTAGTTCAGTTAAGTAAACCTCCGGTAGATAAGATTAGAAAGTATGGGGCCAAAGAGTTCCAAGCTACATCGAATGATTATACTGAAAGGGCCAAGTTCTGGTTAGAGAACATGATAAGATTGTTTGATGAATTGTCTTAGAATCTCGAGGAATGTATAAAATATGCTGTTTCACTTCTGAGAGATACGACGTACCACTGGTGGAAGACTTTAATATCCGTGGTTCGAGTGAGTGAGTCACTCAGGATTTCTTCCAAGCTAAATTTTGGAAGAAATATATCAGTCAAAGATTTATCGATCAGAAACGTAAAGAGTTCCTTAATCTTAAACAAGGTCGTATGTCTGTCATAGAATACGAATGGGAATTTGTAAGATTGAGTCAGTATACTTGTGAATGTGTATCTATTGAGGCGATAATGTGTAAGAGATTTGAAAATGGTTGGAACGAAGATATCCATTTGTTAGTTGGGATTCTAGAAATCAAAGAAGTTATTGTGCTTGTTGAACGAGCATGTAAAGCTAAAGATCTTAGGAAAGAGAAAAGAAAAGCTGATTTTGAAGCTAGAGAGGTACAAAAGAGATCATCGGGCAAATCATT
This sequence comes from Gossypium arboreum, assembly GCF_025698485.1. Lineage (NCBI taxonomy): Eukaryota > Viridiplantae > Streptophyta > Magnoliopsida > Malvales > Malvaceae > Gossypium > Gossypium arboreum. The sequence goes on from NC_069075.1 coordinate 76,003,575, forward strand.
TTAGTCTACATCAAAGAAATTTCGAAATGATAGTAGCAGTTCAAAGGCTAATGTGGGACATTCGAATAGAGATCGTGCAAGATCGCATTTGAGTTTTAAAGCTCTAGCTACATCTGATGCCAGTGTCGAAAATGCTAAATCCAGTCACCCTGAGTGAAAGCATTGTGGTAAAAGACATCCCAGTAATTGTAGACTGTATGATCAGGCTTGTTTTAGATGTGGATCGTTAGAATATTTTATCCATGATTGCCCTGAATCTATCAAGCAAGAAATTGCACAACGTCTGAGGCCAAGTGGCAATGCATCTCGTGGTAGACCTTCCAGAAATACGGGAAATGTGAGTGGCAGTCAGAGGGGAACAAAAGACAACTGTTAGATCTGAGGCTCATGCACCTGCCAAAGCCTATGCTATCCGAGCTCGTGAGGAAGCTTTGTCGCTAGATGTGATTACGGGTATATTTACTCTTTATGATACTTCTGTGATTGCTTCGATAGATCCTGGATCAACACATTCGTATATATGCATGAACTTAGTGAACAGTAAGACTTTACCTGTAGAGTCTACTGAATTTGTAATTAGAGTTTCGAACCCCCTAGGCAGATGTGTTTTGGTTGATAAAGTATGCAAGAATTGTCTGTTAATGTTTCGAGACACTTGTTTTCTGGCTGATCTGATGCTGTTACCTTTTGATGAATTTGATATAATTTTGGGCATGGATTGGTTAACTTTGCATGATGCTATTGTGAACTGCAAAGGAAAAACTATTGATTTGAGATGCAAGAATGATGAAATAGTCAGAATTGAATCTAGTGATTTGAATGGATTGCCTGTTGTAATATCTTCGATGAAAGCTTTGAGTATTGTGAGAAAGGTTTGTGAAGCCTACTTTGTTTATGTAATTGATTCGAAAGTAACAGAAAAGAAAGTTGAATCAGTGGCTATTGTATGCGAAATCCTGATGTGTTTCCTGAAGAACTTCCAGGATTACCTCTGGTTAGAGAAGTAGAATTTGGCATTGAATTGGTACCCGGTACTACTCCGATTTCGATAGCTCCATATAGAATGGCTCTGACCAAAGTAAAAGAATTAAAGTTTCAGTTGCAAGAATTGACCAATAGAGGGTTTGCTAGACCGAGTTTCTCACCTTGGGGTGCTCTGGTTCTATTCGTTAAAAAGAAAGACGGTACAATGAGTATGTGTATAGATTATCGTCAGTTGAACAAAGTGACTTTCAAGAATAAGTATCCCCTGCCCCGAATTGATGATTTGTTTGATCAGTTGAAAGGAACTGCTGTGTTTTCGAAAATAGATTTGAGATTAGGCTATTATCAAGTTCGAGTAAAAGACTCAGACATTCCGAAAACTACTTTCAGAACGAGGTATGGCCACTATGAATTCTTAGTTATGCCTTTCGAATTGACTAATGCACCTGCTATCTTTATGGATTTGATGAATAGAATTTTCAGACCGTATGTAGATCAATTTGTTGTTGTATTCATTGATGACATATTGATTTGTTCACGTAATGAATCTGAACATGTCGAGCATCTGAGATTAGTGCTACAGATTCTGCGAGATAAACAGTTGTATTCGAAGTTTAGTAAATGCGAATTTTGGTTACAAGAAGTTGGTTTTCTGGGTCATATTGTATCAGCTTCTGGTATCCGAGTTGACTCGAGTAAGATTTCAGCTATTCTGGATTGGAAACCTCCAAGGAATGTCTCTAAAGCCCACAGTTTTTTGGGACTTTTCGGTTATTATAGAAGGTTCGTAAAAGGCTTTTTTCTATGATTGGAACTCTGTTAACGAAACTATTTCAGAAAAATGTTAAGTTTGAATGGTCTGAAAAGTGTCAGAACAGCTTTGATCAGTTGAAAACTTTGTTGACTAAAGCTCCGATATTGGTACAACCCGAATCGGGTAAAGAATTTGTTATCTACAGTGATGCTTTGTTGATTGGTCTGGGATGTGTTTTGATGCAAGAAGGTAAAGTCATTGCTTATGCTTCGAGACAATTGAAGCCGTATGAAAAGAACTATCCAACACATGACCCTAAGTTAGTTGCGATTGTATTTGCCTTAAAGATTTGGCGCCACTATCTATTTAATGAGATATGTCACATAAATTCTGATCATAAGAGTTTGAAATATCTATGACTCAGAAAGATATGAATCTATGAGAGTGAAGATGGTTAGAATTGCTAAAAGACTATGACCTTGTGATTGATTATCATCCGAGTAAAGCAAATATTGTTGCTGATGCTTTGAGCCAAAAATCATTATTTGCTTTGTGTGCAATGAATGTTCATTTGGTTCTGTCTGACGGTGGTTCAATTTTAGTTGAATTGAAAACAAGACATTTGTTCTTACAGCAAATTATCAAAGCTCAGAAGATTGATAATGAAATTTTAGCTAAACAAACTCATTGTGATATAGAGTTTGATTCTGAATTTAGAGTTGATAAAGATGATTGTCTGAGATTCCGAGATAAAATTTGTGTTCCAAGAAATCCAGAGATAATTCAGATGATTTTGAGTGAAGCTCATAACAGTTGGTTATCTGTGCATCCGAGTAGTATGAAAATGTATAATAATCTGAAACAGTATTATTGGTGGTCCAAAATGAAAATAGATATTTCTGACTTTGTTTTAAAATGTTTGATCTGTCCACATGTTAAAGCTGAACATCAGGTGCCGTCTGGTTTGTTACAACTGATTATGGTTCCGGAGTGGAAATGGGATCAAGTGACAATGGATTTTGTTTTGAGTTTACCCCTGTCTCCGAGAAAGAAAGTTGCTATCTAGATTATAGTTGATTGATTGACGAAATCAGCTCATTTTATTCTGGTTCGATCCGATTACTCGCTTGACAAGCTTGCTGAGTTATATGTTTCTCAGATTATGAGATTACACGGTGTACCTATTTTTATTGTTTCGGATAGAGATCCGAGGTTTACATCGCAGTTTTGGAAGAAACTGTAAGATGCACTAGGTACTAAATTACATTTTAGCACTGCTTTCTATCTGCAAATAGATGGTCAGTTTGAGCGAATCATTCAGATACTTGAGGATATGTTGAGATGTTTCATTCTCGAGTTTGAAGGTACGTGGGAACGGTATTTGCCTTTGATTGAATTTGCTTATAATAACAGTTTTCAATCGAGTATCAAAATAACACCATACAAAGCTTTATATGGTCGCAAATGTCGTACACCTTTGTATTGGACTGAGCTCAGTGAAAATAAGATTCACGGAATTGATTTGATAAAAGAAACTGAACAGAAAGTAAAAGTGACCCGAGATAGTTTAAAAGCAGCTTCCGATCGTCAAAAATCTTATGCGGATTTGAAAAGAAAAGACATTGAGTTTGAAATAAGCGACAAAGTGTTTTTGAAAGTATCTCCGTGGAAGAAAGTATTTCGGTTCGGTAGAAAAGACAAATTGAGTCCTAGATTCATTGGGCTGTGTGAGATTACTAAGCTTATTGGGCCGGTAGCATATAGATTGTTGTTACCACTAGAGTTAGAAAAGATTCATGATGTGTTTCACGTATCAATGCTTTGACATTACAGATCCAATCCTTCACATGTGATTCTTCCATCTGAGATTGAAATTCAGTCTAATATGACTTTCGAAGAAAAACCGATCTGTATCTTAGCTTGCGGGGTTAAAGAACTGCGAAATAAGAAAATTTCGTTAGTAAAAGTGATGTGGCATTGATACAGTATTGAAGGGTTCACATGGGAGCCTGAAGATGCTATGAGACGACAATATCCAAATCTGTTTAATGGTAAGATTTTCGGGTACAAAAATCCCTAAAGGGGGAGAATTGTAACAGTTCAGTTTAGATCTTAGTCAGAACAGTGGTTTCGGGACCACATATCCTCGTCAAAAAAAATTTTAATATTATTTTCTGTGTTTATTATACATGAATTAGTATGTGTGAAAATTTCGTATGAAAATTTAATCGTTTGTGTGCTTAATTTGATAAAAGGACCTAATCGCGTAAAATGTAAAAGTTGCATGCTATATGTTAAGAGTGCCTATTTGATTTGTCTTATTAAAAGAAAGGTCCTTAAGTTGTAATTAGTCCATTGATAGTGGGAATGGACATAAATGGGCATTAAAATGATGGTTTTAAACGATTTATTAAAGGGGTAGAATGGTAAAATGTGCATTAATGTTTATTAAATAAAATAAAAACATTTTGTTCATCCATTTTTCACTCATCTTCGCTGAAAATTCAAAGAAAAAGAAAAGAAATAAGCTTGCTAGGGTTCAGCACTTTGATTACTTAATTAAATGTACGGTTTTGACTCAGTTTTTGATAATTTCTACGTTTTTGTAATCGTTGTTTTGTATACTATCAGGCCCATGTCTCAATTTTTTATTTTGGTGATGATTTTTAAATATTCCATGGATGAATTCATGAGTTTTTTGTTAAATGGTGAAATAGTCTTTGGATTTTTGATGAATTTGAGCAATTTGGGCTAAATTGTTAAAATGTTATTTTGAGGGACTAAAATGTGAAATAAATGAAATGTATCGACTTGTATTGTAGCACCCTTTACCTGTATCTGACATCGAAACAGGGTACGAGGTATTACTGGACTTGAATACTTGTAATCATTTAAAACTGAGACATAAAATTTCATCATTTTTAAACTTTTCAAACATATTCAAGACTATCTACATTAAATGACTTTATACAATAGAGACCTTCAAATAACATAGGTCAGTATTTTAGGCCAACTCCTAGCAACTTAATAATAATTAAACGAGTCCCCATACATGCCAAAGACTTAAAAATACTTTAAAACCTTTATATATTGATCAATAGTTTGATAGTATGATTTAACCTCCGGCGACCTCCAACTCGAGCTAACATCTGCAACACTATAGGAAAAAGGAAAAGAAGGGAGTAAGCATTATAGCTTAGTAAGTAAATATGTAAATATTAATAAACAATACATTATCATACATTAAACAAAGTCACAATATGTTTCAGGAACATTACCATCACAAACACACATACTTTCACTATTACAATTATAAACAGGTTCAAAATAAGCTGTCTAGCAGAGTACCAGCAACTAAATTATTTATTTTTGAAGCTACAAAACTCCAAATTAAAAAAAGTTAATTTTCCTTGAAACTAGATTCATTTATATTGTTACCATAAAATTTTCAGAATTTTTGGTCTAGCCAATTAGTACAATTTATTCATTGAAGTTACCCCTATTTCACTGCTCAACTGCCCTGACCACTCTTCACTATAAATAAATTTTCTATTTGTACAGAACTCATATGATGTTATTGTTTATTTTATTCGAAACTAGACTCATTAAGGATTTCAAACATATACATTATATCCCATAATTATTTTTTTAAAAGTTGTAATGATTTTTAAAAGTCAGAACAGGGGATCACGTAGTCATTCTGAACCAGTCTTATAGAAATTTAAATATCTCAGAATATAGAATTCTTTTGCTTGCTCTGTTTCTGTTATATGAAACTACACTCATTAAGCTTTAATTTGATATCTCATTCAGTCTCTGATTCAATTTCTACTTTTTTTGGTAAATTTTTAGATTCTTGTCACTACAACTATACAGAACAGTTTTATTGTCAATTCTGATCTTTCACACTTCAATTGTATTCATCGCTTACCCATAACAATCTTTCCAATTTCCACTCACATATTAAGCATATTACTCATAAGTTACACACGTATATACTTACACTTATCTTCACAAAGTTATACACAATTTCATTGAATCAATTTCCCAGTTGAACACTTCGGAATAATAACAGATACGCGATGGTATCGCGCACAGTCCACCTTTAAAATCGAAGCTCTCTTGTACACAAAGTGGCCTTCACTTAGCACCACTCATGTGACCTATCTCGATTGTACACATAATTTTGGCTCTCTTATATACATGGTGTCCTTCACCTGGAACGACACATGCAACCTAGCTACATCTATCTTGTAGTTCTCTTGTCTACATGGTGCACACATAGTATCACCCATGCGACTTAGCTACCTCATAATGTCTCGTAGCTCTCTTGTACACATGGTATACATCCCGTATTACACATGTGACCTAGCTACATACCACCTGTATCTTTCGATTTCGAAGGTTCAAACGGGAAGTATCTCACTTTCTAATACTTTATTCCATTCTTCCAATAGTCAATTATGATTCAAAAATCAGCTACAATAAATAAAATATGCTGAAATATAAAAACGTAATAAAGATAATGTATTATTTACATACAAACTTACATACTTTCTCATTTCCATGTCGAATTAATATTGAACATTTAAATCATCATAATTATACTTACTTTCAACACCTCAGCAATCATAGTAAATATGTTAATTTTACATTTAAACATGCATAAATTAATGCTTATTATACATATGAACTTACCTCGATACTAAAAAGGCCATTTTACCAACTTTCCCGATTTTTGATTTTTCTCCCATTCTAGGTTCAAATCTCGTTTTTTGGGAATCTAAAACATCATATTTTACTTATTTAATTAATGTAATATTCAAAACAGTCCTTAACTCAAACTTTGGAAAAATTACAATTTTTCCCCTAAACTTTTGCATATTTACACTTTTGCCCCTAGGCTCGGGAATTAAACTTCATCCCTTACTATTATGTTTTATGACATGCTGATCATTTTTCCCTTCTATGGCAACATCAAATTCTCACTCTAACACATAGTTATGAACAATAACAACTTTTACCGATTAATAGTTTTACTCATTTTTGCTTAAAACCGCTTAGCAAAAGTTGTTTAACATAATTTCAGCCTTCATATTCTACCATAAAACATCAAAATAAACACATTTCACCTATGGGTATTTTTCCAAATATGAACCCTAGCGTAAATTATTGCTAGAATAAGCTTAATTAAGTTACCGGGATTCCAAAAACATAAAGAACTTGAAAAACGGGGCTAGAACGGACTTGCTATTGAGCTTGGAAAGCTTGAACACCCTATCCATGGCTTCCCCCATGCTAATTTCGGCCTCCATGAAAAAGATGAGTCAATTTTAGCTTTATTTTCCCTTTTTATTTCTTTTAATTACCAAATGACTAAAATGCCCTTAAGGCCTTTCTTTAAAATTTTGTCCTATTCAAGCCCATTTTTGTCCAAACGAAATATAATGATCTAATTATCATTTAAGGACCTCCTCTTTAAAACCCCATTTCAATCAAGTACTTATGAATTAGAAGACATATTTTGCAACTTTTTCAATTTAGTCCTAAAAGTCCAATTAAGCACTTTATCTGCAAAATTTCTTAACGATATTTTTACACAATATTTTAATCAATAAATAAACCTTAAAACTTAATCAGAATAAATTTTTTGACTTCAAATTCATGGTTCTAAAACCATCGTTCCGTTTAGGCCTTAAATCGGGCTGTTACAGCAACTTCTGCAAATAAGCCCTAAAAGGCAAATTAAACATGCAATCTATAAAATTTCTTATCAACACTCTAACACATGCATCTAATCACTCGGTAAATCAGAAAAAAATTAATCGAAATAAACTTTTCTATCTCAGATTTATGGTTTTGCAACCACTATTCCATTTAGGCCCTATTTCGAGATGTTACATTTCTTCTCCCCTTTAGGGTTTTTTGTCCCCGAAAATCTTACCAGTAAAAAGATTTAATATCTTTTCTCAAAAGTTCTTAAACATCTTTAAACAAATTTTCTTGAAAGCAATACTTTCAAAATCACCCCACTATCAAATTGAAATCCAATATAACTAAGTTTCAACTCTGTATGACCTCTATATTAATCGAAAACTATTTCCAATTCTCACATTTTCTTTCACTTTTTTTAAACCAAAAACTCTGCATTTAGCTATTAATACAGCTCAATCATTATTCTTCTATCTAATTCTATCATTACTAAATCCACATTATCTCATTCACAATCAAAATTTATTTTAAAAAAAATCCAGCAATCATATACTTTAAGCATCATACCTGGATGAGTTAATTAACTAAGTCTAATCTTTCTTTAACTGTAACATTTTAGAATTCAGAAAATCTTCATATTAACTTGACTTCTTTTCTGCAATTGAGTTCATTAATTAAACCATTCTCAAATGCTATCACATTGTCAATTAATCTTATTGGAAGGGGGTGAGGCTGTAACACTTCTAACTTGCCTCTTATATATTCATGCATATAACTTAACACTCATCAATATATATATATATATATATATATATATAATTTGCTTCAAATAACTCAACATGCATATTCATTTTACACAACCCTCCTATCATCTTATACAAACAAATACACTTATACATGTGTTCATAATTCTCAAATAGAATTACTCATAACATTCATTTAATTTCACAAGTTACACTCATAGCATCACACAATTGCCAATCAACATGAACACTTATCCATAATATAAACTTTCCCTTCATCTCATCTTTCATATTCCAAGAGAAATTCTTATTCATGACTCATTCATTATCTCATAAACATCATGAACTAATACTCTTACCTTTTACAAGTCTCATTTCATCTTAATAGTATCACAGTTATATAATTCACTTTAGATAGACTTACACACATATTCATATCTTAAAACAAATGCACTCAAACATACATTCCACGAATTTAAGTAAATCTATTTATCACATTCACTTAGTCAAATAAGTTAAGACACATAATATCATGTTAATGTCAAACGAACATGGATGAGTTTATAACGATGTAAACTTTCGTTTCTTTTCACTTTTCTATATTTCTCCACTTATGTCTATTTCATTTTACACCTGATCTCACACATATCATCACAAGTCACCAAGAGCAATTTTTAAGTACACCAATATATCGACCAAATTATATGAACTTACTTAACCCCTTTTTACACTGTCGATGGTAGCTCGGTTGAAAAACACTTCTGTCTCAATAGAACTATGTCATTGGGATCGGGAGGTATCACACTATCACAGGTAGTAATATGGCATGTATAGCTTAACTTTTACACATGTTAGGTTAGTCCACGAACTGACTAAACCATAGCTCTGATACCACTAAATGTAACACCCCTTAGCCGTATCCGACGCTAGAACAGGGTACGATGTATTACTGGACTTAAGTACTTGTAATCATTTAAAATCGAGACATAAAATTTCATCAATTTTAAACTTTACAAAAATATTCAAGACTATCTATATTAAATGACTTTATACAATAAAGACATTCAAATAACATAGGTTAGTATTTTAGGCCAACTCTTAGCAACTTAATAATAATTAAACGAGTCCCCATACATGCCAAAGACTTAAAAATACTTTAAAACATTTATATATCGATCAATAGTTTGATAGTATGATTTAACCTCCGGCGACCTCCAACTCGAGCTAACATCTGCGACACTATAGGAAAAAGGAAAGGAAGGGAGTAAGCATTATAGCTTAGTAAGTAAATATGTAAATATTAATAAACAATACATTATCATACATTAAACAAAGTCACAATATGTTCCTGGAACATTACCATCACAAACACACATACTTTCACTATTACAATTATAAATAGGTTCAAAATAAGCTGTCTAGCAGAGTACCAGCAGCTAAATTATTTATTTCTGGAGCTACAAAACTCCAATTTAAAAAGAATTAATTTTCCTTGAAACTAGATTCATTTATATTCTTACCATAAAATTTTCAGAATTTTTGGTCTAGCCAATTAGTACATTTTATTCATTGAAGTTACCCCTATTTCACTGCTCAACTGGCCTGACCACTCTTCACTATAAATAAATTTTCTATTTGTACAGAACTCATATGATGTTATCGTTTATTTTATTCGAAACTAGACTCATAAGGATTTCAAACATATAAATTATATCCCATAATTAATTTTTTTAAAAGTTTTAATTATTTTTAAAAGTCAGAACAGGGGATCACATAGTCATTCTGAACCAGTCACATAGAAACTTAAATATCTCAGAATATAGAATTCTTTTGCTTGTCTGTTTCTGTTATATGAAAATAGACTCATTAAGCTTTAATTTGATATCTCATTCAGTCTCTGATACAGTTTCTACTATTTTTGGTAAATTTTTAGATTCTCGTCACTGCAACCATCCAAAATAGTTTTATTGTCAATTCTGATCTTTCACACTTCAATTGTATTCATCGCTTACCCATAACAATCTTTCCAATTTCCAATCACATATCAAGCATATTACACATAACTTACACACGTATATACTTACACTTATCTTCACAAAGTTATACACAATTTCATTGAATCATTTTCCCAGTTGAACACTTCGAAATAATAACAGATACGCGATGGTATCGCACACAGTCCACCTTTAAAATCGAAGCTCTCTTGTACACAAAGTGGCCTTCACTTAGCACCACTCATGTGACCTAGCTCGATTGTACACATTGTAACACCCCGTACCCGAGTCCGCTGCCGGAATCGGACACGAGGGGTTAACGGCTTAAACCATTCACTTTCACAGTCCATTTTAAAAATTTTCCAGGCAGTTAGCTAACTGCGTCACTATCACTTTAAAAATCATATCTTGAGTTCCAAAACTCGAAAACCAGTTTCGTAATTTTTCTCTGAAACTAGATTGATATATGCATCTACAAATTTTTTTCTAGAATTATTGGTCAGGCCAATTAGTACATTTTATTAGTTAAAGTCTCCACTGTTGCAGGGATCGACTACACTGACCTTCGAGCGTTACGAATTGGATATCTCCCTGTACAGGGCTTCAATACTGATGCCGTTTGTTTCTATAGAAACTAGACTCAAAGAGGAATCTATACATATATTGCATGACTCCTAATTATCTATGGTTAATTTACAATGAATTTCCAAAGTCGGATCAGGGAATCCAGAAACCGTTCTGGCCCTGTCTCACGAAAACTTAAATATCTCTTAACATACTGTTCATATGATCGTTTCGTTACTTTCCTACGAAAATAGATTCATCAAGGTTCGACTACATAATTTATTCACTATTTAATTCCCTTTCTACTATTTTTAGTGATTTTCACATTCACATTACTGCTGCTACCAGCATCTATTTTAAGGTAAACTTTACCTATTTCATGATCCTCCATGGATCAACTAGAGTTTGTCATACATATACCAAAAGTGATCATGAATGACCATTCCCATGGCTAACCGTTACCAACATTTCCATACCTCTTGACAACCAACATACAACGATTATAATGCTGTGATCAAAGTATATCTAAGCCATTTTCGCATGGCTATCCGAATTTACACAAAACCGAAGGGTACATGACCTACACCAAAAGGGTAGTCCTATACATTAACCAAGATATCCTCTCACTACTAGTCTATTCTATACATGCCATAAGATATTCCAAAACATAGTAGTACCAAACAAAGTGGATAGTGATAGTGTGACTAGTTCTTTGACGATCCCCGAGCCCTGTAGCTTCCAAATGAGATCTATAAAGCAGAGGAAACAAAGTACACTGAGTAAGCATTACAATGCTTAGTAAGTTTCAAGCAGTGTCAACAGATAACAATCAAGTTATAACATAGTTGTTCGTATTTTTATTTCACTCTTCCTTGGGCATACCACCCTTTATCCAAATATGCACATCTCATCATAATCATAGGAATAGTCTCATAGATTGCTCTCGTATACATCACATAACTACCTTATGGTTTAGTTTAAATCAATCTCACATATAAGCTTGGAGTACATACCTGTTTAACCTTTCGCATTGCGTAATTTTATAAGCAATTCTTATAAAAGAAGTCTTACCCGGACATAATCTCCACACGTAGTCATCGGGTCTTACCCGGTCATAATCTCCACACGTAGTCATCGGGTCTCACCGGAACATATTCAAGTTTCATGTACATTTAATTACATGTTACAACATTCACATTAGCCATTCGGCTTTACCACATATGCATATCACACATATATTTTACATTAGCCATTAGGCCTTATCACATATACATACACTTTCACATTCACCACATCGGCCATTAGGCCTCATCACATATACATACACTTTCACATTCACCACATCGGCCATTAGGCCTCATCACATATACATACACTTTCACATTCATCGCATTGGCCATTAGGCCTCATCACATATACATCCACTTTCACATTCATCGCATTGGCCATTCGGCCTTATCACACATATATCTATATCTTACATATTTCATATTTTTCTTGTACATCAATTTCAGCAATAGCTTATAAGCAACTCAAATAGTTTCATCAAAGTTTACAACAAAATCACATATTCGCTAGAAGCGGTTTTTCGACCAACAGTCACTAAGTTGTTTATAATGGAGCTACAAAACTCAAAATCAATTGCCGTTAATTTTCCCTAATGTAGACTCATGTATCTTCCACCCATAAAATTTTCAGAATTTTAGGTTTGGCCAATCAATACCAGATTTTTCTTAAAGTTTCCCTGTTTCCTTTGTTTGACTAACGACCACTCTTCACTACTGAATCAAATTTTTCATTGTCTGAATTCATAATTTTGGCTCTCCTGTATACATGGTGTCCTTCACCTGGAACCACACATGCAACCTAGCTACATCTATCTCGTAGCTCTCTTGTTTACATGGTGCACACATAGTATCACCCATGCGACCTAGCTACCTTATAATGTCTCGTAGCTCTCTTGTACACATGGTATACATCCCGTATTACACATGTGACCTAGCTACATACCATCTGTATCTTTCGATTTCGAAGGTTCAAACGGGAAGTATCTCACTTTCTAATACTTTATTCATTCTTCCAATAGTCAATTATGATTCAAAAATCAGCTAAAATAAATAAAATATGCTGAAATATAAAAATGTAATAAAGATAATGTATTATTTACATACAAACTTACATACTTTCTCATTTTCATGTCGAATTAATATTGAACATTTAAATCATCATAATTATACTTACTTTCAACACCTCAGCAATCATAGTAAATATATTAATTTTACATTGAAACATGCATAAATTAATGCTTATTATACATATGAACTTACCTCGATACTAAAACGGCCATTTTACCAACTTTCCCGATTTTCGATTTTCGATTTTTCTCCCATTATAGGTTCAAATCTCATTTTCCTTGAATCTAAAACATCATATTTTACTTATTTAATTAATGTACTATTCAAAATAGTCCTTAACTCAAACTTTGGAAAAATTACAATTTTGCCCCTAAACTTTTGCATATTTACACTTTTTCCCCTAGGCTCGGGGATTAAACTTCATCCCTTATTCTTATTTTTTATGACATGCTGATCATTTTTCCCTTCTATGGAAACATCAAATTCTCACTCTAACACATAGTTATGAACAATAACAACTTTTACCAATTAAGCCGTTTTACTCATTTTTGCTTAAAACCGCTTAGCAAAAGTTGTTTAACATAATTTCAGCCTTCATATTCTGCCATAAAACATCAAAATAAACACATTTCACCTATGGGTATTTTTCCAAATATGAACCCTAGATTAAATTATTGCTAGAATAAGCTTAATCAAGTTACAGGGATTCCAAAAACATAAAGAACTTGAAAAACGGGGCTAGAACGGACTTACTATTGAGCTTGGAAAGCTTGAAAACCCTAGACATGGCTTCCCCCATGCTAATTTCGGCCTCCATGAAAAAGATTAGTCAATTTCGGCTTATTTTCCCTTTTTATTTCTTTCAATTACCAAATGACTAAAATGCCTTCTTTAAAATTTTGTCCTATTCATGCCCATTTTTGTTGAAACGAAATATAATGGTCTAATTACCATTTAAGGACCTCCTCTTTAAAACCCCATTTCAATCAAGTACTTATGAATTAGAAGACATATTCTGCAACTTTTGCAATTTAGTCCTAAAAGTCCAATTAAGCACTTTATCAGTAAAATTTCTTAACGATATTTTTACACAAAATTTTAATCAATAAATAAACCTTAAAACTTAATCGAAATAAATTTTTTGACTTCAAATTCGTGGTTCTAAAACCATCATTCCGTTTAGGCCCTAAATCGAGCTGTTACAGCAACTTCTGCAAATAAGCCCTAATAGGCAAATTAAACATGCAATCTATAAAATTTCTTATCAATACTCTAACACATGCATCTAATCACTCTGTAAATCAAAAAAAATATTAATCGAAATAAACTTTTCTATCTCAGATTTGTGGTTTCGCAACCACTATTCTATTTAGGCCCTATTTCGAGATGTTACATGTATGAGAGCTATGAAAATTCGGCTAAGCTTGTGTAGAAGAAATTTTTGGGTATTTTGTGATTTTTTGAATTAGGGACTAAAGTGTCAAAATGTAAATATATGAGGGCTAGTTTGCAAAATGCCCTAATTGTGTGTATATGGATTGTTTTAAATTAATGTGTGATTGAATAAGTTAAATTTGAATTGATTTATATCAGAAACTAAAGAATACAAAATTAGATCGGGGAAAGTTGAAAGTCGTAGAGTAATCAATTCAGTTTATTCAAATCTGCACGAGGTAAGTCGATATACAATAAATGTGTTTGAATTGTATTTGTATTATTCATATGATATTGAATTGTGATGAATGAATGTCTGAGCTAAATATATGTTATCTGAGAAAGTATCGACAAAGTTCCGAAGTCCAAAAAGCCCCATACGAACCCTAGGAATAGTTAGGATACATATGTCATGACATAGGATCTGATATGTGATTTCGTGTAAGACCACGTCCGGGACGTTGGCATCGCCTTTTGTTTTACATGTAAGACCATGTTTGGGACATCGGCATCGTATCTGATTTCGTGTAAGACCCTGTCTGGGACAGTGGCATCAATGTTTGATTACATGTAAGACCACGTCTAGGACGTTGGCATTGTTATGTTCTCTAAGCTATCCGCGTATCCTTACATTTCCAATTGGTTCAACGAGCATTCCGAGAAAATGAATGAATAAGTGAATATATATCCGATTCAGGTACGTTCGAATTGTTCACTATATTTGAAAAAAAAAAGGTAAGTAAATGTTCAAATGATGATCTATGATCCAAGTATATGAATATGAAGTTTGTGTTGGTATTTGGCTCTAAAGTATAAGTAATTTGATGATGTTTATATGCTTTAAATGATAAGTTTATTTGTATATGGCTTACTAAGCTTTTGAAAGCTTACTTTGTGTGTGTTTGTGTTTTTTATAGATATTGAAGCTACGTGAGCTCGAGGATCATCGAGGATCGTCACCACACTATCGAATCTCATTTTGGTACCTTTTGAAAATGTATATAGTAAAGTATGGCATGTATAGGCTAAAAGTACTTTGGATAGAATTTGTAATGTTTATATTTAGATATGTCATATGGCTTGATATGGTTGTGTTTATGTTTTGATTTTGGTATATGAAATGTGATGCAAAACGATCTATTTGATGTGTTCATGAATGGCTATGAGAAATGGTAAGTTTGGAAAGTTTTGGTATGAGTTTTGATCTTCTATTTTGGCCCAATTGAGTTGAGTTTATAAGCATGTAAATGGTTGATAATGTTATGGCAAGAATGTGGTATGGTTTGGTTTAGAAATTGGCTAAAATTATTATGTAAATATGCTTGGTTTGGTGTTTGTAGGTTGACCCAAATATGCTTGGCAAGTTGGCTCTTCAAATGACCTATTTTTGTCCACAAGGGTAGAGACACGGGAGTGTGTCTCAGCTGTGTGCGACACACAGCTATGTTGCATTGCCGAGTGTCCCCTGGGGTACCCTAAAATTTGTAAGTTAGGCTCGATCACGGCCAAGGCACACGGGCGTGTCTTGTGGCCGTGTGAGTAAGTCAGTATGTATTCCCTGTTTAAACACGGCCTAGACACACGGGCGTGTTGTAACACCCCAAACCCGGCTTGAAAGTTTGGCTCGAATCTGGCGTATCCCATTGAAGTGTTTTTCGGAAACCATGTTTCCATTAAAAACCCTTCTTAATAATTAAAAACTTGTACCCTTTTTAAACCTTGTTAGAAAACCTCAGCTGAATAACATTCTTAACAACTTTGTAAAAAATCCTGCCAGTTGTAAAAGCTTAATTTAAAAACAATTGCGGTTACGTGATGTTTTGAACAACAGTAGTTGCTTTGGAAAAATGTGTTCTAATACTAGCAATTATAAGAACAATAAATAAAATTCCAAATTTGAAATCCAGAAAATTACAACTCCTTTACTACAACCCACATAAAAACATTTAAAAGCAATAATCAAAACTATAACATAAACAGTGTGCGTGGCTTCCTCCGAGCCCCTCGCAGCCCCGATCTGTCTAAGGTGGAAATTACGAAGGTTAATAAGCGGGTGAGTTTACGAAAACTCGATGTGAAATCCCTACTATATAAAAGGAATAGTTAGCCATATAAAAGAATTAAAGTTGGCTGACCCTACTTACGATTTCATATCAATTGGGCCTTAGCCCATTTTAATGACAATTACCGGATGGGCTTTAACTCATTACGAATAAGAAACATTATCGAACTAGAATCGAATCGAATTAGGTGACGAATCGAATCGAATTAGTATCGTAATGTAATCAAAATCGAATCGATGTCGGGTAATAGAATAAAAAATCAGAATGTGAATGCAATCCCAACCCAATCTAGCCTATAACCAACCGCTACACTCCACCCGTACCTGTAACACCCCTAACTCGTGACCGACGCCGGTGTCGGACACGAGGGGTTAACGAGACAAATCCTCTTAAAGTACCGACCAATTTGGCATTTCTGGACAGGCTGGAAAACTGCATCACCGTCGCCTTAAAAATCATATCTCGAGTTTCAAAACTTGGAAACTGGTTTCGTAAATTTTCCCTGAATTTGGACTCATATACCCATCCATGGATTTATTTTAGAATTTTGGTTGGGCCAATTGGTACAGTTTATTAGTTAAAGTCACCCATGTTACAGGGATCGACTGCTCTGACCTCCGCGCGTTACAACTTGAATATCTTTCTGTACAGGGCTTTAATACTGGTGCCGTTTATTTCTAATGAAACTAGACTCAAAATGGAATCTGTACATATAAGGCATGACTCCTAATTCTTTCTGGATAATTTATGGTAAATTTTCAAAGTCGCGACAGGGGACCCAGAAACCGTTCTGGCCCTGTCTCACGAGAACTTTAATATTTCACAGTATACTGCTCATATGGTCGTTTCGTTTTGTCCATATAAAAATAGATTCATCAAGGTTCAGTTCCATAATTTACTCACTATTTAATTCTACTTCTACTATTTTTAGTGATTTTTCAATCTCATCTCACTGCTGCTGTCCGCAACAGTTACTGCAGTAGACTATGCCAATTTCATGAATTTTTCCTTGGCCTTAATCATCCATCATACATGACACAAATTATGGCCACCTTAACAAAATTTGAGTTTCTAAGACTCGTGGCTATAGGTTCTAGCATCCCACTCGACGACCACATAGGCCATTTTCACATGGCTTAAAGTTTACAACCCACAATTCGACAAAATATAATAGCCTATACATGCCAAATGTTCTTCAACAACAAAAAACAATACCACAAGATTTCAGCCGGTGTGATGACTTCAACGACGGTTCCGAGCACATAACAATACGAGTCCAAGAGACCTAAAATGGGTGACAAGAAAACACCGAGTGAGTTTACAACTCAGTAAGTCATAAGCATTCGTCAATCCACCGATAAAGTTACTACTACATGTACAACAAATGAGGCTAGGTACTCGTCCATATCGAATCTATACCATAATACCTCGGACCTTTCGGTCCAATCTGTACCAATTCATACATCCACATTTCATATTCTACACAACAAGATAATCAAGCATTTTACACATTAACTCATTTTCCAGCACAACCATACAATTTCAATCATCACATAGATTTAAGGCTTACCAAATTCAACCCCAAGCATGAACGTATTGCCTATTCGTCATGAGCTCAAGGTACTTACCGATCCGCTGTCCATACTCACTCGATGGAGACACACCCTCCATATAATTGTTCGATCGGAGATATTTATATATATATATAGATACGCACACGATTGCTTAATACTCGATTTCGCACACTTAGTGCCATGCGATTTAAGCCCGCACACATAGTGCCATGCCCTTGAGCTCGCACACTTAGTGCCATATATTTCCAGCATGCACACTTAGTGCCATATATTTCCAGCACGCACACTTAGTGCCAATCTCGTCACCGTACACACGTATTGCCCAAGACACTTAGTGCCGAAAGCAAACTTTCTACACATTTCACTATTTCTTTTACATTCAACAATTGTCATCACTCCATACACATACATTTTCATTTATATATATATATCATCCCATTAAACACAATTGCATAAATTTTACAATCATTTAAGCAATATCAAATACGTGCTTAATGACTTACCTCGTGTTGGGTAAAATAGTTCCAAGTCGGCTACTCGATGACCTTCGTCTTTCCCTTGCTTGATTCTCCTTCTTTAACTCCTTGAGCTTAATCAATAAATCACTAGTTTAACCATCTTGCTAAACATTCATAATTCAACTACACATGCATATGTATGCTTGTATATTCGGCAACCATTCTTACTAATCGCCCATTTGGTCGATTATACACCTAACCGAATATGCACCAAAACTTGATTCAACATTACCTACATACTCACTTTAATGGCGAATATATATATATATGTACAATGTCAACTAACATCTTTTAATCACCTAATTTCATCTCATGAACATTTAATCAAATTTTCCCAATCTAGCATATATTTTCACATCCATTTGTAACATCATGTACAAACACATATACACATATATCAAAACACAAATTTTTACCTATCACGCAACAAGCATAAATCGCACTTATGAGCATGCCATGGCGAATACATCCCACACCATCCCCTTTCAATTTTTGGTCATGGTTAAACAAAGAAAACTCCATGTCTTACTCAAGAATGCTAAAAGAAATTTCAAGAGTAGTCAATCCATCATTACATGTATCATCAACAAGCTTCACATTTAGCATGCAATGGCTTTAACACAATATCAACCTTGGCCAAATACCATTTCCATGGCATAACAAGGATTTGAACCATGGGCTAACATGAACATCAAGTTAGCAACTAAAACATGCATGAATCTCATGACACAACCTCAAACATACCTTAATCTTGACACAAGTATGACCAAATCTCCTTCTAGTTCTCTTCTAAACCAAGCATGAAGCAAAAATCCTTCCTTTTTCCCTTAGTATTTTCAGCCAAGATTTTGAGAATGGATGAACCATTTTTTTCCTTTCTTTTCCTCTACTCACGGCAACAAAGGGGGGCATCCATGCTCATTTTTTCATTTCTTTATTTTTTCTACATAATCCACTAACTAAACATGTTGGAAACATGTTCCTTGCCCATATTCTTGTCATGGCCGGCCACTCACCTTAGGAAGTGGGTTATTTGACATGCAAGGACAACTATTTTCCGCATGTATTAATAGGCCACCTTACAATTGCCTAGCACATTTCTAAATTTTCTCACATAAGTCCTATTTGATAAAAATTCACTTACTATTAACAAAATCCAAACACGAAATTTTCACACATGCATATATACATATAATGAGCATCAATTATGATGGTTAATTATTATTATGACTCGGTTTGGTGGTCCGAAACCACTTTCCGACTAGGGTCGATTTAGGGATGTCACAGACCAGCCCTACACTCCATGTGGGAATAGCTCAACCCACCCACCCTACACTCCACGATTAAAGCAGCAAAGATTGCTCGGTTATCGATATTGTAACAGAGTCACCAGATACAGATATTGTGACAGAGCCAGCAGAACAGATATTTGTGGCAGAGCCATCAGAAACAGATAATGTGGCCACTTAACAGAATACATGGCACAAAGCCATCGATAACTACATTATGTTAGGCACATATCCATCAACTAGAGTAACATAACCGGCACACAGCCCTAGGTAAATGTGATCGACACAGAGTCGTCAATAACCATATATTGGCACATAGCCTTAGGCAAATACGTTTGGCACAGAGCCATAATCAGGTTGGCACAGAGCCATATGTAGGTTGACACAAAGCCATAATCAGAAGGCTTTAAGCCATCGGTAGCTGTATCATGTTAGGTACATAGCCATCAGCGACGGAAATATAGTCGGCACACAGCCTCGGGTAAATATGATCGTCACTCAGCCATTGATCGGTCCACAGTCGTCTTGGGCGACCCGTGCGACCTTATCAAATCAGTACGAATATAGGGCCCTTAAGCCTTCGTTGGATCCACAGTCAAGCAACCATGCGATCCTAACAGATCAAATCTTCCTCCGTACAAAATCCCAACCCATGCAACATGTCATGTATGCAGAATGTCATGTCCATATTTGAATCAAACAATCACAGTCAAGTCATTCATATACCAATATATATTTACAATCAAATTCATCAACCACACAGTCCAAGTTAGTCACTTGGCCACAAGGGCAAAACAGTCATTTAACACCTTAGAGGTAAAATGGTAATTTTACCCCACAAGGTATCTCGGTAATTCCACCCTACAGGGGTATTTTAGTAATTCTACCCTACAGGGGTATTTCGGTAATTCTACCTTACAGGGGTATTTCGGTAATTCTACCCTATAGGGGTATTTTGGTAATTTCACAAATTAGGGGTATTTTGGTATTTTTACAAACCAGGGGTATTTTGGTAATTTTACAAACCAGGGGTATTTTGGTAATTTAGTAAACCAAGGGTATTTCAGTAATTTTATAAATCGAGGGTAAAATGGTAATTCTATAAATTGAAGGTAAAATGGTAATTCTATCTTATAGGAGTATTTCAGTAATTATACAAATCGAGGGTATTTCAATAATTTTGCAAACTGAGGGTATTTCGATAATTTTACAAATCGAGGATATTTAGGTAATTTTAAAAATCGGGGGTACTTTGGTAATTTTACAAGTTGAGGGTATTTCAATAATTTTACAAGTTGAGGGTATTTCAGTAATTTCACAAATCAGGGGTATTTTGGTAATTTTACAAACTAGGGGTATTTTGATAATTTTACAAACTAGGGGTATTTTGGTAATTTTACAAACCAGGGGTATTTTGGTAATTTGGTAAACTAAAGTATTCTAAACAGGGATAACAATACGAATGGGCCTAAAGCCTATTCTCGGCCCAAATGGGCCCACACGCTCGTATGGCCCTTTTAGCCCAAATCTAGCCACAAATATGAGATTCACCTAGCCTAGCCCAATATTTACTACACAATCAAACAACTTATCCAAGTAGCCATCCTACAGTTAGAGTAGTAAGAAATACACACCTGATTGGAGACTGGAGTTAATCCACGCTCTGAGCACTCTTAGCCGACGCCCAACCCAAACGAGCACGCCATAAAGCGAAAGGGATCAGCCAAGAAAGGTACCTTTACTCTCCTCATGGTTCTCTATATTTAAAGCCGACCAGATCCACTCTTATGTTAGCTTCCGATGTGGGATCCCTCCATCATCAGAGTTTAAATTCAACACCAACTCTTGCCGCCCCCTGTTAGCAAAATAAATGCTCTTTGCTTGCCATGGGATTTGAACCCATGCCTCCCCTCAGATGCTCCACACACTACTTGCCACTAAGCCACAAGGCTTTTTGTGTCACAATTTCTCCAACAATATTCTTAAGGCCTACCTACTACACCTAGGGTTTGATTCACCTTAAACCAAAATTTTTGCTAAAGTCCAGGTTTGAACCCAGGACTTCTCCAACACTTCTCAGCATACTTAACCACTAAAACAAGCCTTCATTAACGAAATTTACACGCACAACAAAATATTATAAGCTGCCTTCAACCGCTCCCATGCTTAAGGCCCAAAACTTCTAGGCCCAAATTCAGGGTGTTACACGTGTCTAATGCCATGTAAGGCACACGGCCTGTTCACATGGGTGTGTGACCTTTTAAAAGTTGAAAATTTTGTAAGTTTTCGAAACTTTTATATGTTATCAGATTGGTCCGAATGCATGAGTTAGGCTTTGTATGCTCGATTTAAGTTCTTACTGAATATGAATGAATGACATTTACTGTAATGATATGATTATTTGATAATGATTGTTTTGAATGTTATTATAAGTCCGGTAATGCCTCTTAACATATTCCGGTGATGGTTACGGGTTTGGTGTGTTACACATAAAATTTCATCCAACTTTAAAACTTTTCAATCACATGTAAATTATCTCTTATGAGGGCTTATGAGGCCTAAAACATACTTTGGGAATGGTTCGGGACTAAACCGAGAACTTTCAAAATTTTGGGATAACTTAGAATTTTTTTGAGGAGTCACACGCCCTTATGGGTAGGCTATGTGATCACACACGCCCGTGTCCTCAGCTTGTGTAACTCTCTAACTATGACGTCCTCAGTAAATAAGGTCACACGGCCAAGTCACACGCCCGTGTGCTTACGCCCATGTCCTAAGGCCGTGTCCTTCACACGGCTGAGACACGCAGTCGTGTCTTTACCCGTGTGTTTACTACTACGCATTCTATTTTACATATCTAGAGTGCAGGGGACACACGGCCAAACAACATACCCATGGGGCAGACCGTGTGTCACACACGGCCTAAACACATGCCTCCGTGTCTACCCGTGTGAACAAATTCTAGGCTATTTTCCAAGCCTTTTTGCCACCCTTAAAGACTCACTCACTTATACATGTTCTCAGCATACAACAAGGCATATTTAATTACTCCAATATCCATGTCCATGATTAAATTATGCCCCTAATGCCTCCATGCACTATCTCAATTTTTACATGCATCTCTTAATCTTTTCATACCAATTCGTAACCTCTAGTTTTTATATCCTTCCTTCCAACTTTACACATTTATAACATTGTTATGGCCATACTCATTGATCATGGATCATTCACCAAGTAAACATGCCATACCTTACATCCATTATTCACAAGCAACCATATCAACATGGACACATTGCATGCATACATGATTAATAAGGGTTACAACCCAATAATAAATATGAGCCACATCTCATGGCCACATACAAAATGAATTTATCCATCATCAAAAGCCACCACACTTGGCCAAATTAAATGACACATATGACAAAAAGGTAAGTTACCCTATACATGCCATTATATTAAAATGAATATTTCTTTTATACCCAAAACGAGATTGTTGATAGTGTAATCAAAGCTCCAACCGTCTTCCAACTTCACAAGTCCACAAACTCTATAAGACAGGGGAAAGTAAAATGGGGTAAGCATTACATGCTTAGTAAGTTCGTATAAGGAATGTAAACTTACCGGTCATCTTAATACATAATCTCAATAAGCCATGTTATCCATCATAATTAATTTTCCTTAAACACATGCACTCAATCAACAAGTTAGTCACAAAATTTCAAGATCCATAGATGAGCTCATCATATCATGTACACATTCAAATTCATATTTCTCAAGTCATTTACGTGTACTTTATTCGTTGGATCATTGAATTCCCGATGGATATTTCATCATTTAGTGCACTCTAGATGTACAACTTATTGACCATCAAATCATATTTAGTAGTGCCCTTTCGGTACACTCTCGAACCGTATCTTTTACAGCAGAATTACCAGTCCAGGCTAAATTCTAGTTGTGCCATGTACTCTAAGGGCTTGTCGAATTACCAATCCAGGTTAAATCCTCTTTATGACAAAAAATTCCTTACAGAGTCTAATCTGGATTACCAGTCCAGGCTAAATCCAGTCAATTAGGATTACTAGTCCAGGCTAAATCCTAATTGAAACATATGATAGATAGGCTCATTTCAGGATTACCCATCTGGGCTAAATCCTTTCTACACTGAGATCAATGGATTACCCGTTTGGGCTAAATCCTTTCTACAACACATGTAGGATCCCATTTCACGTGAGAAATAACTTATCCATTGGAATTCAGTATTCGAACGGATTATAACTTTTTTCACTCAATTTCGGGATTATGGACATTTTCATACAATTCAATATTTGTACATTGCACATTCAATACAGCACAACAATAGAATCAACGCATTTATATAAATATAACCGGTTAAGTTACACGAACTTACCTGAATGATGTCTCGGGTTTGGATTCTGACTATTCCAAAACCTTTTGTTTTCCACGGTCTACTTCCAGAATTGGTTTTTCCAAGTCTATATAAAAAAAATTAAATTATTAATTCATTACATTCTTCAATTTCAGCCCGAAAACTTACTTTATGGCAAAAAATACCTTTTTACCCCTAACTCGTACATTTTTACATTTTAGTCCCTAGGCTCGTATAATGAAATACATGCATTCCCTTATTTTCCCAAGCCTAGTCAAATTATATTCTAGCTTATAACAGCCCACATTTTCCTTTATTTCTCTTTTCTATTGCTCACTTTTACATCTTTTACAGCTTGGTCATTTTTAGGTGTTTTCATGGAAGACCACTTAACAAAAGATGTTTATCCTACATCAAACTTTCATATTCCTCCATTAAACACCAAAATACAAACATGTCACACATGGGTAAGTTTTTTAACATGAACCCTAGCTTAAAATAAGGGTAGAAATGGCTAGAACATGCTTCAAGGATCTCAAAAATATAAAGAACATAAAAAACGAGGTTAGGGAGCATTTACAATCAAGCTTGTAATGTTGAAAACCCTAGCTATGGAACCCCTTGAATTTTCGGCACACTATGAAGAAGATGGAAAAAAATTTTGCTTGATTTTTCCCTTTTTATTCTTTAATTAACCAAATGACCAAAATGCCGTTAAGGCCTTTCTTTAAAATTTTACCCATGCATGCCCATTTTTGTCCAAATTTTTAGAACTTGGTCAACTTATTATTTAAGGACCTCTAATTTATAATCCAACTCAATTTCATGCTAAAAGCTTTTAGAACTCAAGTTTTGCAACTTATTCAATTTAGTCCCTAAAACTAAATTGGGCATCTTAGGCATAGAGTTTCTCTATGAAATTTTTACAAAAGCATGCATTCTCATACTAGGCCTTATAATAAACATGAAATAATTATTTCTAATTTGGAGATGTGGTCTTGAAACCACTGTTCTGCTAGGCCCTAAATCGGGATGTTACACACTCCCTTCTTTATCCATTATAGATTAGTTATGTGCTGATGTGAGCGGTGTGGTTTTCGATGATTGATCCAAGCAAGTCCATTTTTGTGTTTTTGTAGGTAGTATTGTTATTTGTTTACGTTTCGGGAATAAGGTAATGTGGTAGACTTTTAATGATATCTATCATGATGTTTTGGAAGTTCCATAGCTTAATTGCTTTTAGGATTTTGAGAATTGAATCGTATTATGCCGATTATCATTTGAACTTATTTTCAATGTTTGAGACTACTATTATGACCGTTTTAATGTTTATTTGATGACAATATGTTAGTATGATGAATTGGTACATGTTGTGTAACACCCCTAACCCGTATCCGTCGTCGGAACAAAGTTTTAGAGCATTACTGAAACTTTCAAAAACATTTACAGATAAATCAAAAAAGTTACTATTCAAATTCTGAAATCATTCATAACGTCCCTTAAATGGACCCTCAAGGTCCAATACGAGCATGACTTAATCAGAACCTCTAAGAATTTTTCGCAACATTTCACAATTTTTCCAAGGTGCAGGGCTCACACGCCCGTGTGGTCCAAGGGACACACCTGTGTGACCCTGGGACACGCCCGTGCTGCAGGCCATGATTGACCCCGTGTAACTCTCTGACTTGTGAACACAGTCATGCCACAGCCATGCCACACGCCCGTGTGCTAGGCCATATGGTTAATTAATTCATTTCGAATTTAGGTGCAGGTTTCACACGGCCAAGAGACACTTCCATGTTCTAAGCCGTGTAGAACACACGACTGAGACACATGCCCATGTCTCTACCCCTGTGTTTTAATTTTGAGCATCCTGCTTCTCAAAATTAAGGTGTAGAGGAAACACGGCCTAACTACAGGCCCATGTACTCAGCCGTGTGTCACACACAGTCTAGACACATACCTATGTGTCCGCCCATATGGTCAAAATAAAGCCATTCCTAGCTTCATTTCTCACCCAAAATCACACCCATGACCTACACTTGAATCACACATCCAAATACCCCATTTCAAGCATTCAAATCAAGCAAATTCCACCATTCATCATGGCATATCATTTCATGCATACATGTCTACAATCTTACCTTAGTTCAATCCGTGTATTGAACATGATTTGATCAACTACTTAACATATATGTAGCTACCATAGTTTGACATTACAAGTATATTTAAACAAACCATTACTAGCCATTCCAATGGCTAAATTACAAGCATCATTTACATTTACATGCCAATATGGCCAATATATCCTATACATGTCATTACAACCATAATTGATTTACCATATTGTACCGACATGAGCCGATGGATAGTGTGAGTGATCTCTACTGAGCTTCCAATCCAACGAGCTTTCGATTTACTCTAAAACAGGAAAATAAAACTAAGCAAGCATAAAATGCTTGGTAAGTTTGTATAACGTGGTACTTAACTTACCGTTCATTCTATTTTGAGGTAACTATGCAAGGCATAATTAATCAGTTTGATCTCAAGCCCTACACACATTCTCATTGCCCTTGTTAGTCATATATTCCATATTAACATCAAAACATATATGGGCTCAACAACAATCAAGTTTCCAAGCACATATGCTTTCCAAAACATGTATTCATTCAACATGTATAATTCATCTCATTATTTCAAGTATAATTTCATAATAGTTCATTTCGAGTTTAGATTATTTCATATAAGAACTTTACTCATATTACGCAGAACATCAAGGTCACGATTAGTACAGGTGTGCAAGTCTATAATCAAGAATGAACATATATCTATCAAATAAATTCCATGTACAAATATCATCATCTCATGTTTTAATATATCATATGTCATGTATCATCATTTACTTGTATTTCAGCCGGATATGTGTAATAACTCATTTCTTATCCATATCTTTTCATATAAAGATTTTTACCCATTGAATTTATCTAAAATATCGATGGTTACACAGGTAGTACACTCAAGGTGTACGAATCAGAATCTTTCAATTCATTTCCAATGGTACCCATAGGGTACTATATCGGAGAGTACACTCGAGCCATACATGTATACGATAGGATTACCAGTCCAGGATAAATCCTTTTTATGACATATGCTCTAAAGAGCTTGATCTGGATTACCCGTCTGGGCTAAATCCAATTCATAACATATGCTCAAGAGGATTTATATTAGGATTACCCGTCCCAGTTAAATCCTTTCATAAATGAAGTCAATAGAATTACTCGTCCGAGCTAAATCCCGTCAACAACAAATGCAGGACCTCATTCATTTCGAGAAATCACATATCGATCGATATTCATTTATTCAATGAGATTTAACATTTTCAAGCATTTCCTGGCAAGTAATTATTTCATACATCTATAACATTCATATAATTTAAATGATCACATTCCACATTCGTTCCAAGCTTAAAAGTAACATTTTTCTCGTTTATCCTTTATCGAGCATTTTCGTTAATCAGACTTTGTCAGGTATATTTTCAATGTCATATACATATATGATATTTATACAATTCACAAACACAACACTTAAATTCAAGCATAAAAACATATAAAATTTAGTTACACGAACTTACCTCGACAATTGCTCGTGTACAAAAAACCTACTAATCCAACTTTTTCCTCTTTTCCTCGTTCTAGCTCCGAATTTGGTCTATTCGGATCTATACGAGTAAATTTGACATCAATTTATCATATTTTATATTGAAGTGGACTCAACTTTTATCCTAGGCAAAATTACCATTTTGCCTCTAACTTTTCCATAAGTTCCTATTTCGTCCTTAGGCTCGGAAAATGAAATTTATGCAATTTACTCCCTATTCCAAGCCTAACCAAAATTTATATACTACATTTGCAGCACATACATTTCAAAAATTTTAGAATTTTCCATGGGTTTTATCACTTTTTCATTTTAGTCCCTAAATCAAGTTTCCATCAAAAATTGCTTTGTAAAAGTTGCTTATCTATCAACAACCTTTCATTTTCTACCATAAATCTCATATTTCCAGCATATTCATCCATGACCCAAATTTCATACTTTGATAACTTTTCAAATTAATCCCCCAAATAGATAGATTAGACTATCTCGGTTTAAAAAATATAAAAATTACTAAAAACAGGGCTTGATTACTTACCCAAATAAGCTTGATAAGTCTTCTTCCTCTCTCCTAGGGTTTTCATAGAAATATTTGGGGAAGATGATATGAAATTGTTTTCTTTTTCATTTAATTAAATTGTCATTTAATAACTTTTCATCTTTCCAATCATTAACCTTTTTTTATTTTTCCATGGATGAGTCATACTAAAATATCTACATACTTTCTTTAATGGTCTAATTACCATATAAGGACCTTAAGTTTTGAATTCCATAGCTATTTGATTCTTCTAGCTACTAGAATCCAACTTTTGCATTTTATGCAATTTGGTCCTTCCCGTAATTAAACACATAATCGGTAAAATTTTCTTATCAAAATTTTCACATGATATTTCTAATATAATATGGATCATATAATAAAATAAAAATAAATTTTATTTTCGGCTCAAATTTGTGGTCCCGAAACCACTATTTCAATTTCACCGAAATTGGGCTGTTACATGTTGGAATGATTTATATGCTCAAGTATGTTGTATTTTTCTGATCTGGAGCAGAGGAATTGATATTCATGTTGTAAAACGATACCTCTGTGATTTTAAAATATGTAGGGAAACAATAATGTAATTTGGTATCGATACCTTATCACGAGTATCGATACTCGAGGTAGAAATATCAATACTTTGGTAGGGGTACTAATAATTTTTGAGGTTTGGGTTTTTAAGCGATAAACAATAAGCAGTTTTGGTACCGATTTTCCAAGTGTTATCGATACCACGTGAGAGAATTATCGATACCTTACCTTCAGTATCGATACTTACGTGGTCAGTTTTGAGATTTTGCTAAATAGACCTTACGCATGTTTAATTATTATTATAAGACTGTTCGATGCTTGTTTAGCATGTAACAATGATGATAGAGAGTATGACTTACTTAAAACCTATACAAATACTAAAATGGAGGACGTTTCGTTTAGAATCAGGTTTTACTTGTCGTGTGTAACATGAGACGGTGGTGTGGCATCCTAATATTCAGGCTTGGCGACTAGGCCTAGTATATGGTGTTACTATTTCTAAAGTTCCAAGACAAACCATTTCCAATCATTTTTACCTATTCAAAACACATTAAAACATGCCAAAACATACCAAAATCATCTAATCTAAGTGCCTAACCAATATGCCTTCAATGGCACCTCAATTTGAAACATAAACACCCATCATACAATCAAACATGTACTACAAGTAAAATTATTTCAAACACAAAGCTTTTCAATGTTGCTTATTATCCTAAACTACTAACACAACCATTTAAATGCATCTAAATATCAGCTTATGCAACCACCATCACAAACCACAACCAACCAAGTTACCAAATAGGATTTACATCAAAACACATACCATAATTTCAAGTGCCCATAGTATGAACAAAATACTTATAATTTACATATCCAAAACCCTATTTACATGCCACTTATAACTGGGCCAAAATAAACAAAAAGGCTATTGGATAAGTTATCGAATAGTGTGATCTCTAACAACGTTCCAATCGATAGTGAAAATCTGACGATCTACAATGAAGCAAAGCAAATAAAGTATGCTTTCATAAAGCTTAGTAAGTTCGTAAAATAAAACAACACATACCTGCTAACCTAATTATAAATTATACAAAAACATAACTAATAATCCTTGTCATATCTCATTGTTTCAACTTTTCAAAATACTTAAACTTGGATGATTTATATCATCAGAATCATATCATCTCATTCCATTTTCCTTTTAATAATTAATTATTTTGCTTAGAGAATGATTTCAAATACACGAGAGGGTAATGCTCATACGAGTCAACATAAAGACTTTAACCAATACACGATGCTGCTCACACAAGCTTCAAAAAGTCCACAACACATGTAGGATCTCAAGTCATCGGTATGGTATCTATCACCGGTACAAAGTACTTGCTAATTAAACATCAGCTCACGGCTCGCTAAATAAACACCGACTCAAGGCCTACTTTTTCGTACATTTCATACTCACTTTATTCTTTCATTTCATCCCTCTTCAAATAAATAATAACAACATTAAATTCATTTATTTAAACACGTAATAAGTAAAACAATTATAAATATAGTAAACATATACGAACTTACCAAAATATGATAGCCACCAACACAGACGACGATTACTCGACAACTTTTCCTTTCCTCTGTTTATCCATAGATTGGTCCATTTCTTGATCTAAATATAATAGTTTAATTCAATTTAACCAAATCAAACATCTTAAAACACTTAAATTTATTCAATTAACCCTTTAATGACATTTTACACATTTACCCTAAACTTTCACCTTTTATCCAATTTAGTCCTTACACCCTAAATTCTCATAATTATCATAATTTAGCCCAAAAACCATTGTGTCGAATTCTATATGATCCTTAAAAGTTCAGATTTTATCATTATATTACAAGATTTACATATTATTTTACAATTTTAACAACTTAGTCTTTAATCTCTAAAATCAACAAAAGTTACTTAACAAAATAGCCTTATCTAACAACCAAGCTCAATAATCTATCATAAAAACTCAAGAACACCACAAATCCATTTATAGTAAAATTATAAACATTTAATAGTTTTACGAATT
Organism: Gossypium arboreum; assembly: GCF_025698485.1. Taxonomy (NCBI): domain Eukaryota; kingdom Viridiplantae; phylum Streptophyta; class Magnoliopsida; order Malvales; family Malvaceae; genus Gossypium; species Gossypium arboreum. The sequence goes on from NC_069075.1 coordinate 76,034,515, forward strand.
TAACCTCGATTTAGCTTGATTAAGCTACAACGATATCAAAAACATAAAAATTACTAAAAATGGGTAAAAAAAGCATACCATGCAAAGTGAACTAAGCTTGGCAAAACTTCAACTCATAAAAATGGTTTTTTTCTTATTTCAATTTTGGTGATGAAGATAACATATTTTTTATCTTTTAATTTTACTTATTTATTAAATTATTAAATTAACCTTGTTTTTTAAATTAAATTTCCACCTACCCACCACCTAACCGTCCACTATGTTTCAAATATGTATAATTACCATATAAAACCCATAATCCATGATTTATAACTATTTTATACAAATAGACATACAGTGAGTGACTTTTGTAACTATTACGATTTAGTCATTTTTACTTAATTAACTATCCAAACGTTAAAATTTCTAAACCAAATTTTAATATGACTATATAATCATTCTATAAATATTTAGTAAAAATATTACCGCATCGGTTTATAGAAACAAGGTACCGATGCCTTATTTTCCAAAACCATTTGACTTTTAAAGATAAACCACTTGTACTGAACTATTCCTTTAATTAAAAAAAATATCATATCTAAAATTCAATATAATATTAGATTTAATTGATAAGTATTAAATAATAATATTTACGAATGCATTTGTCGAATTTGTGGCCCCCAAACTACTATTTTTGACACCACTAAAAAACAGGTTGTTACACATACAACCATGTGCCTAGGGTGTGTTACAATCTACAATTTTGTGGAATTAAATACAAAAACTTACAAACAATCACACGGTCGTGTGGCTAGGCCATTTAAGAGACTGAGACCGTACGGAAAATCCATTGACCATATTTATAGTACCACATGGGCATGTGGCCAGCTCGTGTAACAATATGAAATCGTGTTAAACCAAAACCTCTTAATTCATAAAGAGCACAAGGCCGTGTCACATGCCCGTGTGTGACACACGGCCATGTGTTAGCCTGTGTATAATTAGGTACTGATGCAATCATGGTCAAGGGCTCAACCAAAACAGCTTGTGATCCAATTGAGATGCCAATGAAGCCAATCACTCGTGCACGAGCCAAGAGGTTCAAGGAAGCCATTTCGGGTCTCATTGACAGAGTTTGGGTAGAAGCTGTTGCGGGACTCATTAACCAAGCTTGGGCATGCACTCCATGTGTCCTATGCAATTTTCTCCAAGCTAAACTTTAATTTTCCAGCTTGTTGAATTTTTTGCTGGAATAAAGATTTAAATTTGATTTTAATTATTTTAGTTAATTTAGTTTGAGTCTTTAATTATGTGACATCCCTAATTTGACCCTAGTCGAGATGTCGTTTCGGGACCACAAAATCGAGTTATAAAATTTATTAAATACTAAAATTCATATCTACTATGTGTGATAGTGCATGTGTGAAATTTTGATGCTTAAATACTGTTAGTTGAATGTGAATTTTAGTCAAAGGGCTTATGTGAGACATTTGTGAAATAGGTTAGGTAAATATAAAGTGATCTATTAATGCATGTATTCAAAAATGTGGACTTGCATGTCAAAATACCTATTTTTGGGATAGTGGCCGGTCATGATATTGTTTTATATATAATATGTATTTTTGATTTAACATTTTATATTACAAATGAATTAATAAATAAAAAGGAGATATTAGATAATAGTTAGTGGGAGGAGAAACCAAAGTTGGTTCATCCTTGTCCTCCATTGCCGTAGCTCAAAGTGAGGGAGAAGAAAGTTTTGTTGTTTGATTTTTGGCTTAGATGATGGCTAGAATGAGGTATGTATTGAATAATTCTTGAAAATTTATGCATAATTGAGATGATTAGTTCAAATTTTACTTATCCCATAGATTAAACTTAGGTTTTTGAGGTTGGAAATTCGCTTGAAACTCATAGTAGATATTTTTTTTTTGTGACATTAAGATGGTTGGTTATATATTGACTTATTAGCTTTGAAAGTTGAATGACATTGGTTAATTTGTTCATGTGGGTATTCGGCCTTGTGAATGTTATGGAATAAGTTTCAATTATGTACATATGTGATTTTTTGAACAATTGGTCATTTATCTAGTATATGTATAAATGGTAAATTGTTTTTAACTTGAAAGTTGAGATTAGTGTATTTAAAGAGAGTTGCCGAATGTGGTCCTTGAAGATGTTTTAATGAATAAAATGTGTAGTTGAGTTATAACATTCGGTTAAGGATTAAGGGTTCTAGCAAGTTTGGTATAATGTATAGTTGTAAATCGCCTTGTATTTGACGTTTTTTTTAAGGATAGGAAACGGCTAATTAAGATGTTGTTGGATAAAATTCTAGTTAGGTTATGTTAAAGCATTCGGCATTTCTTATAGTATTGTATACGAGAGTGGGAAAAGATTAGTAATTATTCTAAGTGAGTTATGATCTTAATAGGAGCAAAATAGAATCGGCTATAATTATGATGGAGTGATTCGGTCATTGTTTGGCATAGGTGAAACCATTATGAAATTGCTACTTTGATCTTGGAATGAAAATTTTAAATAGAGGTTAAATTTGTGTGGTTAGGGCCGAATAGGGTTTCTAAGTTAATGGTATGCTATATATATATATATATAGTTAAATTTGTGTATATGAAAGCGTGGTAAGTAATGTGAATTTTTGTTTGTCCATGCGAATTAGGTATTGGTATAATAAACATAAAAGTTAGTCATGGCATATTTTATAAACATATTATGCATTGAAGTTATATGATTGTCAAATGTGACTATTAAAGAAGTAATGTTGAATAAGTAATTAAACAAATTCATTTGTTTTAATTAAGCTCATGAGCAAAGAGGATCTAAATCAGATAAGGGAAAGGAGAAAGCAATCGAGTAGGCTATCCGATTGTTCAAATAAATCGAGGTAAGTCTTTGAGTAATGGAACTTAGATTAAGATTTGATAAACGATGATATATATTTATATGAACATAATAAATAAAATGTGACCTAATGGTTCTACTTGAATTACATATTGAAATAAATAAGTTTCTAGCATTAAGTTTAGTTATAATGAAGAATGATATGGAATACGGGTAAAGATGGGACTATGAATTGGTGTAATTACCTATAGTAAAATGATAAGGAATAAGTTACTTCTATGAGCCTTAGCCGATTGGTTATTAGAAAAGTGATATTTAAATTATGATTTGTACGTGAGAATAAGAAGTACTTATATATGATGATATGTTTTAAACTCAAATGGTAAGTTCTTAAGTGTTTGGACTTGGAAATTTAAGAGCAAATTGTAATAATCTGCTTAGGACAGCAGCAGTAGCGTGATTTTTGAAAATCACCATAAATTTTTGGAGTGGAATTAGAGACTGAATAAAATATGTAATCAAAGATCAATGTGTCTAGTTTCTTATAAAATAAACAATGCAAGCAAAGGAATTTCCTATAGAGAGATATTTAAAGTTGTGTGTGACAGTGTCAGAATGAATCTGAAATCCCCTGTTCTGTTTTTAGAAAATCATTATAAATAGTACGAAAATTTTTATAAGATAAAATTTATATTCTTAGACTCCTTAATGAGTCTAGTTTCAAATGAAATAAACAAGAACATATTTTGAAATCTGTACAATGAGAAATTTGGTTCGTAGTGAAGAGTGGTCAGTATGGTCAAACAGTAAAATAGGGGAAATTTTAAGAAAATTCTGGTTTTGATTGGCCAAACCAAAAATCCCAAAAATTTTATGGATAGATGATATCTGAGTCTATTTTTGGGGAAAATTTACGGCACTTCATTTGGAGTTTCGTAGCTCCATTGATAAATAATTTAATGATTGTTGCTCAAGAAAACAGCTTGTAGTGAATCTGTGATTTTGTTGTAAACATTGATGAAACTAATTGAGTTGCTTATAAGCTATTGCTGAATTGATGTACAAGATAAATATATAGGTGGTGAGGCCAAAATGGCTAAAATATAAATGTGTGCAAGTTATCCGAATGGCTATTTTATAAACGTAAGCAATGTATATGTAATATGTGTTGATAGTTTTATAAATTGAAGGTGTGGTGACTTATATGTTGTTTAGCCGAGTGATTGTAATGAGAAGAATGTAAGTCATGTGTGTATTTTCTTATTTAGTTGGAAGTTTATTGAAAGGGATATATATATATATATAAATATGTATATATAAATATGTGTTAAAGTCGAATGCTATTATGACATGAAGTTAAGGTACATGCTATACACTTATATTCGAATGAGGTTAATGAATTACAACGGTGATAGTTTGTGTGAAATGTGGTAACATGTGATTAAATATACATGGAATTTGGAAAGTATCCGGGTTAAGACTCGCTGACTGCGTGATGTGGCCTAATGGCTCTTGTGAAATGAGACTAGCTATATTGAGATACGAATAAGTTCGAATGAAGTGATACCTTATTAATGTGTTTCCGTGTTGGAAAAATCAAGGTATGTGAATTGATGTGTATACAACTTGTGAATTAACTAAGATGATATATCCGGCTTAAAGTCTCGCAGCTTGGTAATCGTAACTGGATTCGATTTTTTAAAACCTAGCGTGCTATGGCTAAGTGCCTTGAATTATTTCAAACCAAGACCATTTGTATATCTTTAAGATAAGGATTTAATTTGTTTCATAAAATTTACTAATTTGAGTTGTATTCGCAGGATGTGCAAATACAAGGTATGGATTATGTTTGGTCATTTATGTATATGTGATAAGGAATATGTTTGGTCCTTTATATACGTATACTAAACTTTAATACTTGTCATGATTTGATTTTTGAAATATTAATGTGAATATGAACTAAAGAACTAAGCTCCTAAATACATATATACAATTATGTATGTGCACGAAATGAGTGCATATGATTAAGTTGTTAGAGGTATTGAAAGATTGAATTGGTAATTGGTAACTATGGAAACGGTAAGTGTACAAAGGTTAAGTATATGGTAAGTGATGCTTACTTGCTATGTGAACTCGATTTCGTTTGTATTACAAATGTACTTGGGGAATCACTTATGAGATGGTTATAAGTTATATTCAACGAGTATTGACTCTATCAAATTGTTTATGTAAGATGAAAACATGAATATGTGCTTCCAAATATGGAAACTGAATGTGATTATAGTGTTATGTTTTAGTTTGACTGATTAAACTAAAAGTAGCATTAATGTTTTTAAATGCGAAGGGGTATATACTCTTAAATTTGGATGAAATAGATGAATTACATGTGCATACATAGGGTTTAATCTATTTGACCGAATGGTGATATATCTTGACATTTCAAAACGTGATTTGTGTAAGGCCTAATCTTAAGCGACTTAGTAATAAATCAACAATTACGGATGATCAGCACATTAAGTTGGCTGTGTATGTATTATGTACTTGTGTAGGCTTATTAAGCCCATCGAGACTTCACTTGGATTTTGTGTAAGTTATAAATGTATTTAATCCAGCAAAGTTAATTGTTTTACTTAAGACTTACTAAGCCTTGAAAGCTTACTCGTTGTTACGCTTTCTGCTTTTATAGATTATCAAATTTGGCCTTTGCTCGGGATCGTCAACAACTCGTCACACTATCACTATCCTTTGTTTGGTACTGCTATGTTTTGGATTATTTTATGGCATGTATAGAATAAACTAGTAGCGGAATAATTTTCTGGTTAATGTATATAAGCCATGCGAAAATAGCATCTTTTGAATGTGTACTTATAGAAGTTTAATTTTATCCCTGACTGTATTTAGCATTTATCTAAATGAATGATCTTTATTCCAAGAAAAAAGTAAAAAAAAAATTACTGTTCTGACATGAGTTACAAGTCTGGTAATACCCCTTTCCTATTCCGACAACGGTTACGGGATAGGGGTGTTACAAATTATGTCATAATTTAACATCATTAATATGAGTTTTTAATTATGTCATAATTTGAACATCATTAATAAGATTTTTTAATTATGTCATAATTTAAACATCATTAATAGGATTTTTTAATTATGTCATAGTTTGGACATCTTTAATACATGTTTTTAAGTGTGTTTAAATTCTGACATCTTTAATGTTTGCTTAATTTCCTACAAATTAAAAGTGTGTCAAACTTTGTTTAATGTGGCACTTAACCGTTTCTTTAATGTGTAACAGGTTTTTCACATTGGCTACTGCTAGGAAGCTTTCTGCAAGCTATTCGTATGGCACAATTAAGGAGTTGAACAAAACCTCCCAAGAGCCATTTCATGCTCAACAAAGCATTAACTGCTTTCACACTTGATTAACCGATTAGCTGCCATGATCACACCTAAAGGACTATCCAATTTTTTCCGTTCACATTTGAAGACTCTTCATGTGCCACAAGAAGCCATAAAGAGCTACATGTCCATTAGGGTTTCCAAAGTAGCATCTATACATTTTCACGCCATTTTGATCGATCAGCTCTATACACATTCAGCTCATTTCTAAAGTTAAATGAATTAGCTGGTTGGGATTGCAAATAGACATGGTTGTTGGCGTATTCCACAAAAGTCTTCAAAAGGATGTATTGGACAATTCAATAGGCATTTAGCTCATTAAATTTGATTCTAAACCATGCCTATTCGGCTGGTATCTTTGTGAGCCTATAAATACTAGGCTTAAAACATGTTGCTAGAACTTTTGATGAATTTTATAACTTTTGTGAGTGTTCAATTCTCTTTGTTCTTTCTTGACTCAAATTGACTTACCAAGTGAACCTTACGGCGTCAATCTGATTCCTTTCGAACTTATCACTTCTAGCAAGTATGGCATTCTCCTCTATATCGATTGGTTCCTATCTTCTTATAGATAGTGGGTCACGGTCAAGTATCTTTGCCTATCTATCCTAAGTGTTGTTAGAAGAAACGGGTCAATATTTTCCTATAATATTGGTTATTTCTTCAAACCTTAACTTGAAACATAACTTAACCATTTTTATCCATCTTAAACACCCTTTATTGTTTGTCCAGCCCTTTCGACACCTATACCTAGCCTTGTGATTCAATACTTCTAATTTACGATTGAGAACATTTGCAACTTGTAAAAATCTACAAATACGAGCCCGTATCATTTGGTATCAGAGCAAGCAAAAATTAAGTAAGTATCAACGTTCCATCACTCCCAGGGTTGTATTTGAAAAAAAATTCAAACAAAAAAACAAAAAAAATTATTCAACATCTTTGTAAAATGCAAGTTTGAAAGTACTAGAGGGAGTTCCGAAATTTAATTAAAAAAACAAGCTAGCTTAGAAGTGTTTGTGTTTTCCGAGTTCACAATTTTACTTTACCAAACGTTTCCAGCCACACAAGTACCTTTTGTTTTCTTTTAGCCTACCCCATTACCCAACATTAACTCCAACCTCTACATCACTTTTGAAGCTGACTCCACAAAGATTTGTTGCTAAGTCTAAGGTAGTCATCGAAGAACCTAGAGAAATGAGCAAGAGTGGTAAAAGGCAAGAGTGTGTGAGAGTATTAGAGTGATAAAAACCAAGCACGAGTATAAACATGAGTGAAGTGCACATTTTTCTTTCTTTTTGAGGTAATTGGTGAGGTTTGTGGCGAGGAAAAACATCATGTCACATAGTCCCAAAAGGAATGCTGCCAGTGGTGGTGGTGTGCCAAACATTGCTGATGGTAGTGGCTTGCACCCTATAAGAAATGTTGCCAGCAGTGGTGGTGTGCCCGACTTAGCATACCAAGCCCTCATTCGAGAAATGGACATGTTGCTACAACATCATCTCGACCTAATGCAAGAGCAATTGGACCAACTCGAGGAAAAAGCCCAACGTGAACGAACTCCTCCGAATCCAAGGAGGAAGCAAGGCCGTCTTAGGCTAAATCAAGATGATCTCTACGAGCCTAGTGATGTGGAGAGTGATCAAGCCTCCAATTGAAGTGAGAGGCAATAAGACCAAAGGAATCGAAGGCCAAGGGAGCAAGATCGAGTGGATGATGACCTTAAACACATTAAGATCGCGATTCCTCTATTCCACGGGAAAACCGATCCTAAGGCGCATTTGGAGTGGAGAAGAAAATTGAACTTGTATTCGAATGTCACAACTACTTTAAAGGTTAAAAGGTTAAGCTTGCTACCATAGAATTCTTCGACTATGCCATCATTTGGTGGGATTAGCTTACTATGAGCTGGAGAAGAAAGGTGAACCACTCGTGTCTACATAGGCCATCATGAGGAAAAGGTTCATTCCAGCCTATTATCATCGTGAGTTGTACCAAAAGTTACAAAATCTTACCCAAAGAAATCGGAGCGTGGAAGATATTACAAAGAGATGGAGATAGCTGTAACACCCCTAACCTGTATCCATCGTCGAAATAGGGTTACAGAGCATTACCGAACTTAACAATTAAATAATCATACATTTCTCATACTTTTTCGTATCCAATAATACGCATTCATAGTCAAACATATTGTCCCTAATGCGACCCTCGAGGCCCAAATCATGTATTAAAAGTAGTTCGGGACTAAAATGAAAACTTAGGAAAAATTTTGGAAAACATAGAAAATTTTCAAATTACAGGGGACACACGCCCGTGTGGCCTGGCCGTGTGTTTCACATGGCCAAAAACACGCCCATGTCACAAGCTGTGTGGACATTAGAAATGGGATCACATGGCCGTGTCCCAGCCTGTGTCCAAACCCATGTAACTCTTTGACTTGGGTCATACGGCCAACCACACGCCTGTGTGACTAACCTGTGTACCCTTTAAAAATGGCCTTACATGCCCGTGTACTAGACCATGCCAAAACTTTAGGGTATACTGACCTATGCTACACGGCCCAGTTACACACCTATGTGCTAGGCCGTGGGGAGCATACTGACTTGGTTTTTAATTAAACATCAGGGAACACATGGCAGTGTCACCTGACCATGTGTCACACACGGCTGAGACACACGCCCGTGTCTCTGCCCATATGGACAAAAATAGGTTATTTTCCAAGCCATCTTTCTCACCCAAACTTGCATCAACCTAAACATGTTAAATGGCAATGACCATATCATCAAATAGCATTCAAACCAATATCAACCAACCCTAAATCACTATTTCAATACAAACAACTATAATGCTCATAAATATCACAATTAACCATTCACTTCATACCAATTCCACATCTAAAAATCACCTAAATGGTTACTTTCAACTATGCATTATTTTGCCTCAAACTGCAAGCATACCATATCTCATAATTCAGCTATTTGGTACTCAAAATACCAATCCACAACAAACATTCACATAGCATTTACCAACCAGATAACAAAAGCCCATTTGCACATATATATACATAACCAAATATATCAAAATAAGCCAAATCACATGGCTATACACATAATCAAACATTCATCATTTACAAGCCAAATCATTTGGCTAAATCCATTACAACATATAGGCCATATAAACCACAACACCTATACATGGCATATAACCAAATACACAAGTTCAAAAGTACCAAAATGACAGCTGGATAGTGTGATGAGATCTTCGACAACTCCCAATCTGAGCAAGCTTTGAAATCACTATAAAAAACGAAAAAGTAAACAGAGTAAGCTATAAAGCTTAGTAAGCTCGTATAGTTAATAAGTAAAACTTACCATTCATTTTCAAATTAAGTTATCTATCATAAAACAATAGAATTTAACTTAACCACAAGGCTAATATATGTTCATCCACATAGTAGATTATGTAACTCACAAACTTCATAGATTCGATGCTTATACGATTTACGTACATACCTGCACTAATATGTATCAATCTCTTACCCTTTCATATCTTCAATATACCTGTTGAACCATTTGGAATAATATCAAATACTCGTTAATCTCACACCCTAAGTGCCAATACCAGGCCGAAGCCATCTCAATAACAAATCTCATATAATGCTCACTCTCGAGCTATCAACGGGTCTGCTCACACAAGCTGATGGTCAAGACGTAAGTACAATGTGCTGCTCACACAAGCTGATGAGAATTCGTAACGCATGCCGAAAAGCTTAGCCACCGGTAGAATGTACAGACCAACACCCAAACGCAATAACCCCTAATGACATGTCATTTGTATCCTAATCTATTCCTAAGGTTCAACTGAGATTTCACATTAACGAATCTTCGTCGAACATTTCAGTAAGGTTGTATTCATCAACAACACAATTATAAAGCATTTAAAACACAATTACATTAATGCTTATTAACATACAAACTTACCTCAGATTTATACTGAGAGAAACGATCTATCAATCCACTATTTTGTTTTTCCCCCGATCTAATTCTGAACTTCGCTTTTCTTGATCTATATATAATCAAATTTAACTTATTTAATTATCATTCTATTCAATGTAATCCAAATCTCATATTATGGAAATTTTACACTTTTACCCCTAATATTTTGACTTCTATACAATTTAGTCCCCAGCTCATAAAAATGCAAATTCATGTAATTAAGTCCACATCCATATTAGCCGAATTTTACCTAAATTCATAGCAGCCCATATTTTTCATTATTTCACACATTTACCACATAATTTTTACATTTCTCATTTTAATCCCTAATTGACAATTTTATCAAAACTAACTTAACAAATGTTGTTTATCTAACAACAACCATTCATTTTCTCTCATCAAACATCAAAACAAACACATGCCTATTCTCATAACCCAAGTTTTTCAATTTATTCAAATTGGTCCCTAATTTCCAACTAGACACCTTGCACATAGAATTTCTTCATGAAACTTTAACACATGCTTATTCTCATATCCCAGACCTCATAATGATCATAAAATAATTATTTTAACATTAGATTTGTGGTCCCAAAACCACTATTCTGAATTAGGCCCAAATTCGGGATGTTACATTTCTTCCCCCTTAGGGACTGTCGTCCTCGAAAGTCTTACCAGTAAACAGATTCGGATATTGACTTCTCATGGTTTCTTTGGGCTCCTATGTAGCCTCTTCCACTCCGTTTCGATCCCATAAAACTTTCACCAAGGCTATATTCTTATTCCTCAACTATTTGACTTATCGAGCCAAAATCTTGATCGGTTCTTCACCATAAGTCATGTCCAGTCTAATTTCGACTACCGTAGGTGAAATCACATGAGAGGGGTTTGATCGATATCATCGCAACATGGATACATGGAATACATCATGAACCTTTTTCCAATTCGGGTGGCAATGCTAAATGGTAGGCTAATGGTCCAAGTCTTTCAATGATCTCATATGGTCCGATAAAATGCGGACTCAGTTTGCCTTTCTGGCCAAATTCAATACCTTTTTCCGTGGAGACACTTTCAAAAGTACTTTGTCTCCAATTTGAAACTCGATCTCTTTCCTTTTCAAATCAGCATACGACTTCTGGCTATCCGATACCGCTTTCAAGCAATCCCCATCACTTTAACCTTTTCTTCAGTTTTCTTGATTAAATCAACTCCATGAATCTAGCTTTCTTTGAGTTCTGTCCAATACAGTCGAGTTTGACACTTCTTTCCATACAAGGCCTCACAGGATGTCATTTTCAAACTCGTCTGGAAACTATTATTGTAGGCGAATTCCACCAATGGTAAGTATTTTTCCCAACTACCTTGAAATTCAAGGACGCAACACCGTAACATGTCCTCAAGAATCTGAATCGTTCACTCAGATTGACCATCAGTCTATGGGTGAAAAGTCGTACTAAAATTCAACTTTGTACCCAAGGCTTCTTGTAGCTTCTTCCAAAATCTCAAAGTAAATCTCGGGTCCCTGTTTGAGATAATCGATATCAGTACCCCGTGTAATCTCACAATTTCAGATACATACAATTCGGTCAATTTTTCGAGAGAATAATCTATCTGTACAGGAATGAAGTGAGCCGACTTTGTTAGTCTATCAATCACAACCCAAACAACATCTTTCCTTTTTGGTGTCAACAGTAATCCAGTCACGAAATCCATAGTAACCATGTCGCACTTCCATTCGGGGACCATTACAGGCTGTAACAAACCTGATGGTACTTGGTGTTCAACCTTGACTTGCTGGCATATTAAGCATTTCGATACGAATTTAGAGATGTCTCTTTTCATGCCATTGCATCGGTATATTTTTTTCAAATTATTATACATCTTGGTACTTCCCGGATGAATAGACAAACGACTATCATATTCCTCTTGTAGAATTTTTTAAATAAGCTCATCATCTATCGGTACACAGATCCTATCTCTGAACATCAAGCAACCGTCAGAGCCAATCCGAAAATCTGATTTAATGCTTGACTTGTATTGAGTTCTCTTGGCTTGCAAATCACTATCATTGGCCTGGGCTACACAAATTTCTTGTAGAAATGTTGGTTTGGCTCTTAACTCTACCAAGACCGAACCATCATCTAACAAGGCCAACTGCGTGTTTAAGGCTCTCAAAGCAAACAAGGATTTTTTACTTAGTGCATATGCGACCACGTTCGCCTTTCCTGGGTGATAGTCAACGATCAATTCATAATCTTTAATCAACTCTAACCATCTTCGTTGTCTTAGATTCAATTCTTTTTTATCATCAAACATTTCAAACTCTTGTGATCAGTGAATACACGGCACGTCTAACCATACAAATGATGTCTCCAAATCTTTAGGGCAAATACAATGGTTGCTAGCTCCAAGTCATGTGTTGGATAATTTTTATCGTATGGCTTCAATTGCCTCGAAGCATAGGCTATCACTTTGCTTTCTTGCATCAGCACACAACCTAATCCATTCAAGGATGCATCACTATAGACTACGAATTCTTTTCCCAGTTTGGGCTGCACTAAAACTAGAGCTTCCGTTAGCAACGTCTTTAACTTCTCAAAGCTCCGCTGACACTTTTCTGACCATTCAAACTTAACATCTTTTTGCAACAACCTTGTCAAAGGAGTTGCAATTATCGAAAAACCTTTCACAAAGGGTCGATAGTAACTGGATAAGCCCAAGAAGCTTCTAACCTCGGTTACATTCTTCGACGGCTTTCACTCGACAATGGTAGAAATTTTGTTTGGATCTACTCGGATGCCACCACCCGGCACAATGTGACCTAAGAATCTGACCTTTCGAAGCCAGAACTCGCTTTCGTTGAACTTAGCATACAATTTCTTGTCTCGTAAAGTCTTTAAAATAGTCCTCAATTGTTCAGCATGCTCCGACTCATTACGGAATAGATCAAAATATCGTTAATGAATACTAACACAATCTTGTCCAAGTACAGTCAGAAAACATGATTCATTAAGTCCATAAACGCAGTTGGGGCATTCGTTAGACCAAAAGGCATGACTAGGAACTAGAAATGACCATACCTCGTTCTAAAAGCGATCTTAGGCACATCCGATTCTTTAACTCGTAACTGGTAGCAACCAGATCTCAAATCTATTTTTGAAAATACAGTGGCTCCTCTCAATTGATCAAACAGGTCATCAATCCTCGACAACAGATACTTGTTCTTGATGGTTACCTTGTTAAGTTGTCAGTAGTCTATACATAGCCTCATCGAACCATCTTTCTTCTTTACAAATAATACTGGAGCACCCCAAGGTAAAAAGCTCGGTCATGCAAAACTTTTATCTGTTAGTTCTTGAAACTATACTTTTAACTTTTTCAGTTTGGTTGCTGCCATCCTATACAGAGCAGTAGAAATAGGAGTTGTCCCAAGCACCAGCTCAATACCAAACTCTACTTTTCTAATAAGAGGTAATCTAGGTAGCTCTACCGAAAACACATCCAGATACTCGCATACTATCGGTACTGATTCCAACTTTAACTTAGATTCTTTAGTATTCAACACGAAAGTAAAGTAGGCTTTATATCCTTTTCTCATATACCTTTGAGCCATCATTGAGGTAATCACAACCGGCGGAGTATCCAACTCACTTGAATCAATCCGAAGAATCTCACTATCTGAGCATTTCAATTCGATATACTTGCTACCACAATTTACAATCACATCATGCATAGCTAACCAATCCATACCAAGTATTACATCAAACTCATTAAATGGAAATAATAGAAGGTTAGTCGAAAAACAATGACCTTAAATTATTAAGGGACAATTCTTACAGACTTTATCAACTAGGACTAACTTGCCTAAAGGGTTTGACACCTTAATCACAAATTCTGCAGGTTCTATAGACATGTTCATGCTAGACACCAATTTCATGCAAATGTATGAATGGGTTGACCCTAGATCAATTAAGGTAATGGCATGAGTAATATAGATAGAAAATATACCCGTGATTACATTTGAAGCAGAGGCTTTCTCTCGACATGTATTACATAAGTTCTTACCGAGGCTCGAGCCTCTAATTTTACAGTGGTATCCTTAGCAGCAGTTCAACTGCCACTTGCACTGCCAGGATGTCTCGGGGTCTACCTCAAGAAATAGGAGCATTCAGCTGCGGGGCTAATTCAACCTCTTTATTAGCTCACTCCGGGTAGTCTCTGAGAAAATGGTCAAGAGACCACATCAAAAACACGCACTGCTCTTCATTTGGTACTCTTCGAAGTGGAATTTGTTACAGCTTTTACACTTCGGCTTTTGCTCATTTACACTTCCCACACTAGTTACCATAGGGGAAGGAGACTTTGGGTTATATAGTTTGGAGCTTTTTACTCTACTCGAATATCCTACTGACGAAGTGGAGCGTTCTTGTTGACTTCTTAATTTCTTTATGGGAAAAGAGTGTGCTCTGTCGCTAGACCTCTTACTCGAAACTCGAGCTTCTCTCTTAGCTTGCTTTCTTTCATTATTTAGCTCTTTGGCCTTCTTGGCCCGATCAGTTAATTCAGCAAATTCTTGTATCTCAAGGATTCCAATCAGTAATTTAATTTCCTTATTCAAGCCTTCTTCGAAGTGCTTACACATTTCTATCTCTGATTGAACCCACCCCATTGCACACTAACTTAACTTTACGAATTCCCTTTCGTACTCTGACACAGTCTTATTTCCTTGTTTGAGTTCCAGGATCTCCTTTCACTTCAAGTCTAAAAACCTTTGGCTGATGTATTTCTTTTTAAACGCATATTGGAAGAACTCCCATGTAATGTCTTCCTTTGGTACCACTGAGGATACCGTCTTCCACCAGTGGTATGCAATATCTTTTAGAAGAGATACAGAACACTTCAAGCATTCCTCGGGTGTACATGACAATTCATCCAAAACTCGCACAATATTCTCGAGCCAAAACTCAGCTCGTTCAGCATCATCCTCGACCTTAGTCCTAAACTCTTTATCCCTGTATTTTCTAAGTTTATCCACTAGGGCTTTACCAATTATCACTAGTTCAACAACCCTTTGTACTTCATCAGGTTGGTTAGCAGGTGGACGTGGACTTGGTATTTCAGGGAAATTTCTCAGATATTCCCCGAACCACCCGTCCATCATATGAAAAAAGGCTACTTTTTCCTTTTCCCAGCCTTCAAACATTGGCCTTCTACAACTACTAGAAACAGCTCGTTGTACGAAAGCTGGAGCATGGTTCTCAGCTCCCTCGAACTCATCTTGGGCTTGATTTGAAGACATTTTCTATATTCAAATACAATTAAAAAGTTAGAAGATGTCACACTATCAAAATTTGTATAATGGCATGTATAGCTAAACTCGTTACATGCTACATTAGTCCGAGAATCAACTAAACTGTAGCTCTGATACCACTAAATGTAACACCCTTTACCCTTACCCGAGACCGGGACAAAGTACGAGGCACTACCTGACACATACTCGGACATTTCTGAAAGACGAGATATAAAATTTCATTTCCAAATTCAAAACCAATTGAGCAGAATCATATTATCCCTATTATGGGCCTACAAGGCCCAAATCGTGCATTGTCAGTGGTCAGGGACTAAACCGGGAACTATAGAAAATTTTAATAAAATTCTAGGGCTATGCCTCACACGCCCGTGTGGAGACAAAGCACATGCTTGTGTGTTTGGGGACACGCCCATGCCCTACACCCGTGTTGAATTATTTGATTTATTTTCCATTTTGAACCTATAGAGGTTTTCACACGGCCAAGCACACACCCGTGTCCCTCACACAGCCTGGACATGCCGTGTCATCACTTGTGTCCTAAAACCTGGATATTCTCTTTATGATGTCATCACTCATTTGGGGGCACACGGTCAAGGAATATACCCGTGTGCTAGATCTTGTCCTCCACATGGTTGAGACACATGGCCGTGTCTCTACCCATGTGTTTACTACCATGCAAACTGACCTCTAATTCTAAGTGCAAGAGACACACAGCCATACCACACACCCATGGGGCTGGCCGTGTGTCACACATGGCCTAGGCACATGCCCGTGTGTCTACTCGTGTGGACCATTTTGGAGGCTATTTTCTAAGCCTTTGGTCACCCTCAACCAACCATACATACCACTATGGTCTTTGGACATTTATCAAGGTATAGTTGTACCCTTAAACTTTCTTGACCAAGGTCATACACATTGCTACATGTCTCATTTTAAACTATGATTGCAATACCCTCTTTGTTTTAGGGTTACTCTTTCAATAATCATATTTTATAACTCATGTCCTTTATGATCTAAACCATTCCCAATTGTTTTGGCCATCATTCTCATGTTCATTCATGGTATAACACATTTAGCATTCACATGAAACATTCACACATAATCGTGCACATTCAGTAGGGTTATAACCTACTTCAAAATGAGCCATATACAAAATGATGTAAGCATATCACTCAAGCCCTTGCATTAGCTAGCCAAATGACACATATAACAAAATAACCAAAAATCCTATACATGCCATTATAACAAAATAAAAGTTTCTATATACCAAAAATAAGACAAGTTGATAGTGTTGACAAAGCTCCGATCGTCTTCCAACCTTCTCGAGTCTTAGAGCTCTGAAAAACAAGGAAAAAGAAAGAGGGGTAAGCATTTACATGCTTAGTAAGTCTAAATAATTGGAAAGTAAACTTACCGGTTAATTTGCATACAACCATATTAGGCAATAATTCCAACAAGTATGAAATAGTTTGTAACATCCTGATTTTGGGCTTAGTCAGAACAGTGGTTTCGGGACTACAAATTCGATAAGGAAAATTTCATTTTTATTATTTTTTTATGGTCTATGATTTCACAGAATGATTTCGTGAAAATTTCGTTCAAAAATTTCGACGTTTGGGCACTCAATTTCGTCAAAAGGACTAAATTGTAAAAATTGCAAAAGTTGAGTTTTACATGTTAGAAGTATTTAATTGTTATGAGTTTTTAAATAAAAGGTCCTTAAATGGTAATTAGACCATTTTAAAGTTTGTGGACAAAAATTGGACATGGATGGAATTTTTTTGAAAGTTTAGTAGTAAGGGCATTTTGGTCATTTGTATATTAAATGAAATAAAATGGGAAAAATAACACAAAATGGTCATCTTCTCCATATGGAGGCCAAAATTAGCATGGGGGAAGCCATGGCTAGGGTTTTCAAGCTTTCCAAGCTCAATAGTAAGTCCATTCTAGCCCTGTTTTTCAAGTTCTTTACGTTTTTTGAATCCCGGTAACTTGATTAAGCTTATGCTAGTAATAATTCAACCTAGGGTTCGTATTTGGAAAAATACCCATAGGTGAAATTTGTGTATTTTGGTGTTTTATGATAGAATATGAGGTTTTAAATTATGTTAGACAACTTGTGCTACTCGGTTTTAAATGAAAATGAGTAAAAGGGCGTAATCGGTAAAAATACCTAATAGTCATAAGTGCATGTTAGAGTGAGAATTTGATGTTGTCATAGAAGGGAAAAATGATCAGCGTGTCATAAAACATAAGAATAAGGGATGAAGTTTAATTCCCGAGCCTAGCGGAAAAAGTGTAATTATGCAAAAGTTTAGGGGAAAAATGGTAATTTTGCCAAAGTTCGTACTAAAGGCTGTTTTGATGAATGTATGTATTAAATAAATTAATTTGGTATTATAGATCAAGAGAAACGAGATTTAAGTCGTGATCGAGGGAAAAACAAACTTTACAAGGAATAGGCTCGATTGCTAATATTTTGTATCGAGGTAAGTTCGTATGATAATAATAATACAATGTTATGTTTGAATTATATTTCTTACTATTATTGCATATATTGTATGATTTAATATATTGGAAAAGTTGATGGAATGGTGTTTATGATATGGAAATATGACATGAAAGAATGTTACATTGAATGTAAGAAAATGATGATACATGACAAGTGATATATGAAATATGTGATTTATGTTATGTAAATTATTAAAAGCTGATTTGCTATTTGAGTTGTGTCTTATTATACTATGAATGGACAATTGGTACTATGGATAGTGAGATCAACACTTCGAGTAAGTTCGTATATAAATAATCTATCGATTCTTTTTATGTTAATATATTTTCATATCATATGAAATGTGGCTACCTATCAAATGGTTATTTGATGTAAATTATGAATTTAAATTGATTACGGACAATTTAATAAAATGTTGAAAAGTGAGGAATTTCCTAATTGAACCTTCGGAATAGAAACGATACAAATGAGCTATTGTGAGGTCATGTGTGTAGTACTAAGTGCAGGCTACTATGCGTACCTGATAACTTCGACCACGTGTGTAGTACTAAGTGCAGGCTACTACGTGTATCAGATGGTTAAGTCACGTATGTAGTACTAAGTGTAGGCTACTACGTGTACCGGATAATTGGTCGCATGTATAGTACTAAGTGCAGGCTACTATGCGTACCAGATAACTTCGGCTACAAGTGTGGAAATGAGAAAATGTGCAGGCAATTGTGTATCTGTTAAAGTATATGTTTATTTAAATTTATGAGCAATATGCTCGATATTTGAGCGAACCTCGGTAAAATGGAATGGATTAAGTGAAATTGTGCAAAAGTGAACTTTAGTAGTAAAACATTGTTGGACAGCAGCAGTGCATGAATTTGAAAATTTACCAAAAATTGTGGAAGTTGAATTAAATTTCAAATAAAATATGTACTTAAATTTTATTGAGTCTATTTTCACATAAAAGAAACAGTGGAAGCAAAAGAATTCCATATTATGTGATATTTGAATTCTTGTGAGACAGTGTCTGAATGAATTTGAGATCCGCTGTTCTGACTTGGAAAGATTGTAAAAAATTATATAAAAATAATTTTGGGGTATAATTTATATGCATAGAATCTTGGGTGAGTCTAATTTTAATAAAAACAAACAAGAACATCATCCAAGTTTTGTACTATGAGATAAATAAATTTTAGTGAAGAAAGGTCGAAGTTGTTAAACAGTGAAATAGGGGAGACTTTGAATAATAAACTGTACTTATTGGCTGGACCAAAAATTTTGAAAATTTATGGTGGAAAGATATATGAGTCTAGTTTTTGGGAAAATTTACGGATCTTAATTTGGAGTTCCGTAGCTCTAAATATAAATGATTTAGTGACTATTACTCAAGAAAACAACTTAACCAGAACATGTGTAAATGTAAAAATGAGTTAGTTTTATTGTGGGAAGCAAGTTAGTAAATTTCTTATTATTATTTCATGTGAGCTTACTAAGCATAAAGCTTATCCCCTCCTTTCCATTTCTTTTAGTGTTGTCAGGTTAGCTCAGGGTTGGAGACCGTCGGAGACAGCATCACATTATCAAGCCAACACCTTGACAGTATAAACACATATGCTAGAATTATCAAGTGAGTGGCATGTATAGGGACGTAATTTTATAACATGTGTTATTATAATTTGGCCAAATATATTGGTCTTTAGTGAGCTAATGATTCTGACTTATAAATCTAGTTATTTATGTTATGTTTGATATTGGTGATGTGCATATGCTTGGTTGTCATGCATGGTTGGTAATAAGTTGTTTAAGTTGTTTAATTGATGAATTAAGTTTAGTAACACTTCGTGCTCGACTCCGGTGATGGTCTTGGGTACGGGGGTGTTACATAGTTTCTCTATCACATGAACTCAATCATCAAGCTAGTGTAACAGCCCGATTTAGGGCCTAAATAGAATAGTTGTTTTGAAACCACAAATCTAAAGTAGAAAAATTTATTTTATTGTCATTTTAAGGTCTATGGCATGATTTCATGATTGTGTGAAAATTTTGTCTAGAAATTTTATTGATAGAGGGTCCAATTTGATATTTAGGATTAAATTGCAAAAGTTGTAAAATGTGTGTTCTAGTTCACAAAGGTACTAAGTACTTGTGAGTAATGGGTTTTTAAAGTGGAAGTCCTTGGATAGTAATTAGACCATTATACTAGTTTGGACAAAAATACCTAAAGGAAGATAAAACACCATACTTTTTGATGAAGGGCAATTTAGCCTTTTGGTAAATAAAATAATAATATGGGAAAACAAAGCCAAAATTGGTATCATCTTCACCAAGCTTGGCTAAAATCTCATAAACACCATAGCTAGGATTTTTCTAACTTTCAAGCTCAATAGTAAGTGCATCCTAGCCCCGTTTTTAATGTTCTTTACGTTTTTGAGATCCTCGTAGCTCGGTTTACCTATTTCTACTAATATTTTGAGCTAGGGTTTATGTTTAAAAATTTACCATGGATGACATGTATGTATTTTGATGTTTTATGGATGAATATGAATGTTTGGAGTGTGATAAACAACTTTTACTAAGTGATTTTTGATGAAATTGCATAAAAGGACTAGTTAGTAAAAGTTGTAAAATGTGTATAAGTATGTGATTTAGTGCAAATTGGAGACTCCATAGTTATGAAAATAGTTCATCTAGGCCTAAAATACAAGGAAATTGAATAAAAATTATTTTCCGAGGCTAAGGGAAAAATCATAATTTTGTGAAACTATAGGGGTAAAATCGTAAATTTTTCCATAGGATGTTTTTGGGCTAATTTGAATAATGTGAGCCATTAATAAGTCAAATGTGTTATTATAGATCAAGAAAGACGTGGAATCGACCTTGATTGGGGAAAGGAAAAGATATCGGACTAAATTGCAAAATTACTATATTTTGCACTGAGGTAAGTTTGTATGTAAATAATATATTGATTCTTTTTATGTTATTATATTTCGTTATTACATGAGATGTGGTTTCCTATAGAATGATCATTTGATGTAAATTACGAATCGAAATAGACTATGAATGAATTTGTTAAATGTTGAAAAGTAAGGAATTTCTCGGTTGAACCTTCGGAATAGAAATGATACGAATGATCCATTGTGAGAACACATGTATAGTACTATGTGCAGGCGCTATGTGTTTAAGATGGTTTTAGGTCACGTGTGTAGTACTAAGTTCAGGATACTACGTGTACCAGATAGTTAGGTCACATGTGTAGTACTAAGTGCAGGCTACTATGCATACCCGACAACTTCAATCACGTGTGTAGTACTAAGTGCAGTCTACTACGTGTATTAGATGGTTAGGTCACGTGTGTAGTACTAACTGTAGGCTACTACGTGTATCAGATTGTTGGTCACATGTGTAGTACTAAGTGCAGGCTACTATGCGTACCAGATAACTTCAGTTACAAGGGTGGTAATATGTGCAGGCAACCGTGTATCTGTTATTATTTTGATGAGTTCAACAGGAAATAAACTAAGTTAAAATACATGTGAACATGAACATGTGATGAAAAAGTGCAGGTATATGTTTGTGGAAATTTATGAGCAATGTGTTCGATAGTTGAGCGAACTTTTGGTAAGATGGAATGGAGTAAGTGAAATTATTTAAGAGTGAAATTTGTAATAAAATAGTTTTGGATAGCAGCAGTTGTGTAACTTTGGAAAATCACCAAAAATCATGGAAATCGAATTATAGGTTGAATAAGATATTAAATTAAGTCTTATTAATTCTATTTTCATATAAAGGAAACGGTGTAAGCAAAAGAATTTTATATTATGAGATATTTGAATTTTTGTGAGACAGGGTCAGAATGATTTTAGAATCCTCTATTTTGACTTGTAAAAATCATTAAAAATTGTAAAAATATAATTATGAATTATAATTTATATTATTAAAATTCTTAATGAGTCTATTTTTTAAAGAAACAAACAAAAACATTATCAAAATCTTGTACAAAGAGATAATTAATTTAAGTGAAGAGGGGTTGGAACTATTGGATAGCGAAATAGGGGTGACTTTAAAGAATAAACTGTACTTATTGGCTAGACCAAAAATTTTGAAAATTTTATGGTAAGTAGATATGAGTCTAGTTTTTTGAAAAATTAACAGATCTTAATTTGGAGTTCCATAGCTCCGG
The DNA here is from genome assembly GCF_025698485.1 of Gossypium arboreum. Taxonomy (NCBI): domain Eukaryota; kingdom Viridiplantae; phylum Streptophyta; class Magnoliopsida; order Malvales; family Malvaceae; genus Gossypium; species Gossypium arboreum. Next base: position 76,056,741 of record NC_069075.1, read on the forward strand.
ATATAAATAATTTAGTGACTGTAGCTCAAGAAAATAGCTTGACCTGAACATGTGTATGTATACTATAATGATTGTTTTATCTTGAGAAATATGTTGATAAATAATTTATTATTTACGTATTTACTTACTAAGCTTTATGTTTACTCTCTTTTCTTTCCTTTATCTTATAGTATCACCAAGCCAGCTCGGGATTCGGAGATCGTCGGAGATCCATCCACACCATCAATACTTTTTGGTATTTTCAAAACAATATTTTGGATTATGGCATGTATAGAGGACTTGGTTATTTTGTTTTATGTCATAATTGATTTAGCCTAAAATGTTGGCCTTCAATATTTGATATCTCATTTTGTATATGACCATTGATATTAATTAATATTGTTCAAGCTATAAGGTATGGTGATGCATGATTAAGTATGAAAATTGAATTGTTTTAACTTGGATATAAAAAAAAATCTGTGTTATAGTTTCGTACGATTGCATGTGTTATGTTCCAGTAATGTCTCGTACCCTGTTTCGGTGTAGAACATGGGTAAGGGGAGTTACATTTTAGTGGTATCAGAGTTATGGTTTAGGCGTGTAATGCCCCGTACTCGAGACCGTTGCCGGAGTCGAACACGAGGTGTTAATGGACTTAATTCATTACTTAAACAGCTCATACAATTCATTTTAAAATTTCTAGACAAGCTGGCTAACTGCATCACAGTCGCTTTAAAAATCATATCTTGAGTTCCAAAACTCGAAATCCAATTCCGTAAATTTTTCCTGAAACTAGACTCATATATCTATCTAGTAATTATTTTCTAGAATTTTTGGTTGGGCCAATTAGTACAGTTTATTAGTTAAAGACTCCCCTATTTCAGGGTTCAACTACTCTAAAATCTGTGTATTACGAATCAGATATCTCCCTGTACAGAGCTTCAATGACTATGAAGTTTGTCTCTAATAAAACTAGACTCAATAATGAATCCGTACATATAAGCATGACTTCTAATTATCTTTGTAAAATTTATGGTGAATTTCCAAAGTCAGAACAGGGGATCCAGAAATCGCTCTGGCCCTGTTTCACAAAAATTTAAACATCTCATAAAATATAACTCAGATACCTGTTTTGTTCCATCCATATGAAAATAGACTCATCAAGCTTCGATTCCATATATTATTCATCATCTAATTGTTTCTCTACTATTTTTAGTGATTTTTCAAATTCACGTCACTACTGCTGTCTGAATCTATTTTATGGTAAATTTTACCTATTTCATGGTTTCCATGGATTAGCTAGTAATTTGACATACATAACACCAAATATGATCATGATTAGCCATTCCAATGGCTACTCATTACCAAGCATTTCCATACCGCTCAATAACCATATTATAAGACCATATATACAAAATTATTATAATGTTATACATGTCATACTCAAAATATACAAGCCATTATGCCAAGATGGTATACGGATAGTGTGAGCGAGCCTCCAAACCGTCCCGATTTTCGAAATGGCTTGTCAAAACTACAAGGAATGAAAAGGAGGAGTAAGCATAAATGCTTAATAAGTTCACATGCAAATAGCAAGTAACATAACCATATAAGCAAACATAAAACATCATTTGCATAATCATCACCAAGACATTCATATCACATTTTCATTTATCATTTTACCATATTGTTGTTATATCGAGTTTTCAACCCGAGGGTTAAGTACATACCTGTTCAAAGTATTCATTTCACAACGCTTACCAATACGTCCCTTTCATCTCGAGTATTCACCCATTTGAGTAGAATTTTACCCGTTGAACACATCGGAACATAATTCGGATACATGGAAAGTTTGCACATAAGTGCCACATATGTAGCCAAGCTACCATGTAACCCGCCCATAAGTGAACTCGGACTCAAATCAACGAGCTCAGGCGTTCGCATCCATAAGTGAACTCGGACTCAACTCAACGAGCTCGGATGCCTAGTTACATCTCTCGAACTCGGACTCAACTCAACGAGTTCGGACATTCGCATCCATAAGTGAACTCGGACTCAACTCAACGAGTTCGGATGCCCAAATATCCTAGTGATAAGTCACTTGTATCCTAATCCATTCCTAAGGTTCAACGGGACCTTTTTCCCAATCATGTGTCTCAACCATCTTCTACAGAATGCCGTTACCGATACTCGGTAGTATTTCACATTTTCCAAGTATATCACATAATTTGACATATTAACAAACAATTGTCACAGTATAATATTTCATAATAATTATCATATCATTTAAATAACATTAAAACATTTAAAATAATAACTATGTTACCAACATTTAAATATGAACTTACCTCGTATGCGGAAATGGCTACTTTTACCATTTCGTCCACAACTTGGTATTTTCCCCATTTTAGCCCGAATTTTAGTTTTCCTTGCTCTATCATTTAAAATATAATCTAATTAGGACTCACATTATACAAATTGCCCAAAATCATATTTTGGCAAAATTACAGTTTTGCCCCTAAACTTTCGCATATTTACACTTTTGCCCCAAAGCTCGTAAATTAAACTTCAGCCTATTTTCTTATGTTTTATGACATGCTGATCATTTTTCCCTTCTACGGCAATATCAAATTCTCAGTCTAACACGTACTTATGACTGTTAGGTATTTTTACCGATTAAGCCCTTTTGCTCGTTTTCACTTAAAACCAACTAGCACAAGTTGTCTAACATAATTTAAAACCTCATATTCTATGATAAAACACCAAAATACACAAATTTCACCTATGGGTATTTTTCCAAATATAAACCCTAGGTTAAATTATTGCTAGCATAAGCTAAATCGAGCTACTAGGACTCCAAAAACGTAAAAATCATTAAAAACGAGGCTAGAACGGACTTACAATCGAGCTTGGAAACTTGAAAAACCCTAGCCATGGTTTATCCTTGCTATATTCGGCCATGGGGTTGAAGATGAGCAAAATTGGCTTTTAATTTTGTATTTTAATTCATTTTACCCTAAATGACCAAAATACCCTTACTACTAAACTTTCCAAAATTCCATCCATGTCCAATTTTGTCCATAGACTTAGAAATTGGTAAAGTTTCTATTTAAGACCTCCTAATTAATATTTCAAAACAATTTCATACTAGAAACTTCTAGAATGCAAGTTTTACAAATTATTCGATTTAGTCCCTAATTTCAATTTAAGCACTTTATGCATAAAATTTCTTCACGAAATTTTCACACAATCATGCAATCATATCATAGACCTTAAAATAATCATAAAATAATTATTTCTATCTCGGATTTTGTGGTCACGAAACCGCTATTCAGACAGGCCAAAATCAGGATATTACAACTCTCGCCCCCTTTAGGGATTTTCGTCCCCGAAAATCTTACCAGAAAAGTGGTCTTCACTTTTAATCTCATATTCGTGTCAAGAACTTTCACTTAGGCTGTACCTCCAATACATCTCTTTAATTTCTCATATGATCTGAAAGCTTACAGTCTCAACTCTCAACTGTTCTTAAATTTTCAACCCTTCTCAGTTTCCCATGATATCATGACATAAAACCCGGATCTCAACTTGATTTAATAGAGACCGGAATTCCAAGAAATCCAACAATCAAAGAGACCTGAAATTCCATGAATCTGATGAGTAGGAATTCATTCAATACATATATGATTTATAGATCTCGCCAAACATTTAACAATAGGATACATCACATTTTCCTCTTTCCGCCATGGAAATATTTCTGATATGGCCTCAAGAATAATCCTTCTCATTTCCATCCCAATATCAACACTAACAAGGATAATTTTGATAGATTCCAATGCTCGGCTTTAACCCCTTTAACAACTCCGATTTTATGTAACATCGAAAGCTCTAAACTATCACATTACCTCACTGTCTTGAAACACATCACAATTCATACAACAATACATTACTGAAAGTCAGGAAGTCTTTGCTCAATGTAGACTAGTCTAGTTCAGACGCTTCGGTTACCAATATTCTCATCTATCCGAACTCTGTCAACATGTAATAAACTTTTCATCTTTCACAAGATGGAAACCTTATCATTCGTAGTGACTTAAACTAATATCCAACTCTTTCTAATAAATATACACTTCTCGTTCAAACTATTTACTCTTTTATCCATACAAAATGAAATTCTATTATCAGACTTGGGAAAAATAATTCTGACATAATTGTCACATGAAATCTTTCAAATAAATAATTTACCATACCGACTGAAACTCGCTTTTATCACCTATGCCTTTATCGATGCCAAATCCTTAAATGAAATTAGAAAAAATCCCAATACTAAAATTACCACATTACCAAGATCAAATTAGAAGTACAGTCATATTTGACATGATTATCACGAGCTGAAGAACCCACTTCGAACATGAGTCGTAATTGACAAATTATGGAACAAAGATAACAAGAAAACCAAATAAAGAAATCCAAGATAGAGAAACCCGGAATAAAGAAATCCAGAATAAAGAGATCCAGGATAAAGAAACCCAAGATATGATACTATGCCGGAGAATCGAAAACCAAACTCATAGAGAAAATACAGAATACTCCGATAATTCTTCAAAGAAAGAAAGTCCAAAAGAAAACATCATTTAATCCCACTGGAATCAAATATAACAAGATCAATATATCTTCCCATACATATATATCAGATGAAGCATCAAGTAGAAGAAACAGAATCATAGATCAATATATCTTCCCATACATATATATCAGATGAAGCATCAAGTAGAAGAAACAGAATCATAATATCATACGTATTCTCTTATCAATTCTTATCAGACGAAATGAAATAGAATACCCGATGAAATAGAGCAATATAAATTATAAACCAATCAGACTACCAATGCTTTCATCCAACACCAGAATTAGAAGACATTCCCATATAACAAGAATTTCTTCAGAAGATCAATAGCCATAGAAATATTTTTGAGAACAGGTAAACACATAGAACATCTCAAAAGAGACTGCTAAATCTGTCCAGTCATAACTGTCACACTTAGATAGTTCACATTTCAATTATCATTTCCCCAACTAGTTCTGCTGTCACAAATTTCATATTAAGCCATTCACTGAAGAAGGCCAATTCTGAATAAATTTCGATTTACACTTTTCTCGACCTTGCACCTGAGTAATTCGGTGTACCAAGGAGAATTCCTTTTTTAACTGGGACAGTGCATAATTCCAATAATCGTTATATCAATCCAATACTTTACTGACTCTGACTTTACTTATCAGCTCATTTTCAATCTCTGATCATACTTATAATTATTCCATCACTGAACTCTTTGGGTTCTCAACCGGAAACTTATTCAATACAAATCTTATGAAATTCCATTATAAGTACCACTTTGGTAAGGGGGAGGGGTTGTAGGACCTCTGACTCGACTTTCTTATACATACACATATGACACAACTTCCATCATCATAGCAACATCATCAAAATCATGTCATTCATTCAGGCAATGCAACATTCATGTTGGCTTACACAAATTTTCCTATTGTCCCATTTAGACAATATACTTATGCATACATTCTATGTTTTCTAGATAGCTTTACTTATCCATTCATTTAATTAAATTAATTCATGCTCATGACATCATATAAGGCCAAACAAACATAGATATTTGCATCACAATCACAACTTTCATTTCGTCCATCATCATGTACATATCATTACAATCATATAATTCAGTCCAACAATTTAACATAGATAAGTTCATTTCATTATAATCCTTTATCTCATAAAAATTGTATATCATTAACATTTATCAACATTCAACGTCCAAATCAAGACAAGGACATTTTCATTCGTATCATAATATTATGACTTTTATTCATACCTCTACTACTTTCTATTTATTCCATTCATCTTATCAAGTAAGCCACATACACTACATCATATGAGCATTAAGCAAATATGAATATTTATCACATATGTATCATAAACCTTTATTCATACTTTTCTGAACCTAGATTTATCATAATCATAATTTTACTCAAATACCTTCACATAACATTGAACATGGTCCGCGCAGCTTGGTTGGAGAGTACCCTGTCTAAATAAGATGGTACTAATACGCGTCGGAAGACATCACACTATCACAGATCAGTGGCATGTATAGCTAAACTTTTACACATGCTAGGTTAGTCCGAGAACCGACAAAACCTGCTCTGATACCACCAAATGTAATGCCCCGTACCCGAGACCATTTCCGGAGTCGAACACGAGGTGTTAATGGACTTAATTGATTACTTAAATAGCTCATACAATTCATTTTAAAATTTCTAGACAAGCTGGCTAACTGCATCACAGTCGCTTTAAAAATCATATCTCGAGTTCCGAAACTCAAAATCCAATTCCATAAATTTTTCCTGAAACTAGACTCATATATCTATCTACTAATTTTTTCTAGAATTTTTGGTGAGGCCAATTAGTACAGTTTATTAGTTAAAGACTCCCCTATTTCAGGGTTCAACTACTCTGACCTCTGTGTATTACGAATCAGATATCTCCCTGTACAGACCTTCAATGACTATGCTGTTTGTCTCTAATAAAACTAGACTCAATAATGAATCTGTACATATAAAGCATGACTTCTAATTATCTTTTTAAAATTTATGGTGAATTTCCAAAGTCAGAACAGGGGATCCAGAAATCGCTCTAGCCCTATTTCACAAAAATTTAAACATCTCATAAAATATAACTCATATATCTGTTTTGTTCCATCCATATGAAAATAGACTCATCAAGCTTCGATTCCATATATTATTCATCATCTAATTGTATCTCTACTATTTTTAGTGATTTTTCAAATTCACGTCACTACTGCTGTCTGAATCTATTTTATGGTAAATTTTACCTATTTCATGGTTTCCATGGATTAGCTAGTAATTTGACATACATAACACCAAATATGATCATGATTAGTCATTCCAATGGCTACTCATTACCAAGCATTTCCATACCACTCAATAACCATATTATAAGACCATATATACAAAATTATTATAATGTTATACATGTCATACTCAAAATATACAAGCCATTATGCCAAGATGGTATACGGATAGTGTGAGCGAGCCTCCGACCCTTCCCGATTTTCGAGCTGGCTTGTCAAAACTACAAGGAATGAAAAGGAGGGAGTAAGCATAAATGCTTAATAAGTTCACATGCAAATAGCAAGTAACATAACCATATAAGCAAACATAAAACATCATTTGCATAATCATCACCAAGACATTCATATCACATTTTCATTTATCATTTTACCATATTGTTGTTATATCGAGTTTTTAACCCGAGGGTTAAGTACATACCTGTTCAAAGTATTCATTTCACAACGCTTACCAATACGTCCCTTTCATCTCGAGTATTCCTCCATTTGAGTAGAATTTTACCCGTTGAACACATCGGAATATAATTCGGATACATGGAAAGTTTGCACATAAGTGCCACATATGTAGCCAAGCTACCATGTAACCCGCCCATAAGTGAACTCGGACTCAACTCAACGAGCTCAGGCGTTCGCATCCATAAGTGAACTCGGACTCAACTCAATGAGCTCGGATGCCTAGTTACATCTCTCGAACTCGGACTCAACTCAACGAGTTCGGACATTCGCATCCATAAGTGAACTCGGACTCAACTCAACGAGTTCGGATGCCCAAATATCCTAGTGATATGTCACTTGTATCCTAATCCATTCCTAAGGTTCAACGGGACCTTTTTCCCAATCATGTGTCTCAAACATCTTCTACGGAATGCCGTTACCGATACTCGGTAGTATTTCACATTTTCCAAGTATATCACATAATTTGACATATTAACAAACAATTATCACAAGATAATATTTCATAATAATTATCATATCATTTAAATAACATTAAAACATTTAAAATAATAACTATGTTACCAACATTTACATATGAACTTACCTCGTATGCGGAAATGGCTACTTTTACCATTTCGTCCACAACTTGGTATTTTCCCCATTTTAGCCCGAATTTTAGTTTTCCTTGCTCTATCATTTAAAATATAATCTAATTAGGACTCACATTATACAAATTGACCCAAAATCATATTTTGGCAAAATTATAGTTTTGCCCCTAAACTTTTGCATATTTACACTTTTGCCCCAAAGCTCGTAAATTAAACTTCAGCCTATTTTCATATGTTTTATGACATGCTGATCATTTTTCCCTTCTACGGTAATATCAAATTCTCACTCTAACATGTACTTATGACTGTTAGGTATTTTTACCGATTAAGCCCTTTTGCTCGTTTTCACTTAAAACCAAGTAGCACAAGTTGTCTAACATAATTTAAAACCTCATATTCTATGATAAAACACCAAAATACACAAATTTCACCTATGGGTATTTTTCCAAATATAAACCCTAGGTTAAATTATTGCTAGCATAAGCTAAATCGAGCTACCGGGACTCAAAAACGTAAAAATCATTAAAACGAGGCTAGAACGGACTTACAATCGAGATTGGAAGCTTGAAAACCCTAGCCATGGTTTCTCCTTGCTATATTCGGCCATGGGGTTGAAGATGAGCAAAATTGGCTTTTAATTTTGTATTTTAATTCATTTTACCCTAAATGACCAAAATGCCCTTACTACTAAACTTTCCAAAATTCCATCCATGTCCAATTTTGTCCATAGACTTAGAAATTGGTAAAGTTGCTATTTAAGACCTCCTAATTAATATTTCAAAACAATTTCATACTAGAAACTTCTAGAATGCAAGTTTTACAAATTATTCGATTTAGTCCCTAATTTCAATTTAAGCACTTTATGCATAAAATTTCTTCACGAAATTTTCACACAATCATGCAATCATATCATAGACCTTAAAATAATCATAAAATAATTATTTCTATCTCGGATTTTGTGGTCACGAAACCGCTATTCCGACTAGGCCCAAAATCAGGATATTACAAGGCGGTTCTCAGATTTACATACCATGTGTGGAAGTATTATACATGCCATAAATATACTGTGATAGTGTGATGACTCTTGACAATTTAAATTGTGTTTTCATATAGTAAATGGATCCCGATTGAGCTGTAGCTGATGCTGTAGAAAGTAATACGCCAGCTCCCGCACAAAGGTCTGCGCCAGCTGAGAGTAGACCCGAGACACTTGATCAGGGAGATAGGGCTCAGGAAGCCTTTCTCCATATGATGAATAATTGGTGTACAGAATTTGTTCGAGCAAATCCGAATGCTCAACCTCCTCCACCCCTCCTATTCCCCACCGGTTTTCGTAGTTCCTCAAGGTGCCGAAATGGTAAGATTGAGCAAGCCTCCAGTTCATAAAATTTGAAAAAAAAGGGGCTGAAGAATTCAGGGCTAATATAGATAATGATCCCGAGAAAGCAGAGCTTTGGCTTGAGAATTCTATCAGGGTATTTGATGAGCTCTCTTGCACTCCCAAAGAATGTTTAAAATGTGTTATATCTTTACTGAGGGATTCAACATATCATTGGCAGAAGACGTCGTATCCGTGGTCCCCAAAGAAAGGGCTACATGGGATTTCTTCCAAGAGGAGTTTAGAAAGAAGTACATAAGCCAGCGGTTCATTGATCAAAAACAGAAAGAGTTTCTTGAGCTGAAACAAGGTAAAATGTCTGTGGCAGAATATGGACGTGAATTTGTTAGACACAGCAAGTATGCCTAGAAATGTGTGTCTACCGAAGCTATTATGTGCAAGAGGTTCGAGGATGGGTTAAATGAAGACATCAGACTGTTAGTTGGGATCTTAGAGTTGAAAGAGTTTGTAGTATTGGCCGATCGAGCTTGTAAAGCTGAAAAGCTGAACAAATAAAAGAAAAAAGCTATAAGTGAAGCCAGAGATGCAAGAAAGAGGCCAATGAGTAAGTCGTTCCAATCCCAATCATAGAAGTCCAAAGAGATGAATCCTTGATTGACTGTTTCAGCTGGATATTCACACCGAGACTGTGGGAGATCATATTCGGGTTCTAAAGCTCAAGCTACTTCAATAGAAAGTGTGGGTAATGTGAGGTCTCATAGACTCGAGTGTCAGCATTATGGTAAGCAACATTACGGTGAGTGTTGGACGATTAGCCGAGCTTGTTTTAGGTGTGGTTCTTGAGAACATTATATTAAGGACTGTCCAAAAAGGGTTGAAGAAGAAAAATTTCAGAGTGTCAAACAGACTAGCACTGTTAATAGGGGTAAACCCCCGAGGAGTACTAGAAGTGGAGCTAGCAGCAAAAGTATGATAAAGGATTTAACTGGGAGACCAGAAGCTAGAGCACACCTACTAGAGCTTATACCATACATGCTCGTGAGGAGGCATCATCCCCCGATGTGATTATTGGTACATTTTCCCTTTATGATACTACTGTTATTGCATTGATTGATCCCGGATCTACTCATTCCTATGTTTGTGTGAATTTAGTATCTAGTAAGAGCTTGCCTGTAGAACTTACTGAATTTGTGGTTAAAGTGTCAAACCCTTTAGGCAAATATGTGTTGGTAGATAAGGTTTGCAAGAATTGTCCTTTGATGATTCAAGGTCACTGTTTTCTGACTAATCTAATGTTGTTACCATTCGATGAGTTTGATGTCGTTCTGGGTATGGATTGGTTGACATTACATGATGCCAAGGTAAATTGTAGACAGAAAACCCTTGAGTTGAAATGTGAAAATGGTGAGATTCTTTGGGTTGAAACAGATGAATGAAATAAATTGCCTATGGTGATTTCGCACATGTCTGCTCAGAGATACATGAGAAAAGGGTGTGAAGCTTATCTTGCATATGTATTAAATATCGGGATGTCTGAGTCGAAGCTTGAATCAGTGCCGGTAGTCTATGAATTCCTGGATGTATTTCCAGAAGAATTGCCTGGGTTGCCTCTGATCAGAGAGATAGAGTTTGCCATTGATTTGTTTCCTAGGACTACACCGATCTTGATTGCTCCGTATCGAATGGCTCCGACTGAATTAAAAGAATTAAAGGCTCAGTTGCAGGAGTTAACAGATAAGGGGTTTGTGAGACTGAGTTTGTCTCCCTAGGGTGCTACTGTATTGTCTGTAAAGAAAAAAGACGGATCTATAAGACTTTGTATTGACACAGGTAGGCACATGGGGGTGTGTCTAGGCCGTGTGTGACACAAGGTCTACCCTATGGGCGTGTGGTTTGGCCGTGTGTCCCTTGCACATAAAAATTTTAAGTCAGTATGCATGATAATAAACACATGGGCAGAGACAGGGTTTTGTGTCTCAGCTGTGTGAAAGGCTTTGGCCGTGTGATATTTTGGGGTTGTTGACGTCAGAAACAGAATGTCCATGTTTTTGTACATGGGCTAGTACACGGGTGTGTCGCGACTGTGTGAAGGACACGGGCCAGGCACACGGGCGTGTGCCAGGCCATGTGAAAGCCCCTGTAGGTGTACATTTAAAATAAATTCCACACGAGTGGAGGATATGGGCGTGTCCCTATATTGCTTAGGTCGTGTGAGTCACACGGGCCATCAACACGACCATGTTGAATTGCCCACACGGGTGTGTGTCCCTATGTCTAGTGACATTTTTCTATAGTTGGAAAAAGTACTCGAGTTGGTTCCAAGTGATTTACGATGTGTGTTTTGGGCCTCAAAGACCCATATTATGGATATGTTTATAAGTTTGAGAGAGTTTTAAATTTGTCCAAGTCTTGGAGACTCGAAAATGGTTTTAAGCAGGAGTTTAAGTGAGGTAACGCCTCGTATTCCATCACTGTGTAGGATAGGGGTATGGGGTGTTACATTTAGTGGTATCAGAGCTATGGTTTAGTCGTATCTAGGACTAACTTGGAGAAAGTACATGTCTAGCTATACATGCTATAATTATATATTGATAGTGTGACGACTTCTGATGATTATTAATTGTATTTTCATATAGTAAACAGATCCTGATAGAGCAACGGTGGATGACATGGAGAGTAATGCACTGGCTCCAGCCGAAGGGACCTTGCCAGTTGAGAGTGAGCCTGTGACTATGGGCCAAGGTGGAGAGGCTAGGGAATCCTATCTCTGAATGATGGATGTTTGGTACATGGAGTTCGTCCGTACGAACCTGAACACTCCACCTCCCCCACCTCTTTTGATCCCTTAGTATGCCCCTGTAGCTCTATAAGGCGTGAAAATGTTTAGAAGGGAGATTCCTCTAGTGGGCAAGATCCAGAAACAACGGGTTGAGGAATTTTGGGCTAGTATATATGATGACCCAGAAAGAGCAGAGTTTTGGTTAGAAAATACCATTAGGGTATTCGATGAACTATCGTGCACACCTGAAGAGTGTGTGAAGTGTGTAGTGTCACTCCTACGGAATTTAACGTATTAGTGGTGGAATACTCTTGTGTCTATACTATCGAGAGAGAGAATCACTTGGGAATTCTTCCAGGAAGAATTCCACCACTAATAAAAACTTGGATATCTTCATTTAAACCATCCCCAAACCTTTTGCACATTTACGAGGACACGCATTCCAGCGTGTTCTTTGAGTTTACAAACTCTCGCTTCGTACTCATCTTTGTCCTCTGCCTTGCTTCAACTCTAGGAATTTCTTCCAGAGGTTCATAGACCAGAAAAGGAAGAAATTCCTAGAGTTGAAGCAAGGCAGTAGGACAGTGACAGAGTACGAGCGAGAGTTTGTAAAACTCAGCAAATACGCGCGGGAATGCGTGTCCTCAGAAGCCGCTATGTGCAAAAGGTTTGGGGATGGTTTAAATGAAGATATCCAAGTTTTTATTGGTATTTTAGAGATAAAAGAATTTGTAGTGCTTGTTGAGAGAGCATGCAAAGCAGAGGAGCTAGTAAAAGAAAGGAGGAAAGCAGCTATTGAGTCACGGGATTCAAAGAAGAGACAAATGGGGAAATTACATCAATCCTTGACTAAAAGATCAAGAGAGTTTACTACCCGATCGAATGCTTCAGTGGGGTTTTCTAATAGAAACAAGAATCGACAGAATGCAACTTCTAGAGCTCAGCCTACTTCTGTCGTGAGTGTCGATAGTGCTCGGCCAAATAAGCCAGAATGTTTATAATGTGGTAGACATCATTTTGGCGAGTGCTGAGGTAAAGAAAAAGGGTGTTTTAAATATGGGTCATTGGACCATTTCATCTGAGACTATCTTGATTTAGAAGAGGGAGAGAAAAAAGCAAGAAGTGAAGGCAAGTAGTGCTCCATTAAGGGGTAGACCGCAAAAGAACCCTAGAAGTGGGGCTAGTAGTAAGGGTGCGCCAAGAGATATACAGTGAGGTCCGAGGGCAGAGTGCTTGCGAGGACTTATGCTATTCATGCCCGTGAAGAGGCAGAGTCTCTCGACGTGATCACGAGTACCTTTTCTGTAACACCCCGTACCCGAGTCCGTTACCGGAATCGAACACAAGGTGCACACAGACTTAACTTAATTGTTTTCACAGTCCATAAAAAAATTTTCCAGACTAGCTGGTTACTGCATCACTGTCACCTTAAAAATCATATCTTGAGTTTTAAAGCTCAAAAATCAGTTTTGTAAATTTTCCCTGAAACTAGACTCATAAGTCCATCAACATATTTGTTTCTAGAATTTTTGGTCGGGCCAATTAGTACAGTTTATTAGTTAAAGTCTCCCCTAATCCAGGGTTCGACTACTCTGACCTTCACGCATTACGAATTGGATATCTCCCTGTCCAGGGCTTCAATACTGATGCCGTTTGTTTCTATAGAAACTAAACTCAGAGAGGAATCTATACATATATGGCATGACTCCTAATTATCTCTGGTTAATTTACAATGAATTTCCAAAGTCGGAACAGGGGATCCAGAAACCGTTCTAGCCCTGTTTCACAAGAACTTAAATATATCTTAACATATAACTCATATGACCGTTTCGTTTCTTCCATATGAAATTAGATTCATCAAGGTTCATTTTCATAATTTATTCACTATTTAATACCATTCCTACTATTTTTACTGATTTTTCACATCCACATCACTGCTGCTGTCAGCATCTGCCTTTAAGGTAGGCTTTACCTATTTCATGATTTCCATGATTCAATTGGCCCTTTTTGCATACACAGCACAAAGTGTGATCATGTTTAACCATTCCAATGGCTAATCGTTTCAAAACCATTCCATACCTCATAATGATCAACATACAAACGATTATAGTACTATGCTAAAAATGTATATAAGCCATTTTCGCATGGCTATCCAAGTTTACACAAAACCGAAAGGTACATGACCTACAACAAAAGGGTAGTCCTATACATGCCATTTCAAAGTTCAACCAAAATTGTACCAAAATGGGGGCTTTGATAGTGTGGATGACTTCGACTTCGATGATCCTGAATCTGCTAGCTAACGAGCAAAATCTATAAAACAAAGAGCCAAAGCAACGGGGTAAGCATTTTAATGCTTAGTAAGTCTCAAGTAATGAAATCAGCTTTGACTAAAGTATTACATTTACATAACTAAATGAATCGCTTTATTAATACACATTCTCATAATCATACTTACTTCACATTACCGACCCTTATGTTCATACACAAAAGAACTTAGCCAAAGGCCGGTAGCTCGTTTATCAACTGAGCGAATACTTACTTGTAAGGACTCAACTAATTCAAGCACATACGAACATACCTCATTGCTGGAATTTTCACAAGGGTATAAACTGAAATTACAGCAAGATTGCTCATTTCCGAGTCACGTACCTTCGGGATTTAACCGGATATAACCACAAGCACAATTGCCTTCGGGTCTTAACCCGGATTTAGTAACTTGCACAATTGCCTTCGGGTCTTAGCCCGGATATAATCACTAGTATAAATGCCTTCGGGACTTAGCCTGGGTATCATTCAAATGCTCATGTACACATATATCAATAATCACGACACATCCATATTTCATTTTCGTTACTAAGGCTCAAACACAAAATATTTATCAAACCTTTACAATTTCGGCTCAATAGCCACACACAAGGAGCATGATTTCAATATAATTCAAGTAGGGTCATTACTCGAAGACTTACCTCGGATGTTGTCGAACGATTTCGACGGCTATTCGATCACTTTTTCCTTTCCCTTATCCAACTGTGGTCCTCTAAGCTCTTGAGCTAATTCACACAAATTTAACTTATTAAAATCTCATTATGATAGCTTATGGTCGAATATGACAAGGAGTTTAAATGGTCATATGGCCATCCTTTAGCTCAAATACACAACGGTCATGCACATTTTTAATCACAACAAGCAATTCAATACAATTCATTCAAACATCAAAGTGAAGCTCAAGGTACTTAGCCCTTATATACATTAGACATTAGAGTCACATGTGCACGAAATCACGAATCGAATTCAACACATTAGTTAGTACTCTCCTTAGTCAATTTTCCAAGCCAAGAATAGGCATCAATATGCTTGCCTCTAACCGAATGCATGCACACCAACTCCCTCATGTGGCCGAATATGCATGTCCATGTTGAGGCCAATTATACACTTAATACCATACAAAAAAACAGCATACATTTTACTAACTAACGATTACATATTGTAGCTCAATACACATCTCTCATTTACTTCATAACCAAACATCATCACAAGCAAATATACACCTTGAAATAGTATATATGTCATACCAATACATCATGTGCAAACATATATTCATGTAGGTGCAAGGGTCGAATCTCAAGTTGCTTATATCCAAATATAAACACATATCCAAAGCTCAAATCTTACCTACCATGCAACATGCATGAAACATACTTATGGATATACCATGGCGAATACACCACAACACCATACCATTTCAATTTGGTCATGGTTAACAAAGAACTTAGCATCTCATTCAAAAATGCTAAAAGAAAATCTAAGAGTCCTCAATCCCCCATCGCATGTATCATTATCAAGCTTGATATTTAGCATGCAATGGCATTAACACCACATCCACTTTGGCCGAATATCATTCCCATGACATAGCAAAGATTTGAACCATGGGCTAATAAGAACATCAAGCTAGCAACTAAAAACATGCATGAATCTTATGGCACAACCTCAAACATACCTTAATCTTGATGCAAGTATAGCCAAATCTCTTTCTAGTCCCCTTCCAAACCAAACATGAAGCAAAAATTCCTTCCTTCCTCTTTAGTATTTTCGGTCAAGAGAGAATGAAATGGATGAACAATTTTTTTCTTTTCTTTTCTTCAATACACGGCAATGGGGACGGGAGAAGCCTTCACACACAATTTTTTTTTTCATTTTGTTATTACCCATACCCCTTAGTTTAATGTTTCTCCCTAATGCACCAACAAAACATGTCTATGACATGTTTTGCCCATCCTCCCTTGTCATGGCCGGCCACCTCTTATAAAAAGAGGGATATTTGACATGCAAGGCCATTGTTTTGCATGCATGCTTTAATTAGTCATTACACATTTCCCCATCATACTTTCAAAGTTTTCTACTAGGTCCTTTCTAGTGAAATTCACATTTATAACTCTAAATCAAACATCAAAAATGTCACACACGAATTAACACATATCATAAGCATCAAAATGAACATTAAATTATTTTTATGCCTCGGTTTTGTGGTCCCGAAACCACATCCCGACTAGGGTCAATTTTGGGCTGTCACATTTTCTATTCATGATATATCTGTTGTTGCTTTAATTGACCCGAGGTCGACCCACTCCTATATTTGTATGGAATTGATACCTCGTATGAGCATGATAGTAGAGTCAACTGAATTTGTGATAAAAGTGTCCAACCCCTTAGGAAAACATGTGTTTGTAGACCAAGTGTGTAGAAATTGTCTTTTGGCAATTAGAGGTCATTGTTTTCTGGCTAACTTGATGTTATTTCCGTTTAATGAATTTGATATAATCCTTAGGATGGATTGGTTGACTTCTCATAGTGTTGTAGTGGACTGTGGGAGAAAAGTTATTGAGTTGAAATGTGAAGACGGAAATGTTCTTCGGGTTAGACCGGATGAGTTGGATGGTTTGCCTGTAATAGTAATGTCTTTGACTGCTGAGAAATATTTGAGAAAAGGATGTGAGGCATATCTCACCTTTGTGTTGAACACTTAGGTGTTTGAGTCAAAGATTGAATCGGTACCGGTAGTTTGTAAATTTATAGATGTATTTCCGGAAGAATTGTCAGGATTACCTCTAGTGAGGGAAGTAGAGTTTGGAATCGAGTTGGTACCGGGCACGAAACCTATTTCTATTACTCATGGCTCTTATGGAATTGAAAGAGTTGAAGGTACAATTGCAAGAGTTAACGGATAAGGGCTTTGTGAGACCAAGTTATTCATCGTGGTGTGCCCCAGTACTTTTTGTAAAAAAGAAAGATGGGTCAATAAGGTTATGTATCGACTATAGATAGCTCAACACGGTAACAGTGAAGAACAAGTATCCTTTGCCAAGGATAGATGATTTATTCGACCAGTTAAAAGGAACCACGGTGATTTATTCAACCAGTTAAAGGGAGCCATGGTGTTCTCCAAGATAGACTTGAGGTCTGGTTATTATCAGTTGAGAGTTAAAGAGCAAGATGTACCGAAGATTGCTTTTCGGACGAGATACGGGCATTATGAGTTCCTCGTCATACCCTTTGGCTTGACTAATGCCCTGGCGGTGTTTATGGATTTGATGAACCGTGTTTTTCGACCTTATTTGGATAAGTTGTAGTCATTTTTATTGATGACATATTAATTTACTTGCGTGATGAGGGTGAACACGCGAAGCATTTGAAAATTGTGTTACAGACCTTGAAAGACAAGAAATTGTATGCCAATTTCAGTAAGAGTGAATTTTGGCTTAAAGAAGTCAGATTTTTAGGACACATTGTGTCCGGTGATGGGATTAGAGTTGACCCATGCCAGATCTTGGCTATTGTTGAGTGGAAATCGCCGAGGAATGTGACTGAGGTTCAAAGCTTTTTGGGATTGGCCGAATATTATAGACGATTTGTAAACGGATTCTCTATGATAGCTATGCCAATGACTAGGCTATTGAAAAAAGATTTCATGTTTAAATGGACAGAAAAGTGTCAATAGAGTTTCGAGAAATTAAAGGCTTTGTTGACCGAAGCCCCAATGTTAGTACAACCTGAGTCGGGCAAGGAGTTTGTGATATATAGCGATGCCTCCTTGAATGGTTTGGGGTGTGTGCTTATGCAAGAAGGCAAGGTTATAGGCTATGCCTTAAGACAACTTAAGCCACACGAGAGAAATTACCCGACCCATGACTTGGAGCTAGAAACTATAGTGTTCGCATTAAAGATTTGGAGACACCATTTGTACAATGAGAAATGTCAAGTATTCACCGATCATAAGAGTCTTAAGTTCTTGATGACTCAAAAGGAGTTGAACCTACAGCAACAATGATGGTTAGAGCTATTAAAGGATTATGAGTTGATTATCGATTACCACCCAAGAAAGGTGAATGTGGTCGCTGATGCATTGAGTAGAAAATCATTATCTGCGTTGAGAGCACTGAACGCTAATTTGGCATTGTTAGATGATGGTTCAATTTTGGCAGAGTTGAGAACTAGACTGATGTTTCTGCAAGAAATCCGTAAAGCCCAGAGCAGTGATAAAGATTTATGAGTTAAGAGAACTCAGTATGAGTTGGGGATTGAATCAGATTTTTGGATTGGCACTGATGGATGTCTAATGTTCAAAGATAGAGTTTGTATCCCAATGACAATGAGCTTATTCAAAAGATTCTACGAAAAATGCACAGTGGTTGTTTGTCCATCCACCAGGATAGTGTGAAAATGTACAATGACTTGAAAAAAGTGTACTGGTGGTTGGGGATGAAAAGAGACATTTCAGAGTTTGTTTCCAAATGTCTAGTGTGTCAGCAAGTGAAGGCTGAACACCAAGTACCTTCGGGTCTACTTCAGCCTATCACGATCCTTGAGTGGAAGTGGGATCGGATTACCATGGATTTCGTGATGAGTTTGCAATTAACCCCGAATAAAAAGGATGTTGTTTGGGTTATTTTGGATAGGCTAACAAAGTTAGCATATTTCATACCAGCGCGTACCGACTAATCCTTTGAGAGATTGGCTGACTTGTATATTTTCGAGATTGTGAGACTATACGGGATACCCTCGTCGATTGTTTTAGATACAGATCCGAGATTTACCTCGAGGTTTTAGAAAAAGTTACAAGAGGTTTTGAGGACTAAGTTGAGTTTTAGCACGGCATATCACCTACAAACCGATGGTCAGTTGAAAAGAGTGATTCATATTTTAGAAGA
The DNA here is from genome assembly GCF_025698485.1 of Gossypium arboreum. NCBI lineage: Eukaryota > Viridiplantae > Streptophyta > Magnoliopsida > Malvales > Malvaceae > Gossypium > Gossypium arboreum. The sequence continues at coordinate 76,076,030 of NC_069075.1, forward strand.
TATGTTGCGGTGTTGTGTTCTCAAATTTCAAGGTAGTTGGGAAAAGTACTTGTCATTGGTTGTATTTGCTTAAACAACAACCATCAAGCAAGTTTGAAGATGGAGCCTTATGAAGCTTTGTATAGGCGAAAGTTTCGAACGCCCTTATATTGAACCAAGCTTAGAGAGAGTCAGATTCACTAGGTCGATTTAGTCAAAGAGACTGAAGAGAAACTTAAAGTGATTCGTTACTGCTTGAAGACATCGTCGGATATACAGAAATCCTACACAGATTTGAAATGAAAGAAAATTAAGTTTCAAGTCGGTGATAAGGTATTTTTAAAAATATCTCCATGGAGGAAAGTCCTCGGATTTCGTAGAAAAGGCAAGTTGAGTACTCGTTTCATAGGACCTTATGTGGTTACTGAAAGAGTAGGGCCAGTTGCCTATCGATTGGATTTGCCACCAGAATTGGAAAAGATTCACGATGTGTTTCATGTCTCATGCTATGTGGATATAGATCAGACCCTTCGTATATGATTACGCCGCTAGAGGTTGAGATTCATCTGGACATGACTTATTATGAAAAGCCGGTCAAGATTTTTGCTCGGGAAGTCAAACACTTAAGAAATAAGAGTATAGCACTTGTGAAAGTTTTATGGCATAGACATGGAGTTGAGGAAGCCATATGGGAAACCGAGGAGACTATGAGAGATCAGTACCCGAACTTATTCACCGGTAAGATTTTCGAGGACGAAAATCCCTAAAGGGGGAGAAATGTAATAGCTCAATTTTGTGGCTAGTCGAATAGTGGTCTCAAGACCACAAATCCAAATTCAACTAGAATATTTTATCATTATTTTGGAATCATTGCATTTTTTTATTCGTGTACGAAAAATTTGGTAAGTTAATTTTGACGTTTATGAGCCCAATTGCAAAAAAAAAAAAGACTAAATCGCATAAAGTGCAAAAGTCCTAATTTGATACCTAAAGGTGTTATCTTATTAGAGAATCAAAATTGGGGGATTTTAAAAGGCAATTTGACCCTTAAAAGAAAGCATAGCCGGCCATAGAGTCAAAGAGGAGACAAAATTTTCAAATTTGGTGAGTTAGGTGGCTTATTATTTACTAAAATAGAAATAAATAAAGGAAGGATGATATCATCCCTTTTTCATCTTCTTTCTCCACCAAAAATCAGCCATTAAAGGGGGTTTGAAAGCTTAAAATTTTTAGCAACTTGAAGCACTCACAAGTAAGTGATTTCCATGTCCTTTGTCGATGATTTTTTGTACTTTTGAGACCCTTGAAGCATGAGCTTTCAAATGAGGGGTCTATTTTGAAAAATGGTTGAAAGTCTAGGGTTTTTTCATGAGAGCATCTAGGGTGTTTTCTGAATTTTTATGGAAGAATATGAGTCTTGGGTGTGACATAAACAACTTTTGTGAAAGGTGTTAGCATGAAAACACTTAAAGGGACCATTTTACATAAGTTGTAAAATAGATGGAAAATGTGTGAAATAGTGGGAATTTAGAGTTTCTATAACAGTCAAAGAGGTTCGGCTAGTCTTGCGAAATAAAGAAATTCGATAAAAATCGATTTTCACGCCAAGGGGTAAAATGGTCATTTAGCCCAATTGTGAATTGTTGAGTGCTTAGGTTGATAAAGTGACTTAATAAGTGCATTTTGTTATTATAGACCGAGAAATACTGAGTCCAAACCTAGACCGGGGGAAAGCCAAACAAACCGACTAAATTGGCTAGTCGCCACATTTTGTAATCCGAGGTAAGTTGTATGTAAATAATACAAATACATTGTTAATTATATGTGCTTGAATTATTACAGCATAAATTACTTGATTGTGAAATTGAGAATGTATAATGATAAATGAGATAGTAGAATTTCCGTTGGAAACTTAGAAAGTAAATCGGATATTCATGCTATGACATTTGGGTCATTTGTGTGTGAGCTAGTATAAGACATGTCTGGGATATGCATCGACCATATTATGAGAGCCAGTGTAAGACCATGTCTGGGACATGGCATCGGCATTGAGACGAGGGCTAGTGTAAAACATGTCTGGGATATGCAACGGCCTCGAGACGTTAGCCAGTGTAAGACATGTCTGGGACATGCATCGGCTACGAGATGATAGTCAGTGTAAGACCATGTTTGGGACATGGCACTGGCTTAAGATATGAGCCAGTATAAGACCGTGTCTAGGACATGGCATTGGCACCTTACCTTATACTTGAAGCTTATCTAATATCTAGTAGTATTCCAAATGGTTCAATGGTAAAAGTTATGTTCCTAAGCTAACGAGAAAAGTATAACCGTGCTGTGAGTGGTACAGGTACCTAATTCATACGTATGAGATATGAGCTCGATATATAATATGTGACTTGTATTGATGGTAATGAGTAAGATATGCTTATGCCTACCTTGGTGTTATGAGCATGTTGATTATTGATAAATTGTTGTTGTATACTTACTTATATGCAACTTACTAAGCTGTTATGCTTACTCCCTTCCCTTTTCATTTCCTTACAGTGCCGCCTAACTAGCTTAAGGATCACTGAAAGTCAGAGATATCGATCACACTATCAACCGAAGCATTCAGTATAGTTGGATTTATATTTTTGAATATGGCATGTATAGGACTTAGACTTTATTATTTTGTGTCATTGAGGTTTGGCTATATGTATTGGCTTGGGTTGGAAACCCTTCAATTTGTATTAAGCCTTGAATGATGGCTAACATTTATTTTGAATTCATAAAAGATGCGTTATCATGGTTGAATGAATGTCTATTGTGGCTGATTTGGTTATAGGAATTATGCTTGTTTTGGTATTAATTGGTATTTATATAGAACTACATATGTAAGGGTGGCAATAGGGCTTGGTAAATAGCCTTGTATTGTCTACACGGGTAGGCACACGGGCGTGTGTCTAGGCCGTGTGTGATCACAGTCTACCCCATGGGCGTGTGGTCCGGCTGTGTGTCCCTTGTACATAAAAATTTTAAGTCAGTATGCATGATAATAAACACACGGGCAAAGACACAGCCATGTGTCTCAGCTGTGTGAAGGGCACGGCCTAGCACACGAGCTTGTGCCTTGGCCATGTGACATTTTCGGGTTGCTGACGTCAGAAACAGAATGTCCATGTTTTTGTACACGGGCTAGTACAAGGGAGTGTCGTGGCCTTGTGAAGGACACGGGCCAGGCACACGGGCGTGTGCCAGACCGTGTGAAAATCCCTGTAGGTGTACATTTAAAATAAATTCCACACGAGTGGAGGATACGGGTGTGTCCCTATATTTCTTAGGCCGTGTGAGTCAAACGGGCCATCAACACGACCATGTTGAATTGGCCACACGGGCGTGTGCCCATTTTACACGGGTGTGTGCCCCTATGTCTAGTGACATTTTTCTATAGTTGGCAAAAATACCCAAGTTGGTTCCGAGTGGTTTACGATGTGTGTTTTGGGCCTCGAAGGCCCATATTATGTATATGTTGATAAGTTTGAGAGAGTTTTAAATTTGTCCAACTCTTATAGACTCAGAAATGGTTGTAAGCACAAGTTTAAGTGAGGTAACGCCTCGTATTCCATTAGATGTAGGATACGGGTATGGGGTATTACACGTCAATTAAGACTTCCACATTTCAATCTGATCTAACTTCCTCGATCCAAGGAATTTGATATACTTGATCTGATACGATTCAATTTTCTAAATAAGTTACTCCAAGTGATTTGGTTATCATTGATGAGTTTGATTTATTCCAAAATATCAGCTCGGTCCAAAGATTTGGTTATTGCTAATATTTTAATGTTTAGAAACAACTTGTTTTGTCCATGCAAATTCTATTAAGAATTCACAACAACAAATCTTGTCATTGCGATTAATAAGCAGAGAATTAAATTACATAATAACATCTTATGATTGTTGCTAATACTTTAACATTTAATAACTTGTCTTGTTGTTACACATTTTATTAAAATTTACTAGGACAAATCATGTTGTTGTGATTAATAAGAAGAAAATTTTATTACAGAATGATAATTTAAATTTGTTACTAATGTTATTATATTTAACAACAATTTATTTTAGAGTTATTTATAAAATTTTAAAATCACAACGTTGGCATTTTATCTTAAAAATTAAATCCAGCTATGACATTTAAAAGTTGTTACAAATACTCCACTTCTACATAACTAGATTTAATGCCATTTTTGTATTACACACAAAATTTCGTTGACGCCCATTTTCTTGTTGTGACATACTTATATGTAAACTCTCATTCATCGCAAGTCTAATCCTTAAATATTAGTTTTTAAATGTTTTAATTAAATATTTTTATTAAAAAATAATGTTACATTAATATTTATTATTTTAGTAAGATTATTTTTAAGTAATTTTATTAATCGAGTTAACTTAATCAAACACATTATATATAATTAAATTGTGTCACACTCTTAATCTGGGTGAAAGAAATTTTTATGTAAAAACATATTTAAAAAAATCAATAATAATTATAAGTAGAGTGGTAAGGAATTTTTATATAAATATTATTAAATATTTGTTCAATCCTTGGATATGTAATTTTAATTATTTTATTTAATGATTAAATAAAAATATGAAAAAATAAAAATAAAATCATAATAATATTAAGAATCATTTAAAATAATGAATGCATTATTTTTTCATTGAATTAATATTCGATTATCTTATTACATCAATTCAATTAAGAAGGCAAATATAAATATAGATAAATAAAACAATATTAAAAGGAATAATAAAGTGAAATTGGGGACCAATTATCGAAAAACAGGTAAACCGATATAGCATGATACTTACACTCCCAACTTAACATGCTTTTACAATGAAGTTTCTATCGAAGAAAAAAAAAATCAACAATGAAACAACAAAACACAAACTGATCCATTTTCATTGCTCCTATGATGTTCCATTTCTTTAAATAAAAATGAAAACAAATCTTATGATGTGATAATATTCAAAGTGGAGCTCCCACCTACACATGAGAAGGAATACTTTATTATGATATTAAATTAAGTTTATACTTTTTATAATTTTTCAGTTAATATTTTAATAAAATAAACATTTAATTTATGTATAATATGATATCGATTAAAATATTTCCTTTATTGATATATATTTTAACAACTAAAAGTATATTTTATTTAATAAATAGTTAAATATTTTTAATTTAATTAAAATTTGATATAAATTATATTAATAGAATATGAAAATTAAAATTAAAATTAAAATATTAAAAATAACTTTAGTTTTTGCACTAAATACAAATAGAGTTGACAGAATTGAACAAGTAATTGTTAATGGTAGATGGCATTCCATGACAATGTCCTGTCCAGCATGTTTTCACAAACAAAGGTCAGTGCTATCTATTGCCTCAAAGAAAAACTAAAAGGAAGCTTGGTCATACATTATTAGTTATTCCGGCTTCCTTTATATCGTTTTTGTATTTCATCAAAACATATTGTTAAACAAATTACCTTTTTTTAGTTGTGCAACAAATGCTTAATTATATTTATTCCCAATATAATGCATACTAATGATTAATTATAACAAAGCAAGAAGAAGTATATTGGTACAGATAATTTTTTGTTCGTAGCTTTGCAAGAATCACGTTTGCAATTGTACAACTCCCTTCAAATTATCAAAGCTCAACTCTAAACAAAAAAGAAATGTTCGAGATTAATTGAGTTAATTATTTGTTTTTCATGACTGTTTCTTGTTAGTGAAATGTACTTCAAATTTTTCATTATATACATTTTGGATTTAACCGAATCAAGAAAGTTGAAATTATAAAAGAAATTTTGAGTTGTGTAATGATTCAATTTTAGTTGATATCGAAAATTGCGATTATAAAACTTAATTATATAAACCGATTTAATGAAAATATGAATAGAAGGATTTAAGAAGTTAGTATGAAAATATTTTAACAAATGATCAATAAATTAAATAGAAAAAATCATTAATTAAAATATAAGGCTAAAATTGTAAAAATTCAATAACTGTTGAATTTCAATATGCAAAATGCTTAAGGATCCAATTAATAATTAACCAAAAGACATAATGGTTATTTAACCATTCATATTATATGGATAGTGGAAAGTGGTGATCATCCACCCACTTTTGATTAATAAAGGTTAACTATAAGATTAATCACGCTTAAAGTTAAACTTTCACTAAATAATTAATCAATATATATATATATATATATATATATATATGTGTGTTTAGTGAGAAAGATTGAACTAGAAAGCCATTTCCTTCTAATTTTGCTCCGTCTAAGCTTGTAAGAAATGAAGAAAAACTTTCTTATTTATCTTTTGAGTAACTGGTCCTCCAATTGAAGCGATTAGGTGAGTTTTCTTCATGATTTTTAATGAAATATTGATCATCTATTCTTGATTCAACTCACCCATGCTTTAAATTTTCAATTTATAAACATAATCCCAAGTTACCATTAGTGAATATTGATGAAATCAAGCATGAAATTAATAGATATGTAATTGTTCAACTTAGATTTTACTAAGATTGTATTAGAAGATAGTGAAATTAGCTTACAATTAAAGATTTATTTAATTTTGAAATTAAGGACCAAATTGAATAAAATGAAAGTGTTGGAAAATTATGCTATAGACTAGAACTATAAGGTCCATAATGGAACAATATGAAATTAGATTTTGATTTGATGTTAAATATAAAATAATATGAGTATTTCAGATATAGAGACTTCAATGAATGAAATGTAAACTATGTTTGGTTATGTGATTTTCATGTGATTGGATGAAAGCTAATATCGTTTTTATACCTGAATTATCGTACGTAGCTAAAGATGACATTGGGTCATCCTAAGAGAAAGAAAAGGCAAGAGTTGTAGGCGAGTAGCTAATACAATTTATGCGTCCATTATTTGAATTCAATATATCTACATATATTCATATGACTTGATACAAATTAGCTTGATTGAGGTAATGTCTATAATTGTCCCATGAATTTGGCAAATATTACTTGGTTGGTAACTTGTGAAAGATGTGGTGATATGTATGTGATAATATGAGCTGATATGAACTGAATAGGATTGAGCATTATATAAACTGATATTATATAAAACTATGATATGTGACCATGAATATATATGTGTTTGGAACATTGGTTACCCCTTCCATAGGACTGGATTAGTTTACGGGATTGTACTTTGGTTTATACTGATGAGGCACTGAGCGCATATTATACTTCATATGTTTTAATGAGGTGCGTAGTACACATCACTTTGGTATACCGATGAGGCGCGGAGCGCATGTAATACTTTAGACGTATTGATGAGACACTAGTTGCTAGTTTTATTGGTATAATGGTTGGATGATCCGTGTATCCATCTTAAGTCTGTGTCCAGTTATTAGGGATCATAAGACATATACCCTGCTAAATGATATTTCATATGAAATATTAATAGTAAATGGTGTAACTTGTATATTAATGTTAAAGTATGTTAGAGTATAGATAAAGACTCTATTAGTCTATTAGTTGTTAGTTGTTAGTCTCTTATAAAAAGCAGTTATGCTGTTAAGTGAAATTGTTAGCAGTTACTCATACACATTTTATAAATACTATTGTTGTACCGATTAAAGAAGATAACAATACAAAAATCATTCTATACATATTCTATTTTCTTTCAACTGATTGTAGATATTAACATGGTATCAGTAACCTAGGTTCTAGAGACTCGATTTTCTTGTGCTTCCGTGACTACCACTACTTTTGTTGATTCTACCTCTGTCGAGCATTGTTGTCTGACGTTCACTAGTGCTCGAGTCATTCAATCCTTTCCTCGCCATGATACTATTAAGTTGGATGATGGAACCTTTGTTCAATGACAGCAACATATTCGCTTGATCATTGAAGGTTATGAATTGACTGGATTTTTGGAGAGAACGTTACTTGCTCCGCCGCATTTTGTACCGTCTCCAGTGGGATCTCTCATTCCAAATCCAGATGCCTCGGCATTTGTTTAGCAAAATAGGTTACTTGCCTCCTAGTTACTTTCTACTATTAGTCCTTCACTGTTTTCTTCTTTTACAGATGCTAGGACGACATGCAGTGTTTAGAATACTGCCACTCACCACTTCGCCGTAGTCATAGGTGCCAAGTTATCTCGCATTTTCCATAATTTACACTCACTTAAGAAAGGTAAGCTATTGATAAAGGAGTATGTAGCAAAGATTCAGAATACCTGTGTAACACCCCAAACTCGACCCGGACGTTATGGCCGAATCTGGCGCGTTACATTGAAGTGTTTTAGCAAAAACCTTGTTTTCATTGAAACCCTTCTTAAAATGAGAAACCTTAATTAACTTATAAAAACTCTCTTTCAATCGTGAAAGCTTGTTTTGTAACACCCCAAACCCAACCCAGACGTTATGGCCAGATCTGACGTGTCACATGGACTTACGACTTAGTATGCATTCGTTGGTTTAAGTGATTGGGGTGGTCTTTGTAAAAACAACGGTTGAATGAAAAGTCGGTTTATCAATCTTTAGGCTATCCATTTGTTGTGCTTGTTGAGTCTTGAAAACGTTCACAAATTTTGAAAACCCGCGCAGCCTAACACTAGCAGTTTCGTCATAGTATAAATATAATCAGAAAATAAAACCATAGCGAAAAAAGAAATTTAAATAGCGGCCTTATTACAACTTAAAACCCAAAATTATATCGAATATAAAATAATAAAATAAACTAACTTAGAAAACCAATTTTGCAGATGATGTGGCCACTCAAGAATCCCTCACAGCTCCAAGCCCACTATGGTTGGGGATTTCCTGCAGAGATGAAAATAAAAGGTGAGTTCGGTAAACTCAGTGTGTAACATAACCCAACCATAGCCCAAAACAGATTAAACCTCAAAGTCAGACTTATCTGGGCCTTGGCCCAATACGTAAATCGAATGAAACCCATAGGCCCATAGCGATCTGAACAAATATATCATGAATGCGTAAATCCCAACCCGAGCCATCCATAACACCCCGCATCAGCCTTACACCATGTGGGAGACTACTCGACCCACACAACCGCTACACACCACAGAAATTGCAGCGAGGCTGCCAGATATTGTGGCAAAGTCACCAGATACAAATATTGTGGCTAGGCCACGTATCAGATATATATATGTGGCGAAGCCACCAGATTATAGCGAGGTCGCCGGATATTGGGACGAAGTCACCGTATCAGATATATGTGGCGAGGCCACAGATTGCAAATGAGGTCGCTGTAACGCTTCCTCCATCAATATAAACCCATGTCCCATGCAATGTAAATAATATGTCATGGCATACGATACGTAAATGTAACATCATGCTTTTCGTAAAAAATAACCCTAGGGGTAAAATCGTAATTTTGCATGCATATGGGTATTTCAGTAATTATTACCTATTGCTAAGGTTTCATGCTCATTCTAACATTTACCAAGTAATCATAAGTACTTACCTCGTCTTTTTACCAGTGGGCCCATTGGCCCATTGGCTGTTTATGCCCATTAAGCCCAAAACACCGCAGTACCTAAAATGCACACTCTACACTCTAATCATCCAAATGCACCATATTCATTAATAACTGTCTCATGAGCGCTCGCACGCTTGCGAGTTTAAAAAATACCAACGTTTCGGTATTTCGACTTTTACCGATTCAGTCTAAGGGAGGGTGTTGTTTACACACCTGGTTGATGACGATTGATGACGATATCTCCCACGCGATAATCCTACAATTGATCACTAACACATTAGACTTACGAATTAACGATAACTAACATAAATCCACGTCAACTAACCCAATCATCACACAAGTTAGTCATTTACGCACGAGGGGTAAAATAGTCATTTTACCCTCCAGGGGTAAATCGGTAGTCCTACCCTACAGGGGTATTTTAGTAATTCTACAACTTATCCACTTGGGCCTACAGACCCATTGGGACCACATGGCCCATTTCAGCCCATTGCAGCCCGAAATAGCCGTCCTACTACTAGAGTAATGAGAAATACACACTTGTTAGGAGACTGCAGTTAATCCGCGCTCCAAACACTCTTAGCTGACGCCCAACCCAAATGAGCACGTCACAAAGCAAAAGGGATCAATCAAGAAGGGTATGCCTACTCTCCTCATGGTTTGCTCTATTTAAAGCCATCTCTCCATCTACTCTTATGTTAGCTTCCCGATGTGGGATCCCTCCATCACCAGAGTTTAAAACCAACACCAACTCTTGCCGTCCTAACATAGTAAAATAATCAACCTTTGCGTGCCAAGGGATTCGAACCAAAGTCCTCTCACATGCCAACTCACGCCACCACCACTAGGCCATCAACTCATTTGTGTTATAAATCCAACTCATTAAACTTTAAATCGCACCTACTTGCTTCCAGATTTATTGAAAAGAAAAACCAAAATATATTGCAAGAGCCAAAACTTGAACCTTGGACCTCTTACTTCCTCTATGGTGTCACTTCCTTGTCCCTTAAGTGGCGCCACCTTGCCACTACACCACACTCCTTTTTGTGTCATCTTTTACCCCTTTACTCTTAAAAGCCCGAATGCCAAATGCATCACCTGTTCATAAAATTAAAATTCTGAAGACTACCAGGGATTTAACTTAAGTTTGGGCCTTCCAAAGGCCCACTAACCTACTAAAATATATATTTTAACCAACCAGAACACACACAAAATTTAAAAATCACAGAAACACAGAAAACCCGAAAATTGGGGCGTTAGATGTTTAAAACATATGATTTATGAAAGCCTGTCATTTTAAAATTTAGTTGCGGAAACGTAGAAAACAATCTATGATTTAAGAAACCCATGTTCACCTTCTCATAATTACAACGCATAAAAATAACAATCCAAATAATAATAAAAGGGAAGTCCTTATTTCATTCCACTTTGAAATTACTTAATAAGCTAGAAACTATGTGCTTTCTTTTTTAAAAAAAACAAGTCCAAGTCGTCTTGCTAGTTGGCCACCTCTGAGTCCCTCCAAACATCGAACCTTGTACTGAGCATCACCTGAGAAAAATAAAAGAGGGAGTGAGTTTTCGAAAACTCAGTGTGTACGACCCTCTACCAGTAATAAGCATTCATCATTCCATAAAATCATACATGCAATGCAATGCAGTGCAACCCACCCCAATAATCCAACCGGTACACATCAACTCCGTCCCCCGATACATATTATATGGGGATATAAATATCAACCCACCCATCTAATATACATCAAGGGTAGCCCAGTTGCGGAACTGCCTTCATTGCAGCAAGTTGCCAATCACATATCAGGCTTAAAAGCCGTCGATGGACCCACGGTTGTCAAGCAACCATGCGATCCTCATATACTTCCTCCGTTCTATAATTCCCAACCCATATGCAACCTAAACAGAATATCGTATGTATGCAGCAGATATACATGAATATCCATAAGTCTTACATTCCACACATAGAGGTATTTTAGTCATTTTCGCCCTCAGGGGCATTTTAGTAATTTCTCTTGTTATAGGTTTGTTACTTACCTTGGCCCGTTAACAAGTCCCCGTTGGCTAAAGTGAACAGATACTATACACCAGGTAGGATTCTAGAGAAGAGGAGGTGAGTCATTAACACTATAACACCCTAAACCCGGCCCAGATGTTATGGCTGAATTCGGTGTGTCACATTGAAGTGTTTTAGCGAAAACCGTGTTTTCATTGAAAACCCTTCTTAAAATAAAAGAAACCCTAATTAACCTAAAAAAAACTTTTCAGTTACGAAATCCTTGTTTAAAACATTTGATTTTTAAAAAAAACATAGTTGCGGAAACATAGAAAACATACTATAATTTAAGAAATCCATGTTCAACTTCTCGTAATGACAATGAAAATAATAATAATAATTCAAGTAATAATAACATAATGAAAACCTTATTACAATCTGGTCTGAACACACTTAAAAGAAATAAAAACTTAATTGCTAAAAAAAAACAAGTCTGAATTATCTTTCTAGCCGGCCACCTAGAGTCCCTCTAAACATCGAACCTTCTACTAAGCATCACTTGAAAATAAAATAAAAGAGGGGGTGAGTTTTTACAAACTCAATGTGTACAACCCTTGATGAAAAACAAGCATTCAAATAGAAATCATCAGACATGCAATGCAATCCCATCCAAATTATCCATCCGCTACACACCAGCTCCGTCCCCCGTCACACCATGTGGGGATATAAATATCGACCCACCCGGCCCACATACCAATGGTACCCCGATTGCGGAACTACCTTTATTTACATATTGGGCTTTAAAAGCCGTCGGTGGATCCACGATTGTCAGGCAACCATGCGATCCTCATATACTTCCTCCGTTCCATAGTTCCCACCCCAAATGCAACCTAAGCAGAACATTGTATGTATGCATGTCACATCCATAAAATTTACATTCAACACCTAGGGGTATTTTGGTCAATCTCGCCCTTAAGGGCATTTCGATAATTTTCCCTTAAGTATGGTTTTCACTTACCTTGACCCGTTAACAAGTCCCGCGAGCTATGATGAATGAATAATATGCACCAGGTAGGATTCCAGAGAAGAGGAGGTGGGTCATTAAGACCACTTAAGTACCTAGCTCTCCCTAGATCCAGTCCTAGACATGCATATACTCGTTGCCACACCTTAACCCTTTGACTTGTCCATGGTCGCAATATATTAATTAAGTCTTATGTAGTTATCATATACTAGGCCCAAAACCCCTTACAACGCCTAAACAAACTAACATACCTGTATCTGGCCCATTAAGCCTAATCATATTCATATGGCCAATTAGGCCCAAACCATCTGTATATGGCCCATTAGGCCCAAATCACATTTATATGGCCCGTTAGGCCCAGTAACATTCATATTCATGCTCACATACAAATTCCTATCACATAGCATCATTATTCAGTTTTTGCCTATTATGGGCCCAACAGCCCATTGGGCCCATTTAGCCCATTCTGCCTCGTATGGCCAAATCACAACCCAAGTCCATGGAATCGCCCGTGGGTCTTAGGCAACTATTGGTCTCCCCCTTACGAGTGTTCATGCATTCGCAAGACTACCGTAGCCAAACTTTTGACTTTTCAGCATTTCAGCTTTTTGGCATTTCGGCATTTCAGCTTTTGTCGATTCATAGTGTGTGCAGTGTATGTACACACCTGGTAAGCAAGCATGCTATGATTCCTTTAGTCACCACCCTACAATGATATCACCCTTCTATTAATCGTATGTTTAATCCATATTCTACCCAAAAATTGAAACCTCACCTTAACCTTACCTTGAACACCAATCCTTAATAGCTTTCCTTGATCATGTACTCCCTAGATTTGTATTAATCTTACTCATTAAAACCAAAATAATAGATGACTTGTATCCAACACAAGTCCCCTTACCTTAACTATGAGCATTCGTACACCTTAGCCAATGGGAGAGGAATACTTACCAATACCGCAACACCTAAGGAGCAATTTGTCAACGAGCTAAGATTCGAGATCCGATACTAATTCCCTACCATAGTTGATTAGAAAGAGTGAGGGAAAATATTCGATACTTAGCAAAGAAAACCTATTGGAAGAGTAACACTTACACTAGATTCAGTCAAAGAGTATTCGACTCTAGGGATTTGAATGGCAACAATTGCTTATTCGGCACCAAGGGAGTGAGGAAGAAGAATCGGCTAAGCCTAAAAGTGAAACAAAGAAATCGACACAAGGAAAATAAAAAGAAGAACAAGGGTTTTCAGCTTTTGGAGAAATCGATAGAAAGAAAAGGAAGAAAACAAAAGGGTTTTCGGCTTTTAGGGAAGAGGGTTTCTAGCAACAAGGTGAGAAAAAGATTTTGGCATTAGCCTCATACCCTTGCATTCGGGACCTGTTTATAACCCTTATGGCTGAACTCCTCAAGCCCAAGTTCCCATTTCTGCTTCACTTGCTCTTCACTTCTTATCTCCTCATTTTTCTCCCTGATAACCCATTGATCTTTTCCTCATATTTCTCTCCTAAGCACTTCCTTTAGAGTCCATTTGCACGCCACTTCCAACCTTCTAGAAAGCCAAAATTAAACTTCTAAAAACACTAAGCTAGGATTCTAACCTTGGACCTCCTTGCTAGCTTTTAACGCCACCCTACACTCTAAGTGGCGACACTTAGCCAGTTCTCCACAAGGCTTTTTTTGTGCTATTATCCCCTATCTTTATTTATAAGCCCAACTACTTGCCAACCCTAATTATTTTAATAATTAAATTATAATTTGTTCTACCCCTTAATTCGAACTCAAACCTTAACCAAGACCTACCCTTGTGTAATTAACACTTAACCAGAATTTTTAAGTAAAAAAAAAGAAAATTCAAGATTTCGAGATTTTTGGATTTCGGGATTTTTGGGGCGTTACAACTCTACCCCCTAAAAGAAATTTCGTCCTCGAAATTTTGCCTGATTCAAATAATGGAGGATATTGACGTCGCATCACATCCTCAGGTTCCCAAGTAGCCTCCTCAGCCTTGTGATTCTGCCAAAGCACTTTGACTAATGGAACAGACTTCCTTCTCATCTCTTTGACATCTCGACCAATTATTTGTATGGGCTCTTCCTCGAAAGTTAGGTCTGGCCTGACCTTGATTTCTTCAACCGCCATGACATGTGAAGGATCTGAGCGATACCGCCTTAGCATGGAAACGTGAAACATGTCGTGGATCTGGCTTAGTTCAGGAGGTAACTCTAGCTGGTAAGGGACTGACCCAATCTGCCTTACAACCCGATATGGCCCAATAAACCTTGGGCTTAGCTTCCCCTTTCGTCCAAACCTTAATACCTTCTTCCAAGAAGAGACCTAAAGGAAAACTAAATCCCCCACTGAAAACTCCATTTCTCAACGCTTATGGTTAGCATACGACTTCTGCCTATCCGAGGCCTCCTTCAACCGATCTCAGATCAATTTCACCTTATCCTTAATATCGACTACTAACTCAGGGCCCAAAACCCTTTGTTCACCCAACTCCGTCCAACATGTTGGAGTTCAACACCTTTGCCCATACAGTGCTTCGTATGGAGCCATCCCAATGCTTGCTTGATAGCTATTATTGTACGCGAATTCGGCTAATGGTAAATAGTCCTCCCAGCTATCTCGGAACTCAATCACGCATCCCCTCAACATATCTTCCAACACTTGGATCACCCTTTCCTACTGTCCATCAGTTTGAGGGTGGAAAGTTGTACTGAAGTTCAACCTAGTACCCAACGCCTCATGCAGCTTCTTCTAAAATCGTGAAGTGAAATGTGGGTCCCTATTATATTTATGGATACTGGCACTCCATGCAATCATACAATCTCTGCCACATACAGCCTAGCCAGCTTTTGCAATGAGTAGTCAATACGAACCGGTACAAAATGGGTAGACTTGGTTAACCGATCTGCTATGACCCATATCGAGTCTTTCTTAGTAGGCGTTAAGGGTAGCCCACTAAAAAAGTCCATAGTGATCCTCTCCCACTTCCAAAGTGGAACCTTCACTAGCTAAAGCAATCCCGAAGGCAGCTGATGTTCCGCCTTCACCTTTTGATAGACCAAACACTTACTTACAAACTTCATAACCTCGCGCTTAAGTCCAGGCCACCAGTAAAGCTCCCATAAGTTCTGATACAGCTTGTTTCCACCAGGATGAATAGCATAGAGGCTACTATGTGCTTCTCACAGAATAGACTGTCATAGATCACTGTCCTTAGGTATACACATTCTCCCACAGAAATACAACACTCCTTCACTATTTATCCCAAAGTCCGATGTCTCCCATTCTCTACTTGTCTAAGACGAGCACCCAAGGTCTCATCCATCAACTGCTTACTCCTTATCTGCTCGACCCACATTTGCTTTACTTGAAGCTCAGCTAACAAGCTACCATCATCCAACAAGCTTAATCGGGCGAGCATAGCCCTCAAGTCTGACTTAGTCCTACGACTCAATGAGTCGGCTACCACATTCGCTTTGCCAGGGTGGTGGTATTCAATCGTACAATCATAATCCTTCAATAATTCCACCCACCTACGCTTCCTAAGGTTTAACTCATTTTGGGTAAAGAGGTACTTCAAACTTTTGTGGTCTAAATAAATTATATACTTCTCCCCGTATAAGTAATGCCTCCATATCTTTAGTGCGAAAACCACCGTAGCTAGCTCTAAATCATGGGTTGGGTAGTTCACCTCGTGAGTCTTAAGTTGCCATGACGCATACGCAACCACCTTTTCTTCTTGCATCAATACACATCCTAAGCCCACCTGTGATGCATCACTATAAACCGTAAACTCCTTCCCAAGCACTAGCTAAATCAACACAGGGGCTTTAGTTAACAACTTCTTAAGTTTTCCAAAACTCTCTTGCTGCTTGTCCATCCAAACAAACGGTACCCCTTTTCCTCAACAACTTAGTTAAGGGTGCAACAATTACTGAAAAGCCTTCAACAAACCGCCTATAGTATCCTACTAAGCCCAAAAAACTTCAAATTTTCGATACCGAGTTAGGTGTTTTCCAGTCTAACACTGCTTCAATTTTTTGAGGATCCACCTTAATCCCCTCGGTTGACACCACATGTCCTAGAAAAGTAACCTCCCTTAGCCAAAATTTACACTTACTGAATTTGGCATACAGCTACTTCTCCCTCAAAATCTGCAACACAATCCTTAAGTGTGCATCATGCTCCTCCTCATCTTTTGAGTACACCAGAATGTCATTTATAAAGACTACTACAAACTGATCTAAGTAGGGTTGGAAAACCCGATTCATGAGATCCATGAAAGCGGCAGGTGCATTCGTCATCCGAATGGCATCACCAAGAACTCGTAGTGCCCATAACGAGTTCTGAAAGTTATCTTATGAACATCTGCCTCCTTAACCTTCAATTGGTGATATCCTGAACGCAGATCAATCTTTGAGAAAATAGAAGCTCCCCTAAATTGATCAAAACGATCATTGATTCTCAGTAGAGGGTACTTGTTTTTAACAGTAAACTTGTTTAACTGTCGATAATCGATGTACATTCGCAAGGTTTCATCCTTTTTCTTCACAAATAACACCGGTGCTCCCCATAGAGACACACTTGGTCGGATGAATCCTCGATCCAACAATTCTTAAATCTATGCCTTACATTCGACCAACTTTGTTGGTGCCATCCGATAAGGAGCGATAGACACCGGAGCCGTCCCAGGTAACAACTTTATTCCAAATTCCACTTCTGTGCTGGGTGGAAACTCACGTAGCCACTCGGGAAAGACATCCGAAAATTCCCTAACTGTTCTCAACTCCTTAACAGTAAGGCTCTTAGCCTTCGTATCACTAATATAAGCCAAAAAGGCTTCACATCCCTTTCGTACTAACTTTTCAGCCTTCAATGCCGAAATCACATTCGACAGGTAATTCCAGCGTTCACCAATTACCACAACCTCCTTATCCTCTGCCGTTCTTAACACCATTCACTTTGCAACGCAATCCAAGGTGGCTCGGTGCTTCACCAGCCAATCTATACCTAAGATTAAGTCGAATTCGCTAAACAGAAACTCCATCAAATTCGCTAAAAAGGTAACCCCTTAGACTACTAAGGGTACTTCCCTAAACAACTTATTCACTCCAACAGACTGCCCTAACGGACTTATCATAGTCATCTCATTCGCAATAATCTCAAACATATTACCCAAAGACTCAGTTTTATTGCATGCAACATATGAATGCGTCAATCCAATATCAATCAAGGCTGTGTAAGGTAACTCATAAATAAGGAACATACTCGTTATCACATCTGGGGCATCCCTGTCCTCTCAGATACGAGTAGCATAAACCAAAGCTGGCTGTCTCACCTCAGTATGGCCTGCATTTCCACCTGGTGCTCCACGCTCTCTTCCATTACCGTTACCGCCCTTAGCCTATCCACGACCCTTTGACGGTAGCTGTCCACCCCTTGGTGGCTGAGCATCACCTTGACCCACTACTGGCCCTCGACCTAGAGTTCGAGGGCAATCTTTGATCCTATGCTCCATAGACCCACAAATGAAATAAGCTCCCATCCTCTTCCAACACTCGCCTCTGTGGCTTCTCCCACAGTCAGCACAAGGGGGCACCCCTGGATTAGCAGCAGGGGGCCTTGCTCTAACTGGCCCATTAACTCTGGCCCTAACCCTAGGCCTCTGTCCAACACCAGAAGTCTCAGCCTCCCCTTTATTCCTACCCTTTTTTTTCTCGATTTAAGCGCTCAGTGCGCTTAGCCTCAAAATCCGAGAAAAATCGCTCCCTTTGTAGAGCTATCAGTACCCTGAGGCTATCTCTAAGTTCATCCTCAAACTTAACGCAACGCTCATAGTCTGTTGCCACCATTACTCCATACTTCGCCACCGATTTGTTTCCTTAGGTCAAGTTCAGGAACTCCTTCCTTCTAGCATCCACATAGCTTGCACCCACATACTTCCCTTGGAACATAGCTTTGAAAAACTCCCAAGTGACCCGCTCCGATTGGGTGCCCTCTTTCACTGTCAGCCACCATTGGTAGGCTTTTTCCCTAAGCAATAACAGTGCTCCTTTCAACTTTTGCTCAGGTGAGTAGTCCAGGTCCTCCATTATCCTTTCAGTGGCCTCCAACCAATATTACGCCACATTAGGAGCCACGCTAGCCACGCCCTTAAAGATCCTAGCCCCGTTTGAACAAAGTCGCTCCTGAATGGACCCCCGATTTCCGTTGCCATTATTGGGCCCAGCGACCCTTTCCAAAATTCTCAGCATTGCTTGGGACAATGCATCTTCTCCTGCGGCCCGATCATACGGTCTATTCCCAGCTGTAGGTGAGGCCAGAGCCTCTTCTACTCCAACATCGGGCATATGGCCTGATGCTGACGATTCAACCCTAACGCTTCTGCGGCCTTGACCACGGCCCCTTGCACCTCTTCTAGCACTCATCGTCGATTCGCGTATTATCTGGATTAAAATTTTATGAAATTTTGGTTAGTTAAATAATTACACCAAAAATCCTACGGGCTTTAGTTCCGTCCTAACAATCATCTAAAGTAGCCCTCTAACTATCTACTGTATAACAATTTAAACAAACTTAAATAAAAGTACTTACTTGGTTTGACGTCGGAGACTTGGTGTGCCGCTCAGTAAGATTTCCTTTTTTCCATAATAGTGTGATCCAAAATATTTTTAAAACAGAAAAAGAAACCAAATAGTAATAAGGCCCACTTCACAACCCGATTTTTGCAACTTGACTCTGATACCACTAAATGTAACACCCTAAACCTGGCCCGGACGTTATGGCCGAATTCGGCGTGTCACATTGAAGTGTTTTAGTGAAAATCGTGTTTTTATTGAAAACCATTCTTAAAATAAAAGAAACCCTAATTAACCTAAAAAAACCTTTTAGTTACAAAAGTCTTATTTAAAACATTTGATTCATAGTTGCGGAAATGCAGAAAACATACTATAATTTAAGAAATCCATGTTCAAATTCTCGTAATGACAATGAAAATAATAATAATAATTCAAGTAATAATAACATAATGAAAACCTTATTACAATCTGGTCTGAACACACTTAAAAGGAAATAAAAACTTAAATGCTAAAAAAAACCAAGTCCGAATAATCTTGCTAGCGGGCCACCCAGAGTCCCTCCAAACATCAAACCTTCTACTGAGCATCACTTGAAAATAAAATAAAAGAGGGGTTGAGTTTTCGCAAACTCAGTGTGTACAACCCTCGATGAAAAACAAGCATTCAAAGAGAAATCATCAAACATGCAATGCAATCCCATCCAAATTATCCATCCGCTACACACCAGCTCCGTCCCTCGTCACACCATGTAGGGATATAAATATTGACCCACCCGGCCCACACACCAATGTTATCCCGGTTGCGGAACTACCTTCATTTACATATTGGGCTTTAAAAGCCGTCGGTGGATCCATGATTGTCAGACAACCATGCGATCCTCATATACTTCCTTCGTTCCATAGTTCCCACCCCAAATGCAACCTAAGCAGAACATCGTATGTATGCATGTCACATCCATAAAATTTACATTCAACACTTAGGGGTATTTTGGTCAATTTCACCTTTAGGGGCATTTCAGTAATTTTCCCTTAAGTATGGTTTTCACTTACCTTGACCCGTTAACAAGTCCCGCGAGCTAAGATGAATGAATACTATGCACCAGGTAGGATTCCAAAGAAGAGGAGGTGGGTCATTAAGACCGCTTAAGTACCAAGCTCTCCCTAGATCTAGTCCTAGACATGCATATACCCGTTACCACACCTTAACCCTTTGACTTGTCCAGGGTCGCAATATATTAATCAAGTCTTATGTAGTTATCATATACTAGGCCCAAAACCCCTTATAATGCCCAAACAAATTCACATACCTGTATCTCGCCCATTAAGCCCAATCATATTCATATGGCCAATTAGGCCCAAACCACTTGTATATGGCCCATTAGGCCCAAATCATATTTATATGGCCCGTTAGGCCCAATCACATTCATATTCATGCTCACATACAATGTAACACCCCTTACCCGTTACCGTCGCCGGAACAGGATACAAGGTATTACCAGAACATAACACATACCATTAAACATAACCGAAATATAAATATGTCATCCAATTTGATAGTGCATCGTATAATATATGTCTTGAACAATATTAGCCAACTTTAATGGCTTGTACAAATTAGCTGGTCGAGTATCTGTAACTAATATTTTAAACCTAGACAAATATGACACGTAACAAAATAATTAAGCCTACTATACATGCCATAATTCAAAACGTTTAGTTCAAATACCCTAAAGTATGATAGTGCGGGTAGATCTTCACGATCCTTAACTCCCGAGCAAGTCAAGAACACTATAAGACAAAAGAGAGAAAAAAGTAAGCTTATAGCTTAGTAAGTAAGTATGTAAATACTAATTAAAAAAATCTAACATGTTTACACAACAATTCAAGTATATCTACTTTAACTTCACTATTCATTCCACTTTGATTAAGCTGTCTCTGCTGCGTCATATTCACTAAATAAATCATAACTCGAGTTACAAAACTCGAAATTCAAATCCGTAAAATTTCCCTGAATCTAGACTCATAAACCTTTTTGCTAATTTTTTTCTATAATTTTTGGTTCAGCCGATTAGTACAGTTTATTAGTTAAAGTTTCCCCTGTTACACAGCTCGACTGATCTGACCTCTGTTCACTACAAATTGAATTTCTCTCAGTACACAATTCAAACAACCCTGAAGTCTGTTTCATTTAAAACTAGTATCAATAAGGAATTTAGGCATGTAAACTATATTTCTTAATTTGCTTTGTAAAATTTTTAATGATTTTTCAAATTTGGAACAGGGGATCACGTATTCATCCTGAGCAAGTCACATACAATTGTAAATATCTCAAAATATAGAATTCCTTTGCTTGCTCTGTTTCTTTTATATGAAAGTAGACTCATTAAAATTTAATTTCACATCTCATTCAACCTCTAATTATATTCCTCCTATTTTTGGTGATTTTTCAAAATCACGTCACTGCTACCATCTAAAAACAGTTTTAATGCTAATTTCACTCTTTCACACATTCTTTATGCTAACCTCATTTTATCTTATATATGTATATACCACAAATCATTTTCACCACATTTCATTCACCATAAGTGTAGGTCCAAACCATAATATCACCACAAAACCATCCCGTTGAACAATTCGGATCAATCCTCGATATTTAATGGTTTCAAAGACACACCCCACCATCATACTTCGTTTAGTTCGGCTCTCTTGTACACATGGTGAACACTTAGTACCACTCATGCAACCCAACCGATTTGTCTCGTAGCTCTCTTGTCTACATGGTGTCCTTCACTTGGAATCACGCATGCGACCTAGCTACATTTATCTTTCACGTAGCTCTCTTGTCTACATTGTGTCCTTCACTTGGAATCACGCATGCGACCTAGCTACATTTATCTTTCACGTAGCTCTCTTGTCTACATGGGATACATCTCGTATCACACATGTGACCTAGCTACTACTGGGTGTCTCAGTAGCTTTCTTGTACACATGATGTGCACTCAGCATCATACATGTGACCTAGCTACGCCCTCTATTTCATTCGATCTCTCCAATGTTCAACCGGATCTCTCTCTATATTTATTTCCATTCTTCCAATAGTCGATTTATATTTTAACATCAGCTAGTATATTTATATAATAGGCTGAAATATAAGAATGTACATGAAATTATTGTAATATTTACATACAAACTTACCTTGGTGCAAAATGTGGAAATTTTGCAATTTAGTCCAAAACTTTTTCCTTCCCCGCTCGAGATCAATTCCGTGTCTTTCTTGATCTATAATAACACATTTAGTTCATTTAATACTCATACTATTTATTTCAATCCAAAAATCACATCATGGAAAAATTACATTTTGCCCCCTAACTTTTTCAAAATTACAATTTTGCCCCTAGGCTCGGAATTTAATTTCAGCCCTTATTCTTATACTTTATGATATGCTGAACATTTTCTCTTCTACAACAACATCAAATTCTCACTCTATCATATAGTTATGAACAATAGGTATTTTTACCGATTATGCTGCTTTTACTCGTTTTCACTTAAAACCGAGTAGCACAAGTTATTTAACATAATTTAAAACCTCATATTCTATCATAAAACATCAAAATACACAAATTTCACCTATGGGTATTTTTCCAAATGTGAACCCTAGGTTAAATTATTACTAGCATAAGCTTAATCGAGCTTCCGGGATTCCAAAAACGTAAAGAACATTAAAAACGGGCTTGGAATCACTTACTATGGAGCTTGAAAATTGAAGAAACCCTAGCTATGGAGAGAGAGGAGAATTCGGCAGCAACTAAGGAGGATGATGATCAATTTTGTGTTATTTTTCCCATTTTATTTCATTTAATATCCAAATGACCAAAATGCCCTCCTTACTAAACTTTCAAAAATTCCTTCCATGTCCTAATTTTTCCATGAACTTAAAATTGGTCAAATTGCTATTTAAGACCTCCTAATTAATATTCCAAAACAATTTCATACTAAAAACTTCTGGGATGCAAATTTTGCAACTTATTCGATTTAGTCCCTACTTTCAATTTAAGCACTTTAGGCATAGAATTTCATCACGAAATTTTCACACAATCATGCAATCATATCATAAACCCCAAAATAATTATAAAACAATTATTTCTATCTCGGATTTGTGGTCACGAAACCACTATTCCGATTAGGCCCTAATTCGGGTTGTCACAATTCTCCCCCCTTTTGAGATTTTCGTCCCCGAAAATCTTACCGGTAAAGAGGTTTGGGTACTGTTTCCTCATAGCTTCCTCAGGTTCCCACGTAGCCTCTTCTATCCCATGTCTGTGTGTGACAGCCCAAAATTGACCCTAGTCGGAAGGTGGTCTCGGGACCACAAAACCGAGGCATAAAAATAATTAAAAATTTATTTTGATGCCTATAATATGTGTGTGCTCATGTATGACATTTTATGATGATTGATTTAGTGTTATAAGGGTGAATTCCACAAGAAAGGACTTAGTAATGAACTTTGAAAGTATGATAGGAAATGTGTGATGACTAATTAAAGCATGCATGCAAAATAATGGACTTGCATGTCAAATTCCCCTTTATAGGTGGTGGCCGGCCATGACAAGGAGGATGGGCTAAACATGTCATGAAACATGTTTTGTTGGTGCATTAGGGTGAAATAATAAACAAAGGTGTATGGGTGATAAAAAATGAAAAAAATGTGTGTGAGTATGGTAATCCCCCCATTGCCGTGAGTTGTAGAGAAGGAAAGAAAAAATTTTGTTCATCCTTTCTTTGAGCCAAAACTAAGGAAGAAGGAGGATTTTTGCTTCATGCTTGGTTTGGAAGAGATCTAGAAGGAGATTTGGCTAAGTTTGCATCAAGATTAAGGTATGTATGAGGTTGTGTTAGGAGTTTCATGCATGTTTTGGTTGCTAACTTGATGTGCATGTTAGCCATGGCTCAAATCTTTGTTAAGCCATGGAAATGGTATTTGGCCAAAGTTGTTATGGTGATAAAGCCATTGCATGCTAAGTGTGAAGCTTGATGATGATGCATGCAATGATGGATTGTCTACTCTTGAGTAAGATTTTGAGCTTTCTTTTGTTTTATGATGATTGAAGTTGAAAAGGAGCATGATTGTCATATTCGCCATGATGCATTCATGAGCATGGTTCATGCTTCTTGCATGTTAGTTAAAATTTGTGTTTTGGATGGCTATGGACACCTTGAAATTCGCCATGCTCATATATGTATATATATGTTTGCACATGATGTTTTGGTTATGAAGGAAGTGATGAATAAGTTTGTTTAAAGAAGAAGATGTTGAAGAATAATTGTGAAATTGTAAGCACATTCGCCTAGCACACATATGAGTGCTTGATGCTATATTGTAAGTTTTGAGCTACAATATGCAAAGCATTAACTAGTAAAATGCATGCTGTTTTTGTGTGGTATTAAGTGCATAATTGGCCTCAACATGGACAAGTATATTCGGCCTTGGGTAGCCTATTGAAGGCCTTAGCTTTTCCTTGATGCTCGAATAAATTGTATTCAATTGCTTGATGTAGTATAAAATGTGCATGACCATTGTGTATTCAAGCTAAAGGGTGGCCATATGACCATTTAAATTCCTTGTCATATTCGCCATAAGCTAGCACAATGAGGTTTTGATAAATTGAATTTGTTTGAATTAGCTCAAGAGCTAAGAGGGCCACAATTGGACAAGGGAAGGAAAAAGTAATCGAATAGCCGTAAAAGCCGCTCGACAACATCCGAGGTAAGTCCTCAAGAAGTGACCTTACTTGAATTATGTGGAATGAAATATGGATGTATTGATTATTGATTTATGTGTGTATGAGTATTCGAATGATACCCGGCTAAGTCCCAAGGCGATTATGTTAGTGATTATAATTGTGTTTGAGCCTTAGTAACGAAAATAAATATGTATGTCCAATGATTATTGATGTATGTGTGCATGAGAAATTGAATGATATCCGGCTAAGCCCCAAGACAATTATGCTGGAAATTATAACCGGTTAAGACCAAGGCAATTGTGCTAGTGGCTACATCCGGCTAAGACCAAGGCATTCGTATGAAGTCATTCTATCCGGCTAAGACCAAGGCATTTGTGCAAATCGTGATATCCGGGTTAAGTCCCGTGAGGCCTTGGTGCGGGTTACCATAACCGGCTATGTCCCAAGGCGATTGATCGAGTAGCGACATCCGGTTAAACTCCAAGGTATGTGATTTGAAAATTATAAGCTTGCTGGAAAATTTCAGCTAATGCACTTGTGAAATTTCCCAATGACAAGGTAAGTGCGGTGTGTGCTTATGCGCTAGGAGTAAGAGCATGTGAATATCCGCTCCTATGATGGAACGAGTTATCGGCCTTAATGAAGCCGTTATTTGTGTATGAACATAAGAGTTGGGATGGTGAAGTAAGTATGATTATGTGAATGTGCATTAATGAAATGATGCATTTAACTATGTGAATGTATTGCTGTAATTAGAGTTGATTATATTCCTTGAGACTTACTAAGCATAAAATGCTTACTCCGCCGCTTTGGCTCTCGTTTTCTAGATTTCGCCGATAGCAATCGGATTCGGGATCGTTGAAGTCGAAGTCATCCACACTATCAAGCCCCCATTTTGGTATAAATTCTTGGTTGAACTTGAAATGGCATGTATAGGACTACCCTTGTTGGTTTAAATATGTTATGATGTATATGTGTACGGCCATGCGAAAATGGCTCGTAATAGTGAAGTATCAACTTAAACTATTTGCGGTTTGTATATATATATATGGTGTCATGATGTGACTATGAATTGAAATGGGAATGTTGGTCACATGATCAGCCATTGGCATGGTTAAAATGATCATATGTGGACCTATGTAAGGCAAGACTAGTTGGTTCTCGGAGACTACAAAATAGGTAAGACCTACCTTAAAAACAGATGCTGCCAGCTGCAGTAACGTGAATGTGAAAAATCACCAAAATTTGTAGGAATGGTATTAAATAGTGAATCAGCTATGTAAATGAACATTGATGAGTCTATTTTCATATGGAAGAAACGAAATGGTCATAGGAGTTACATGTTAAGAGATATTAAAGCTATTGTGAGACAGGGCCAGAACGGTTTCTGGGTTCCTGTCGCAACTTTAAAATTTACTATAAATTATCCAGAAAGAATTAGGAGACATACCTTATATGTACAGATTCCATTTTGAGTCTAGTTTCATTAGAAACAGACGGCACCAGCATTAAAGCCCTGTACAGAGAGATATTCAAGTTATACCGCGCAAAGGTCAGAGCAGTCGATCCCTGTAACATGGGTGACTTTAACTAATAAACTGTACCAATTGGCCCGACAAAAAATTCTAGAAATAAATCCATGGATGGATATATGAGTCTAAATTCAGGAAAATTTACGAAACCAGTTTCCGAGTTTTGAAACTCGAGATATGATTTTAAGGCGACAGTGACGCAGTTTTTCCAGCCTGACTGGAAATGTCCAATGGATGGGCAAAACAAGTGAACTTGGCTTGTTAACCCCTTGTGTCCGGCTAACGGCGATGGTCTCGGTTCGGAGTGTTACAATTTTATTGGTATCAGAGCCACGGTTTAGTCGATTCTAGGACTACCGTGAGGTGTTTGGGGTTTAGCTATACATGCCATTAAATGATGAATCGATAGTGTGGTGATTTCGACAATTTGACTTTGAGTTTGTTTATAGCAATGGATCCCGATCCCAACCGAGCAATAGCTGATGATGTGGAGAGTGTGGCGCCTGCTCCGACAAGGGACAGCGCCGGCGGACTCTCAACCTATGGCCAGCAATCCGAATGATGAGGCTAGGCAAGCCTTTTATAGTGTGATGAACGAATGGTTTAATCAATACATTCGAACTAACACGGCTGTCCCACAACCTCCATTCCCGACAAATGCAACCCCAAGACCTACAATACCTCCCAGAATCGACCAAATAAGGTCAAGTAAGCCCCAATCGATAGGATTCAAAACATGGGGCCACTGAATTTAAAGCTACGGATGATGATGATGCTGAACGAGCTGAATTTTGGTTGGACAACACTATCCGGTGCTCGATGAGCTATCTTGTACACCGATGAGTGCTTAAAGTGTACCATCTCCTTGCTACGTGATTCCACCTACTATTGGTGGAGTACTCTGACTTCTGTGGTACCTAGAGAGCAAGTGACTTGGGAATTCTTTCAAACCAAGTTCAAAAAAAAAAAGTATATCAGTCAGAGATTCATCGACCAAAAGCGAAAGGAATTTCCTTGATCTTAAGCAAGGTTCTATGTCGGTTACCGACTATGAACGAAAATTTGTGAGGCTTAGCCGATACACGCGAGAATGCATTTCGTCCGAAGCTATTATGTGTAAACGCCGAGGATGGGCTGAATGATGATATAAGGATGTTCGTTGGCATTCTCGAAATACGAGAGATCGTAGTACTTGTTGAGCGAGCTTGTAAAGTCGAAGAGCTTAGAAAGGAGAAACAAAAAGCTGATGTGGGAACCGGAGAATTCGAAGAGGTCCTCGGAAAGTCTCTTCAACAGCAATCAAGAGATTTCGAGATGATGTGAACGGTCTAGAGCGCTTTGGGCTTTTCTAGACGAGGACGCGATCGACTTCGTGACCACACGAGTCACTTCGATTGCCAGTGGTGGAAATGATTGCCGAGAGAGGGCGGAGTGTCAACATTGTGGCAAATGGCATTCGGGGAGCTGTTGGTTTCGTGATCGCTCCTGTTATAAGTGTGGAACGGCCGACCACTTTATGAAGGATTGCCCGAGGATGCTTGAACAGAATGTGAGTCAGAGTGGAAACCCGGGTGCTACCGCTGCTCGAGGTAGGCCACCTAGAAATATGGGTATTGCTTTAATTAAAGCTGATTATATTCCTTGAGACTTACTAAGCATAAAAATGCTTACCCCGTTGCTTTGGCTCTCTGTTTTATAGATTTCGCTCGATAGCAAATGGATTCGGGATCAATAAAGTCGAAGTCATCCACACTATCCACGCCTCTATTTTGGTATAAATTTTGGTTGAACTTTGAAATGGCATGTATAGGACTACCCTTGTTGGTTTAAAATGTGGCGATGATATGTATACTGCCATGCTAAAATGGCTCGTAAAAGGAAGCATGAACTTAGACTATTTGTGGTTTGAATGTATATATATGGTGTCACGATGTGATTATGGATCGGAAATGGGAGTGTTGGTCACATGATCAGCCATTGGTATGGTTAAAATGATCATATGTGAACCTATGTATGGCAAGACTAGTTGGTTGATGGAGACTACAAAAAATAGATAAGACCTACCTTAAAACAGATGCTGCCAGCTGCAGTGACGTGAATGTGAAAAATCACCAAAAATTGTAGGAATGGTATTAAATAGTGAATAAGCTATGTAAATGAACCTTAATGAGTCTATTTTCATATGGAAGAAGCGAAATGATCATAGGAGTTACATGTTAAGAGATATTGAAGCTATTGTGAAACAGGGCCAGAATGGTTTCTGGGTCCCCTGTCGCAACTTTAAAAATTCACTGTAAATTATCCAGAAAGAATTAGGAGACATACCTTATATGTACAGATTCCATTTTGAGTCTAGTTTCATTAGAAACAAATGGCACCAGAATTAAATCCCTGTACAGAGAGATATTCAAGTTATACCGCGAGAAGGTCAGAGCAGTCGATCCCTGTAACATGGGTGACTTTAACTAATAAACTGTACCAATTGGACCGACCAAAAATTCTAGAAATAAATCCATGGATGGATATATGAGTCTAAATTCAGGGAAAATTTACGAAACCAGTTTCCGAGTTTTGAAACCCGAGATATGATTTTTAAGGCGACAGTGATGCAGTCTTCCAGCCTGACTGGAAATGCCAAATTGGTGGGCAAAACATGTGAACTTGGCTTGTTAACCCCTCGTGTCTGACACCGGCGATGGTCTCGGGTTCGGGGTGTTACACTGTGCCACAATACTTTCACTAAAGCTATACTTTTATTTCTTAACTGTTTTACCTCTCGAGCCAAAATCTTTATTGGTTTCTCCTCATAGGTCATATCCGATCGAATCTCAATTTCTGTTGGGGAAATCACATGTGAAGGATCAGAACGATAACGTCGCAACATTGATACATGAAACACGTTATGAATTCTTTCTAACTCTGCCGGTAAGGCCAACCGATATGCCACTGGTCCAATTCTCTCAAGAATCTCAGCGGCCCAATAAAACGCGAACTCAACTTGCCTTTTCGACTAAATCTCGTAATCTTTTCCATGGTGACACCTTCAAGAACACTTTATCACCCACCGAAATTCAATCTCTTTTCTTTTAAATCGCATATGACTTTTGTCGATCCGAAGCGACTTTCAAGCAATCCCGAATTACTTTTATTTTCTCTTCGGTTTCTTTAACTAGATCAACTCCATGAATCATTTCTCACTAAGCTCGGTCCAATATAAAGGAGTTCGACACTTACGACCATACAAGGCTTCAGACGGTGCCATTTGTATACTTGATTGATAAGCGTTATTGTAGGCAAACTCAATCAAAGATAGATATTTCTCCCAACTACCTCCAAATTCTAAAACACAAGATCTAAGCATATCTTCGAGTACGGATTACTCTTTCCGCTTGACCATCTGTTTGTGGATGAAATGTGGTACTAAAGTTCAATTTTGTACCCAAAGCTTCTTGTAACTTTTTCCAAAATCTCGAGGTAAATCTTGGATCTCTATCGATATTATAGACATAGGTACTCCGTGCAACTTCACAATTTCAGCAATATATAATTCGCTAATTTTTCAAGTGAGTAATCAGTACGTCATGGTATAAAGTGGGCTGACTTTGTTAATCTATCAACCACTACCCAAACAAAGATCCTTCTTTTAGGAGTTAAAGGCAAACCGTTACAAAATCCATGGTAATCTTGTCCTATTTCCACTCGTGCACCATTACCGGTTGAAGTAATCTCAAGGCACTTGATGTTCAACTTTTACTTGTTGATGATCAAACACTTGGTTACAAATTCGAAATGTCCTTTTCATACCGCCACCAATCTGACTTCTTTAAATCATTATACATTTTTGTGCTACCAGATGAAGCGATAAACAGCCATTGTGCGCCTCATGTAATATTTTTCGAATCAATTTATCGTTTTCAAGACACATATCCTCGTCTCGAAACATCAAAGCAGTCATCTGGTCCAACTCGAAAATCGAGTCGTAACTCGATTCGCATTGAGTTCTCTTGATCCGCAACTCACTATCATTCTTTTGAGCATCACAAATCAATCGGAGAAATAACGGTTTAGCTCTCATCTCGCTAAGATTGACCCATCATCGACAATGCTAACCCGTGTTCATGGCTCTCAAAGTAAAAAGAAATTTTCGCTCAAGGCGCCAAGAATTACATTTGCTTTTCCGGATGATAATCAATCACTAAATCATAATCCTTTAATAATTCAAGCCATCTTATTGCCGCAGATTCAGATCCTTTTGATTCATCAAGTACTTCAAACTTTTGTGATCAGTAAAAATTCGCATTTTCACCGTACAAATAATGTCGCCAAATCTTCAAGGCAAAAACAACAATGCCGCCCAAATCATGTGTAGGATAGTTCTTCTCATGCGGTTTTAAGCGTCTCAAGCATAAGCTACCACTTTACCCTCTTGCATCAACACACATCCAAGGCCCATCAATGATGCATCACTATAAATTACGAACTCCTTTCCCGACTCGGGCTGTACTAAAATTGGTGCTTCATCAATCGTGCTTTCAATTTTTCAAAACTTTGTTGACATTTATCAGTCCATTCAAACTTAACATTCTTTTGCAACAACTTAGTCATAGGAGAGGCAATCATCGAAAATCCTTCAACAAAACGTCTATAATACCGGCTAAGCCTAAAAGCTTCTAACCTCGGATACATTCTTGGCGGTTTCCAATCAACGATCGCAGAAATCTTGCTTGGATCCACCCAATACCATCACCGAGACTACATGCCCCAAAAATCCGACTTCACGAAGCCGAACTCACTTTTACTAAACTTGGCAAACAGTTTCTTTTCTCTCAAGATCGCAATATAGTTCTCAAGTGTTCGCATGTTCGGACTCATCTCGAGAATAAATTAAAATGTCATCTATAAACACTACTACAAACTTATCCAAATATGGTCAAGATCCGATTCATTAAGTCCATAAATATAGTGGAGCATTTGTTGTCGAAAGGCATCATAAGAAACTCATAATGTCCATACCTTGTCCTAAAGGCGGTTTTCGCACATCCGACTCCTTAACTCTCGGATGGTAGTAACCGGACCTCAAATCAATCTTTGAAAACACTGTGGCCCCTTTAACCGATCGAATAAATCATCAATCCTCGAACGGTACTTGTTCTTTATAGTCACCTTATTGTCGACGGTAATCAATGCAAAGTCTCATTGAACCATCCTTCTTCTTTACGAATAATACAGAGCACCCAGGAGAGAAACTCGGTCTCACAAATCCCTTGTCTGTTAACTCCTGAATCGAGCCTTCAATTCTTTTAATTCATTGAGCCATTCTATATGGAGCAATCGAGATCGGTGCAAGACCAAAGAACAAATCAATGGCAAAATCTATCTCTCGTTCGGAGGCAACCTGTGCAATTCCTCAGAAATACATCCGAAACTCACAGACTATCAGATCGATTCAAATTTCAGTTGAGGCAACTCAATATTCATTACATAAGCCGGATAAGCTTCACACCTTTTCTCATGTATTTCATGCAGTACATGTGCGAAATCACCATAGGCAATTTATTTGATTCATCTGTTTCAACCCACGAATTTCTCCATTTTCACATTTCAACTCTAGTGTCTTTTGTTTACAATCTACCTTAGCATCATACAATGTTAACAGTCCATTCCCAAGATAACGTCAAACTCACCAAATGGTAACAAAGATCAAGTTGGCCGGAAAACAGTGACCTTGAATCATTAATGGGCAATTCTTGCAAACCTTGTCAACTAGCACATATTGGCCTAAGGGTTCGACACTTTAATCGTAAACTCATAAATTCAACAGCAACTTTTTATTGGATACTAAATTCATGCAAATATAGGAATGAGTGGACCCGGATCAATCAATGCAATAACAATAGTATCATAGAGAGAAAATGTACCAAGAATAACATCGGAGATGATGCATCTTCTCGCACGATAGCATAAGCTCTAGCAGTGCTCTAGCTTCGATCTTGCCGTTAAATCTTTCATCACAGTTTACTACTAGTCCCACCTCCAAGATTTCTCGGTGGTCTACCTCTACTAGCGGTGGTATTCTCATCTAGCACTCAAATCTTTCTTCTTTAACTTTCTCCGGACAATCTCTAATAAAATGCTCATGAGAACTGCTTTGAAACAAGCTCGCTCGGTCCCCCAACACTCACCATAATGTTGCTCGCCACATTGTCGACACGGGCTTTCTAGGTCGCACATTACCCACACTTGCCATCAAGTAGCTTGAGCTTTAGACCCGAATATGCTCTACCACGATCTCTGTGTGAATCCCCAATTGAAACCTGTCATTCGAGGGTTTGTCTCTTTGGACCTCTTTGGTTGAGATTGAAATGGCTTGCTTATCTATCTTTTTCTCGACATCTCGGGCCTCAATAGCGCTTTTCTTCTTTCTTTGTTCAATTCTTCGCTTTAAGAGCTCGATCAACCAATACTACAAATTCTTTCAACTCCAAAATTCCTACAAGCACTTTAATGTCCTCATTCAGCCCATCTTCAAATCTTCTACACATAATGACCTCGGTGGACACACATTCTCGGGCATACTTGTGAGTCTTACAAATTCGCGTTCATACTCGCCACTGACATTTTCCCCGCTTCAATTCAAGGAACTCCTTCCGCTTTTGATCAATAAATCGCTGACTTATGTATTTCTTTCTAAATTCTTCCTGGAAGAAATCCCAAGTAACTTTTTCTTTTGGCACCACTGCAACCAAAGTCTTCCACCGGTGGTAAGTCAATCTCTCAAAAGTGATACAAAGACACTTTAAGCATTCCTCGGTGTACATGAGAGCTCATCAAATACACGGGTAGAATTTTCAAGCCGAATTCCGCTTTCTCGGGATCATCATCGACCTTTGCTCTAAACTCTTCGCCCCTTGTTTTGAATCTTGTCAACCGGAGGCTTGTTCATTCTTACCAAATCTATACCTTGAGCGCCTATAGGAATCGCCCGAGGTATAGGAGGGGTGGAGGAGGTTGAGCATTTGGATTTGCTCGAATAAATTCAAGATACCAATTGTTCATCATTTGGAGAAAGGCATCCCGAGCCTCATCTCCTTGTCTCAATGTCTCAGTCTACTTTCCACAGTAGCGGTCCCTTTTATGGAGCCGGCGCATTACTAGCAAAGATCATCACCGCAGTTCCTTCAGGATCCATTACTATATTAAAACAAAACACGCTTTAGAATAATCGAGTCACCACACTATCACAATATTTTTATGGCATGTATAGCTAGACTTTTACACACACTTTATTAGTCCGAGAACCGACTAAACCATAGCTCGATACCACTAAATGTAACACCCTTACCTGTTATCGTCGCCGAACAGATACAAGGTATTACCGTAACATAACACATACCATTAAACATAACCGAAATATAAATATGTCATCCAATTTGATAGTGCATCGTATAATATATGTCTTGAACAATATTAGCCAACTTTAATGGCTTGTACAAATTAGCTGGTCGAGCATCAGTAACTAATATTTTAAACCTAGACAAATATGACACGTAACAAAATAATTAAGCCTACTATACATGCCATAATTCAAAACGTTTAGTTCAAATACCCTAAAGTATGATAGTGCGGGTAGATCTTCACGATCCTTAACTCCCGAGCAAGTCAAGAACACTATAAGACAAAAGTGAGAAACAAAGTAAGCTTATAGCTTAGTAAGTAAGTATGTAAATACTAATTAAAAAAATCTAACATGTTTACACAACAATTCAAGTATATCTACTTTAACTTCACTATTCATTCCACTTTGATTAAGCTGTCTCGCTGCGTCATATTCACTAAATAAATCATAACTCGAGTTACAAAACTCGAAATTCAAATCCATAAAATTTCCTGAATCTAGACTCATAAAGATTTTTGCTAATTTTTTCTATAATTTTTGGTTCAGCCGATTAGTACAGTTTATTAGTTAAAGTTTCCCTGTTACACAGCTCGACTGATCTGACCTCTGTTCACTACAAATTGAATTTCTCTCAGTACACAATTCAAACAACCCTGAAGTCTGTTTCATTTAAAACTAGTCTCAATAAGGAATTTAGGCATGTAAACTATATTTCTTAATTTGCTTTGTACAATTTTTAATGATTTTTCAAAGTTGGAACAGGGGATCACGTATTCATCCTGAGCAAGTCACATACAATTGTAAATATCTCAAAATATAGAATTCCTTTGCTTGCTCTGTTTCTTTTATATGAAAGTAGACTCATTAAAATTTAATTTCACATCTCATTCAACCTCTAATTATATTCCTCCTATTTTTGGTGATTTTTCAAAATCACGTCACTGCTACCATCTAAAAACAGTTTTAATGCTAATTTCACTCTTTCACACATTCTTTATGCTAACCTCATTTTATCTTATATATGTATATACCACAAATCATTTTCACCACATTTCATTCACCATAAGTGTAGGTCCAAACCACAATATCACCACAAAACCATCCCGTTGAACAATTCGGATCAATCCTCGATATTTAATGGTTTCAAAGACACATTTCCCACCATCATACTTCGTTTAGTTCGGCTCTCTTGTACACATGGTGAACACTTAGTACCACTCATGCGACCCAACCGATTTGTCTCGTAGCTCTCTTGTCTACATGGTGTCCTTCACTTGGAATCACGCATGCGACCTAGCTACATTTATCTTTCACCTAGCTCTCTTGTCTACATGGTGTCCTTCACTTGGAATCACGCATGCGACCTAGCTACATTTATCTTTCACGTAGCTCTCTTGTCTACATGGGATACATCTCGTATCACACATGTGACCTAGCTACTACAGGGTGTCTCGTAGCTTTCTTGTACACATGATGTGCACTCAGCATCATACATGTGACCTAGCTACGCCCTCTATTTCATTCGATCTCTCCGAATGTTCAACCGGATCTCTCTCTATATTTATTTCCATTCTTCCAATAGTCGATTTATATTTTAACATCAGCTAGTATATTTATATAATAGGCTGAAATATAAGAATGTACATGAAATTATTGTAATATTTACATACAAACTTACCTTTGTGCAAAATGTGGAAATTTTGCAATTTAGTCCAAAACTTTTCCTTCCCGCTCGAGATCAATTCCGTGTCTTTCTTGATCTATAATAACACATTTAGCTCATTTAATACTCATACTATTTATTTCAATCCAAAATCACATCATGGAAAAATTACATTTTTGCCCCTAACTTTTCAAAATTACAATTTTGCCCCTAGGCTCGAATTTAATTTCAGCCCTTATTCTTATATTTTATGATATGCTGAACATTTTCTCTTCTACAACAACATCAAATTCTCACTCTATCATATAGTTATGAACAATAGGTATTTTACTGGATTATCTTGGTTTACTCGTTTTCACTTAAAACCGAGTAGCACAAGTTATTTAACATAATTTAAAACCTCATATTCTATCATAAAACATCAAAATACACAAATTTCACCTATGGGTATTTTTCCAAATGTGAACCCTAGGTTAAATTATTACTAGCATAAGCTTAATCGAGCTTCCGGATTCCAAAAACGTAAAGAACATTAAAAGCGGGGCTTGGAATCACTTACTATGGAGCTTGAAAATTGAAGAAACCCTAGCTATGGAGAGGGAGAACTCGGCAGCAACTAAGGAGGATGATGATCAATTTTGTGTTATTTTTCCCATTTTATTTCATTTAATATCAAATGACCAAAATGCCTCCTTACTAAACTTTCAAAATTCCTTCCATGTCCTAATTTTGTCCATGAACTT
Source organism: Gossypium arboreum (assembly GCF_025698485.1). Lineage (NCBI taxonomy): Eukaryota > Viridiplantae > Streptophyta > Magnoliopsida > Malvales > Malvaceae > Gossypium > Gossypium arboreum. The sequence goes on from NC_069075.1 coordinate 76,112,246, forward strand.
AAAATTGGTCAAATTGCTATTTAAGACCTCCTAATTAATATTTCAAAACAATTTCATACTAAAAACTTCTGGGATGCAAATTTTGCAACTTATTCGATTTAGTCCCTACTTTCAATTTAAGCACTTTAGGCATAGAATTTCATCACGAAATTTTCACACAATCATGCAATCATATCATAAACCCCAAAATAATTATAAAACAATTATTTCTATCTCGGATTTGTGGTCACGAAACCACTATTCCGATTAGGCCCTAATTCGGGTTGTCACATACAAATTCCTATCACATAGCATTATTATTCAGTTTTTGCCTATTATGGGCCCAACAGCCCATCGAGCCCATTTAGCCCATTCTGGTCCGTATGGCCAAATCACAACCCAAGTCCACGGAATCACCCGTGGGTCTTAGGCAACCTATTGGTCTCCCCCTTATGAGTGTTCGCGCACTCGCAAGACTACCGTAGTGTAATATCCTGATTTTGGGCCTAGTCGGAATAGTGGTTTCATGACCACAAAATCCGAGATAGAAATAATTATTTATGATTATTTTGAGGTCTATGATATGATTTCATGATTTTGTGAAAATTTCGTGAAGAAATTTTATGCATAAAGTTCTTAAATTGAAATTAAGGACTAAATCGAATAATTTGTAAAACTTGCATTCTAGAAGTTTCTAGTATGAAATTGTTTTGAAATATTAATTAGGAGGTCTTAAATAGAAATTTTACCAATTTCTAAGTCTATGGACAAAAATTGGACATGGATTGAATTTTTGGAAAGTTTAGTAGTAAGGGCATTTTGGTCATTTAGGGGTAAAATGAATTAAAATTCAAAATTAAAAGCCAATTTTGGTCATCTTCAACCCTATGGCCGAATATAGCAAGGAGAAACCATGGCTAGGGTTTTTCAAGCTTCCAAGCTCGATTGTAAGTCCGTTCTAGCCTCGTTTTTAATGATTTTTACGTTTTGGAGTCCCTTAGCTCGATTAAGCTTATGCTAGCAATAATTTAACCTAGGGTTTATATTTGGAAAAATACCCATAGGTGAAATTTGTGTATTTTGGTGTTTTATGATAGAATATGAGGTTTTAAATTATGTTAGACAACTTGTGCTACTCGGTTTTAAGCGAAAACTAGCAAAAGGGCTTAATCGGTAAAAATACCTAATAGTCATAAGTACATGTTAGGGTGAGAATTTGATGTTTCCATAGAAGGAAAATGATCAGCATGTCATAAAACATAAGAAAATAGGCTGAAGTTTAATTTACGAGCTTTGGGGTAAAAGTGTAAATATGCAAAAGTTTAGGGCAAATTGTAATTTTTCCAAAATATGATTTTGGGTCAATTTGAATAATGTGAGTCCTAATTAGACTATATTTTAAATGATAGAGGAAGGAAAACTAAAATTCGGGCTAAAATAGGGAAAATACCAAGTTGTGGATGAAATGGTAAAAGTAGCCATTTTCGCATACGAGGTAAGTTCATGTGTAAATAATGTAGCATAATTGTTATTTTTAAGTTATTGATGTTAATTATATGATATGCTGATTTTTTATCGTGAAATATTATGCTTTGTGGTTAATGTTGAGTAATATGCAAATTATGTTTACTACTTGATAAATATGAATTGCTACGAGTATCGGTTCGATATTCCATGGAAGACGACAAATGTGAGATCGAGGAAAAGCCCGTTTGAACCTTAGGAATAGATTAGGATACAAGTGACATATCACTAGGATGGTTGAGCATCCGAACTCGTTGAGTTGAGTCCGAGTTCACTTATGGATACGAATGTCCGAACTCGTTGAGTTGAGTCCAAGTTCGAGAGATGTAACTAGGCATTCGAGCTCGTTGAGTTGAGTCCGAGTTCACTTATGGATGCGAACGCCCGAGCTCGTTGAGTTGAGTCCGAGTTCACTTATGGGCGGGTTACATGGTAGCTTGGCTACATATGTGGCACTTATGTGCAAACTTTCCATGTATCCGAATTATATTCCGATGTGTTCAACGGTAAAGTTCTACTCAAATGGAGGAATACTCAAGATGAAAGGGACGTATTGGTAAGTGTTGTGAAATGGATACTTTGAATAGGTATGTACTTAACCCTCGGGTTGAAAACTCGATATAACAACAATATGGTAGGATGATAAATGAAAATGTGATATGAATGTCTTGGTGATGATTATGCAAATGATGTTTTATGTTTGCTTATATGGTTATGTTACTTGCTATTTGCATGTGAACATACTAAGCATTTATGCTTACTCCTCCTTTTCATTCCTTGTAGTGTTGACAAGCCACTCGTAAATCGGAAACGGTCGGAGGCACGCCACACTATCCGTATACCATCTTGGCATAATGGCTTGTATATTTTGAGTATGGCATGTATAGCATTATAATCATTTTGTGTATATGGTCTTATGATATGGTTATTGAGTGGTATGGAAATGCTTGGTAATGATTAGCCATTGGAATGGCTAATCATGATCATATTTGGTGTTATGTATGCTAAATTGCTAGCTAATCCATGGAAACCATGAAATAGGTAAAATTTACCATAAAATAGATTCAGACAGCAGCAGTGACATGAGTTTCAAAAATCACTAAAAATAGTAGAGATATAATTAGATGATGAATAATATATGGAATTGAAGAATTATGAGTCTATTTTCATATGGATTGAACAAAATAGGTATATGAGTTATATTTTATGAGATGTTTAAATTTTTGTGAAACAGGGCCAGTGCGATTTCTGGATCCCCTGTTCTGACTTTGGAAATTCACCATAAATTTTTCAAAAATAATTAGAAGTCATGATTTATATTTAAGATTCCTTATTTAGTCTAGTTTTATTAGAAAGAAACGGCATAGTCATTGAAACTCTTTACAGGGAGATATCGGATTCGTAATACACAGAGGTCAGAGCAGTCAAACTCTGAAACAGGGGAGACTTTAACTAATAAACTGTACTAATTTTCTTGACCAAAAATTCTATATCAAAATTAGTAAATAGATATATGAGTCTAGTCTCAGGGAAAATTTACGGAATTGGATTTCGAGTTTCGTAACTTGAGATATGAATTTTTAAGCGACTATGACGCAGATTGTTAGCTTGACTGAAAATTTTAAAAATAAATTGTTTGAGCTGTTTAAGTAATGAATTAAGTCTATTAACACCTCGTGTTCGACTCCAGCGACGGTCTCGGGTATGGGGCGTTACATTTAGTGGTATCAGAGTAGATTTAGTCGGTTCTCGGACTAACCTAGCATGTGTAAAAGTTTAGCTATACATGCCAGCGATCCGTGATAGTGTGATGTCTTCCGACGCAGATGAGTACAAAGATCTGTCTTATTTAGGCAGGTACTCTCCAACCGAGTGCTGCCGACTATGTTCAATGTTATGTGAAGGTATTTGAGTAAAATTATGATTATGATAAGTCTCGGTTTAGAAAAGTATGAATAAAAGTTTATGATACATATGTGATAAATATCCATACTTGCTTAATGCTCATATGATTTAGTGTATATGGCTTACTTGATAATATGAACGGAATAAATAGAAACTAGTAGAGGTATGAATAAAAGTTATAATATTATGATATGAATGAAAATGTCATTGTCTTGATTTGGACGTCGAATGTTGATGAATGTTAATGATATATAATTTTATGAGATAAAGGATTATAATGAAATGAACTTATCTATGTTAAATTGTTGGAACTGAATTATATGATTGTAATGATATGTACACGATGATGCACGAAATGAAAGTTGTGATTGTGATGCAAATATCTATGTTTGTTTGGCCTTATATGATGTCATGAGCATGAATTAAATTAATTAAATGAATGGATAAGTAAAGCTATCTAGAAAACATAGAATGTATGCATAAGTATATTGTCTAAATAGGACAATAGGAAAATTGATGTAAGCCAACATGAATGAATGACATGATTTTGATGATGTTGCTATGATGATGGGAGTTGTGTCATATGTGTATGTATAAGAAAGTCGAGTCAGAGGTCCTACAACCCCTCCCCCTTACCAAAGTGGTACTTATAATGGAATTTCATGAGATTTGTATTGAATAAGTTTCGATTGAGAACCCAAAGAGTTCGGTGATAGAATAATTATAAGTATGATCGAGATTGAAAATGAGCTGATAAGTAAAGTCGAGCCAAGAAAGTATCGGATTGATATAAAGATTATTGGAATTATGCCTCGTCCCAGCTTAGAGAAGAAATTCTCTTTGGTAAATCGAATTACTCGGTGCAAGGTCGAGAAAAGTGTAAATTGAAATTTATTGAATCGGCATTCTTTAGTGAACGGTTTAATATGAAATTTGTGACGCAGAACTAGTTGGGGAAATGATATTTGAAATGTGAACTATCCGAGTGTGACAGATTATGACCGGACAGATTTAGCGTCTCTTTTGAGATGTTCTATGTGTTTACCCGTTCTCGTAAATATTTCTATGGCTATTGATCTTCTAAAGAAATTCTTGTTATATGGGAATGTCTTTTAATCCTGGTGTTGGATGAAAGCATTGGTAGTCCTGACCGGTTTATAATTTATATTGCTCTATTTCACCGGTTATTCTATTTCATTTCATTCGATAAGAATTGATGAGAGAATACGTATGATATTATGATTCTGTTTCTTCTACTTGATGCTTCATCTGATATATATGTAAGGGAAGATATATTGATCTTGTTATATTTGATTTCAGTGGGATTAAATGATGTTTTCTTTTGGACTTTCTTTCTTTGAAGAATTATCAGGGTATTCTGTATTTTCTCTATGAATTTGGTTTTCGATTCTCCGGCATAGTATCATATCTTGGGTTTCTTTATCCTGGATCTCTTTATTCTGGATTTCTTTATTCTGGGTTTCTCTATCTTGGATTTCTTTATTCGGTTTTCTTGTTATCTTTGTTCCATAATTTGTCAATTATGACTCATGTTCGAAGTGCGTTCTTCGGCTCGTGATAATCATGTCAAATATGACTATACTTCTAATTTGATCTTGGTAATGTGGTGATTTTAGTATTGGGGTTTTTCTAATTTCGTAAGGATTTGACATCAAGAAGGCATAAGTGATAAAAGCGCGAGTTTCAGTCGGTATGGTGAATTATCTATTTGAAAGATTTCATGTGACAATTATGTCAGGATTATTTTTTTTTTCAAGTCTGATAATATAATTTCATTTTTGTACGGATAAAAGAGTAAATAGTCTGAATGAGAAGTGTATATTTATTAGAAAGAGTTGGATATTAGTTAAAATCACAACAAATGATAAGGTTTTCATCTTGTGAAAGCTGAAAAGTTTATTACATGTTGACAAAGTTTGGATAGATGAGAATATTGGTAACCGAAGCATCTGAACTAGACTAGTCTACATTGAGTAAAGACTTCCTGACTTTCAGTAATGTATTGTTGTATGAATTGTGATATGTTTCAAGACAGTGAGGTAATGTGATAGTTTAGAGCATCTGATATTACATAAAATCGGAGTTGTTAAAGGGGTTAAAGCCGAGCATTAGGATCTATCAAAATTATCCTTGTTAGTGTTGATATTGGGATGGAAATGAGAAGGATTATTCTTGAGGTCATATCAGAATTATTTCTATGGCGGAAAGAGGAAAAATGTGATGTATCCTATTGTTAAATGTTTAGCGAGATCTATAATCATATCTGTATTGAATGAATTCCTACTCATCAGATTCATGGAATTTTAAGTCTCTTTGATTGTTGGATTTCTTAGAATTCCGGTCTCTATTAATCAAGTTAAGATCCGAGTTTTATGTTATAATATCACGGGAAACTGAGAAGGGTTGAAAATTTAAGAACAGTTGAGAGTTGAGACTGTAAGCTTTTAGATCATATGAGAAATTGAAGAGATGTATTGGAGGTACAGTCTAAGTGCAAGTTCTTCAGCACCAAATATGAGATTAAAAGTGAAGACCACTTTTCTTGTAAGATTTTCGAGGATGAAAATCCCTGAAGGGGGAGAGTTGTAATATCCTGATTTTGGGCCTAGTCGGAATAGTGGTTTCGTGACCATAAAATCCGAGATAGAAATAATTATTTTATGATTATTTTGAGGTCTATGATATGATTGCATGATTGTGTGAAAATTTCGTGAAGAAATTTTATGCATAAAGTGCTTAAATTGAAATTAGGGACTAAATCGAATAATTTGTAAAACTTGCATTCTAGAAGTTTCTAGTATGAAATTGTTTTGAAATATTAATTAGGAGGTCTTAAATAGAAATTTTACCAATTTCTAAGTCTATGGACAAAAATTGGACATGGATGGAATTTTTGGAAAGTTTAGTAGTAAGGGCATTTTGGTCATTTGGGGTAAAATGAATTAAAATAAAAAATTAAAAGCCAATTTTGCTCATCTTCAACCCCATGGCCGAATATAGCAAGGATAAACCATGGCTAGGGTTTTTCAAGCTTCCAAGCTCGATTGTAAGTCTGTTCTAGCCTCGTTTTTAATGATTTTTACATTTTTGGAGTCTCGGTAGCTCGATTAAGCTTATGCTAGCAATAATTTAACCTAGGGTTTATATTTGGAAAAATACCCATAGGTGAAATTTGTGTATTTTGGTGTTTTATGATAGAATATGAGGTTTTAAATTATGTTAGATAACTTGTGCTACTCGGTTTTAAGCGAAAACTAGCAAAAGGGCTTAATCGGTAAAAATACCTAATAGTCATAAGTACATGTTAGAGTGAGAATTTGATGTTGCCATAGAAGGGAAAAATGATCAGCATGTCATAAAACATAAGTCATGATTTATATGTACAGATTCCTTATTTAGTCTAGTTTTATTAGAAAGAAACGGCATAGTCATTGAAACTCATGACAGGAGATATCGATTCAGTAATACAGAGGTCGAGCGGTCAAACTCTGAAATAGGGAGACTTTAACTAATAAACTGTACTAATTTTCTTGACCAAAATTCTATAAAAAATTAGTAAATAGATATATGAGTCTAGTCTCAGGAAAATTTACAGAATTGGATTTCGAGTTTCAGTAACTCGAGATATGAATTTTAGCGACTATGACGCAGATTGTTAGCTTGACTGAAAATTTTAAAATAAATTGTTTGAAATTTGTTTAAGTAATGAATTAAGTCTATTAACACCTCGTGTTCGACTCGGTGATGGTCTCAGCACGGGACGTTACACGTAGTCAAACTTTCGGCTTTTCGGCATTTTGGCATTTCGACTTTTGTCGATTCATAGTGTGTGTGCAGTGTATGTACACACCTCATAAGCAAGCGTACCGCGATTCCCTTAGTCACCAACCTACAATGATATCACCCTTCCATTAATCGTATGATTAATCCTTATTCTACCCAAAAACTGAAACCTCACCTTAATCTTAACTTGAACACCAATCCTTAATAGCTTTCCTTGATCACGTACTCCCTAGATTTGCATTAATCTTGCTCATTAAAACCAGAAGAATAGATGACTCGTATCCAACACAAGTCCCCTTACCTTAACTATGAACATTCGGCCACCTTAGCCAATGGGAGAGGAATACTTACCAATACCGCAACACCTAAGGAGTAGTTCAGCAATGAGCTAAGATTTGAGATCCGATACTAATTCCCTACCACAGTTGATTAGAAAGAGTGATGGACAATATTTGATACATAGCAAAGAAAATCGATTGGAAGAGTAGCACTTACACTAGATTCGGTCAAAGAGTATTCAGCTCTAGAGATTTGAATGGCAATAATTGCTTATTTGACACCAAGAGAGAGAGGAAGAAGAATCGACTAAACCTAAAAGTGAAACAAAGAAATAGGCAAAAGGAAAATAAAAATGAGAACAAGGGTTTTCGGCTTTTGAGAAATCGACAGAAAGAAAAGGAAGAAAACAAAAGGGTTTTCGGCTTTTAGGGAAGAGGGTTTCTAGCAACAAGGTGAGAAAAAGATTTTGGCATTAGCCTCATACCCTTGCATTCGGCACCTATTTATAACCCTTATGCTGAACTCCTCAAGCCCAAGTTCTCATTTCTGCTCCACTTGCTCCTTACTTCTTATCTCCTCTTTTTCTCCCTGATAACCCCTTGACCTTTTCCTCATATTTCTCTCACGAACACTTCCCTTGGAGTCCATTTCCATGCCACTTCCAACCTTTTAGAAGGCCAAAATTTAACTTCTAAAAACACTAAGCTAGGATTCGAACCTTGGACCTCTTTGCTAGCTTTTAACGCCACCTCCCTACACTCTAAGTGGTGTCACTTAGCCACTCCTCCATAAGGCTTTTTTGATGCTATTATCCCATATCTTTATTTAAAAGCCCAACTACTTGCCAACCCTGATTCTTTTAATAATTAAATTATAATTTGTTCTACCCCTTAATTAGAACTCAAACCTTGACCAAGACTTACCCTTGCGTAATTAACACTTAACCGGAATTGCTAAGTAAAAAAACAAAAGAAAATTCAAGATTTCAAGATTTTTGGATTTCAGGATTTTTGGGGCTTTACAAAGACCGCTTAAGTACCAAGCTCTCCCTAGATCTAATCCTAGTCATGCATATTGTAACGCCCCCTTACCCGAGACCGTCACCGGAGTCGAGCATCAGACATTACTAAACTTATTTTAGCATTTAAACAAGTTCAAACAATTCTCGTAGTAAACTGTCCATCTGCGTCACAGTCGCTAAAAAAATCATATCTCAAGTTAAGAAACTCAAAATCAAATTCTGTAAATTTTCCCTGAAACTAGACTCATATATCTACTTAATAATTTGTTTCTAGAATTTTTGGTAGGGCCAATTAGTACAGTTGATTATTTAAATTCTCCTCTGTTTCAGGGTTTAGCTACTCTGACCCATGTGCACTACGAATCAAATTCCTTCCTGTACAGAGATCCAATGACCATTTAGTTTGTTTATAATAAAAATAGACTCAATAACGAATCCATATATAAAATTTTGAGTCCTAATTATTTTTAAATAATTTATGATGAATTTATAAAGTTAGAACAGGGAATCCAGAAATCGCTCTGACCTTATTTCACCAAAACGTAAATATCTCATAAAATACAAATCTTTTACCTATTTTGTTTCTTCCACATGAAAATATATTCATTAAGCTTAAATTCCATACTTTATTCATCATCTAATTCTATCTCTACTATTTTTAGTGATTTTTCAAACTCATGTCACTGCTGCTGTGTGATTCTATTTTATAGCCAATTTCACCATTTTATGGATTTCCATAGATTAGTTAGCACATAAAGCATACGTGTTACCAAATATAATCTTGATTAGCCACTCCAATAGCTAATAATTCTCAAACATTTCCATGCCATCCATGAGCCATATCATAAGATTATATACACAAAATGATTATAATGTTATACATGCCATATTCCCAAAATATACAAGTCATTATACCGAAATAGTTTGTTGATAGTGTGAGCGCGCCTCCGACCGTTCCCGATCTCCTAGTCGGCTTGACAAAACTACAAATAATAGAGAGGAGGGAGTAAGCATAATTGCTTAGTAAGTTCACATGTAAATAGCAAGTAACATAACCATGCAATAATACAAAATCCACATTTGCATAATATCACCAAAGCATTCATATCATATAAATAACATTAAATTACTTAAAATGACAATTATGTTACTACATTTACACCTGAATTTATCTCGGTACAAAATAAAGAAATTTTGCAATTTAGTCCACAATTTTTTCCTTTCCCCGATCAAGGTTGATTCCACGTCTTTCTTGGTCTAAAATAACACATTTAGCTGATTTAATACTCACATTTATCAAAATAGTCCTTAACTCTAACTTTGGCAAAATTACGATTTTGGCCCTAAACTTTTGCATATTTACACTTTTGCCCCAAAGCTCAAAAAGTAATTTTTTTTTTCCAAAATTATTATGTTTTACGACATGCTGATCATTTTCCCTTCTATGGTAACATCAAAGTCTCACTCTAACATGTAGTTATAAACATTAGGTATTTTTACCGATTATGTCATTTTACTCGTTTTCACGTAAAATCATTTAGTAAAAGTTGTTTAACACAATTTAAAGCTTCATATTCTACCATAAAACATCAAAATAAACACATTTGACCTATGGTTATTTTTCCAAATATACACCCTAGGTTAAATTATTGCTAGAATAAGCTAAATCAAGTTACCGGGACTCCAAAAATGTAAAGAACATTAAAAACGGGGCTTGGAATCACTTACTATGGAGCTTGGAAGCTTGAAACAAACCCTAGCTATGGAGAACCCTTGAAATTTCGTCCTAATGAAGAAGATGGACATATTTTGCCATCTTTTTCCTTTTTTTAATCTTTTAATTACCAAATGACTAAAATACCCTTCATTAAAAACTTTGGTTATTTCTACCTATGTATGTCCACTTTTGTCCATGAAAACCTAATGGTATAATTACCATTTAAGGACCTATACTTCAATTATGCTCTTCAATTAAATCCTTTAACATCTAAAACCCATAGTTATCAACTTTTGCAATTAAGTCCTAATAGGCAAATTAGACATGCAATTCATGAAATTTTCTATCGATATTCTAACACATGCATCTAATCACTCAATAAATTATAAAAATTAATCAGAATAAATTTTTCTACTTCAAAATTGTGGTTTTGAAACCACTATTCCATTTAGGCCCTAATTCGAGATATCACAACTCTCTCCCCTTTAGGAATTTTCGTCCCCGAAAATCTTACCGGTAAACAGGTGTGGGTATTGATTTCTCATAGTTTCCTCGGGCTCCCATGTAGCCTCTTCTACTCCGTGCTTTTGCCATAATACTTTCACGAGAGCGATACTGTTATTTCTTAGTTGCTTGACTTCTCGAGCTAAAATATTAATCAGTTCTTCATTGTAAGTTATATCCGGTTGTAGCTCAATTTCTGTCGGTGAAATTACATGTGAAGATCCGAATGATACCGACGTAACATAGATACATGGAACACATCATGAATCTTCTCTAATTCAGGTGGTAATGCTAACCGATATGCTACCGGTCCAACTCTTTCAATTATCTCATAGGTCTGATAAAACGCAGACTCAATTTGCCTTTCTGACCAAATCTAAGAACTTTCTTCCATGGAGACACTTTTAAAAATACCTTATCACTGACTTGAAACCCGATTTCTTTTCTTTTCAAATCCGCATAGGATTTCTGTCTATCTGAAGCAGCTTTCAAACAATCTCGAATCACTTTCACTTTTTCTTCGGTTTCTTTAATTAGATCAACTCCGTAAATCTGATTGTCTTTGAGTTTAGTCCAATACAATGGCGTCCGACACTTACGACTGTACAATGCTTCATAAGGTGCCATCTTCAAACTCGCCTGATAACTATTATTGTAGGCAAATTCTACTAACGGTAAGTATCTTTCCTAACTACCTTGGAATTCCAATACACAACATCTGAGCATGTCTTCAAGAATTTGAATTACTCTTTCTGATTGTCCATCAGTCTGCGGATGGAAGGCAGTGCTGAAATTTAACTTCGTACCTAATGCCTCTTGCAACTTTTGCCAAAACTATGAGGTAAACCTCGGATCTCTATCTGAAATGATTGACAAAGGTACTCCGTGAAGTCTAATAATCTCACTGATATATAATTTAGCCAACTTATCAAGGGAATAATTAGTACGTACCAGAATAAAATGAGCTGATTTAGCCAATCTATCAATTATTACCCAGATGGCATCTTTCTTCCTTGGAGTTAATGGTAACCCTGACACAAAGTCCATGGTAACTCGATCCCACTTTCACTCGGGAATCATGATGGGTTGAAGTAGACCCGAAGGTACCTGGTGTTCAGCTTTTACTTGCTGACAAATCAAGCATCGCGATACAAACTCGAAAATATCTCTTTTCATTTCGTTCCACCAATACATTTTTTTCAAATCATTATACATTTTTATACTGCCCGGATGGATTGAAAAACAACCACTGTGTGCTTCGTGCAAGATCTTTTGAATCAACTTATCATTCTTCGGTACACAAATCCGATCTTCAAACATCAAGCAACCATCAAAACCGATTCTGAAATCTAATCCCGTATCAGCCTCACATTGCTTTCTCTTGGCTTGCAAATCTTGGTCACATTTTTGAGCTTCACAAATCTCTTGTAAAAACATCGATCTTGCTCTCAACTCTGCTAAAATTGAACCATCGTCAGACATCGTCAACTAAGTATTCATAGCTCTTAAAGAAAACAACGACTTTCTACTCAAAGCATCGGCAACCACATTCGCTTTCCCCGGATGGTAGTCAACCACAAGCTCATAATCTTTCAATAATTCTAACCATCTCCAGTGTCTCAAATTCAAGTCTTTTGTGACATCAAGTGCTTGAGACTTTTTTTGTCAGTATATACTCGGTACTTTTCACCATACAAATAATGTCACCAAATCTTCAAAGCAAACACTATAGCAGTCAGTTCCAAATCATGAGTTGGATAATTCCTTTCGTGAGGTTTCAACTGCCTCGAAGCATAAGCCACAACTTTTCTTTCTTGCATAAGTACACATCCCAAGCCATTTAGAGAAGCATCACTATACACCACTAATTCTTTACTTGACTCGGGTTGTACCAACACTGGTGCGTCAGTCAGTAACTTTTTCAATTTCTCAAAGCTCTATTGACATTCTTTCATCATAGTAGTCTGGTCATAGGAGTAGCAATTATAGAAAATTCGTTTACAAACCGTCAATAATAACCAGCTAGACCCAAGAAACTTCTAACCTCAGTTTCATTCTTCGGCAGTTTCCAATCAACAATAGCTGAAATATTTCTGGGATCAACCCGTATACCATCACCCGAAACTATATGACCCAAGGATCCGACTTCTTGAAGGCAAAACTCACTTTTATTGAACTAAGCATACAACTGCTTATCTCTCAAATTTTGCAAAACTATCCTCAAGTGCTCAACATGCTCTGTCTCATTTTTTGAATAAATTAAGATATCATAAATAAATACCACAACAAACTTGTCCAAGTATGGCCAAAATATGCGATTCATTAAATCCATAAACACGGTAGGAGCATTTGTCAAACCGAATGGCATAACTAAAAATTCATAATGGCCGTACCTTGTTCTAAAAGCAGTTTTAGGCACATTTGACTCTTTTACTCGCAACTAGTAGTACCCAGACTTAAAGTCAATCTTTGAGAACCATGTCACTCCTTTCACTGATCGAATAAATCATCAATTCTCGGGAACGGATACTTATTCTTGACTGCCACCTTATTTAACTGCCGATAATCTACACACAATCTCATTGAACCATCCTTCTTTTTCACAAATAATATGAGAGCACCCCAAGGCGAAAAACTCAGTCTCACAAAACCTTTGTCAGTCAACTCTTGCAACTGCGACTTTAATTCTTTCAACTCTGTTGGTGCCATTCTATATGGAGCAATCGAGATCGTAGTTGTTCCCGGTATCAACTCAATACCAAATTCTACTTCTCTGATAGGAGGCAAACTCGACAACTTTTCTGGAAATACATCCGCAAATTCACATACAATCGGCACTGATTCAATTTTCTTCTCAAATTCCTTTGTATTCAACACATACGCCAAATAAGCTTCATAACCCTTTCTCAAATATCTCTGAACCAACATCGAAGAAATCATACTAGGCAATGCCTCTGATTCATCTGATCCAATCCGCAGAGTTTTACCATTTTCACATTTTAATTCAATAACCTTTTGTTTACAATATACTATAGCATCATGCAATTTCAACCAATCCATACCCAAAATAACATCAAAATTTTCAAACGGCAACAACATCAAGTCAGCCGAAAAATAATAACCTCTAATCATCAAAGGACATTTCTTGCATCTTTATCAACTATAACACATTTGCGTATCGAGTTTGACACTTTAATCATAAATTCCATAGACTCAACAGGTATAATCATATTAGCCACCAATTTGATGCACACATATGAATGAGTAAAACCAAGGTCAATCAAAGCAATAACATTAACATCAACATCATAAAGAGAGAAAATACCAGTGATCACATCGGGAGATGAAGCATCTTCACGCGCCCTTATGGCATAAGTTCTAGCCGGAGCTCTAGCTTCAATTTTAAACGCTGAATCTCTGACTATGTTCTTGCTGCTAGCCTCATTCCCAGCATTTCTCGAAGATCTTCCTCTCAAACCGCACCACTAGGTTTTGCATTTCAAATTTTTCTTTCTCAATTCTCTCGGGACAGTCTCTAATAAAATGATCTGGAGAACCACACTGATAACATTCATTAGTTCTACATGGACCAAGGTGACTTCTAGCACATCGTTGGCACTCAGGTCCAACAAATCTCGAATTTTCCATACTAGCCACAGAAGTAGTCTGGGATTTAAAATCCACATTTTGCTTCTTACGATTCCCATACAAATGTCCAGCCGAAACATGAGAACGAGAATACATATCTCTGGATTTTCTAGATTGCGGTGGAAATGCACTACTCATCGGTCTTTTCTTCAAATTTCTAGTCTCAGCCTCAGCCATTCTCTTTTCTTTAATTAGTTCTTCAGCCTTGCAAGCTCGATCAACAAGTACTATGAACTCTTTCAACTCAAGAATTCCCACAAATACTTTAATGTCTTCATTGAGTCCGTCTTCAAATCGTCTGCACAATTTAGCCTCAAGGAATATATTCTCTAGCATACTTACTCAATCGAACGAACTCCCTTTCATACTCAAGAATCGTCATGTTACCTTGTTTCAACTCGAGAAACTCTTTACGCTCGATCAACAAATCTTTCATTGATGTATTTCTTCCAAAATTCTTCTTGAAAGAACTCCCAAGTCACTTTCTTTGGTACCATCGAAATCAATGTCTTCCACCAATAATAGGCTGAATCTCTCAACAAGGATATAGCACATTTCAAGCACTCTTCGTGTACAAGACAATTCATCAAATACTCGAATAGAATTCTCAAGCCAAAATTCGCTTTTTTCAAGCATCATCATCAACATTTGCCTCAATTCTTCAGCCCTTGCTTGCGAATTCTATCAACTGGGGTTCTATGAAATTTTATCAGATCCATACCTTGAGGCATCAAGGCTACTGGTTCAGGAATCGGGGGAGGTGGGGGAGGTTGTTGAGCATTCGGGTTCGTACGAACGAACTCGGTGTACCATGCATTCATCATCTAGAGAAAGACTTCCCGAGCCCTTTCTCCTTCTCCTTGACCAATAGTAGGAGGTCAAATTTCAGACGGCACCGCCCCTTCAGCAAGAGCTGGTGCATTACTCTCTACATCATCAGCCACAGCTGGATCGGGATCCATTTACTATAAAAAAATCATTTTAAAGGTCAAGAGTCGTCACACTATCACAATATATATATGGTATGTATAGCAAAACC
Organism: Gossypium arboreum; assembly: GCF_025698485.1. Lineage (NCBI taxonomy): Eukaryota > Viridiplantae > Streptophyta > Magnoliopsida > Malvales > Malvaceae > Gossypium > Gossypium arboreum. The sequence continues at coordinate 76,127,666 of NC_069075.1, forward strand.
CGTACAAATGCCATGTTACACCGAGAACCGACTAAACCGTAGCTCTGATACCACCAAATGTAACTCCCCCTTACCCAAGACCATCGATGGAGTCGAGCATGAGACATTACTAAACTTATTTTAGCATTTAAACAAGTTCAAACAATTCTCGTTGTAAACTGTCCATCTGCGTCACAGTCGCTGAAAAAATCATATCTCGAGTTACAAAACTTGAAATCAAATTATGTAAATTTTACCTGAAACTAAACTCATATATCTACTTACTAATTTTTTTATAGAATTTTTGGTAGGGCAAATTAGTACATTTTATTAGTTAAAGTCTCCCTTATTTCAGGGTTTGGCTACTCTGACACCTGTGCACTACAAATCAAATTTCTTCTTGTACAGAGATCCAATGACCATTTAGTTTGTTTATCTTAAAAATAGACTCAATAAGGATTCCATAGATAAAAAGTTTTAGTTCTAATTCTTTTTACAAAATTTATGATGAATTTATAAAGTCAGAATAGGGAATCCAGAAATCGCTCTGACCCTATTTCACCAAAACATAAATATCTCATAAAATAAAACTCTTTTACCTATTTTGTTTCTTCCACATGAAACTATATTCATTAGGATTCAATTCCATATTTTATTCATCATCTAATTCTATCTATACTGTTTTTAGTGATTTTTCAAACTCACATCACTGCTGCTGTGTGATTCTGTTTTATAGCCAATTTCACCATTTTATAGATTTCCATAGATTAGTTAGCACATAAGGCATACTTGTTATGAAATATAATCTTGATTAGGCACTCCAATAGCTAATAACCCCAAACCTCCTTGTTATGCATGTGACGCCACTTGCCACTCCACCACAAGGCTTTCTTGTGTCCAATTCTTCCTTCATTTATTTAAAAGCCAACCTACTTACCAACAAGGTTCTTTTAATAATTAAACCATAATTTCCTTCACCTCTAAGTTCGAACTCAAACCTTAACAAAGACCTACTATCACATAATTTACACTTGACCAGGAATGTTAAGCACAATTTTTATCAAAACTGAAAAAAAAGTTTGAGATTTTGAGATTTTTGGGGCATTACAACCTGTGCCTTAATCGAGGCTTCTAGATCTCGGAGGCAGACAAAGTGGAGATCGTACTTGCAGGCTTGCCACCAGAGTTCGATGCCTTGTTCACTTTAGCATTGTTATTGTTGGAAACCTTACCGTTACAATGCCTCATTTATGTATTGTTGGAATAAGAAAGTCGTCAGATTCATGCGGTTCAGGAAGTGTCATTTCATGCTAACCTTTTGGAGACTGTTCTGTCATCGCCGGTGGTGGACTTTGTGTGTGGTGGCTGTCCCCCTTCTGGTGGTCACAGGAAGGGGTTTTGATCCAGAATCCAATGTCAGATTTGTGGTTGGTTTGGGCATTTAGCTCAACGTTGTTATTATCATTATAATCACGAATATGGTGGTCAAATATTAGAGGCCCGAGCTTTAAATCTGATCAGTCGTACTGGACAGGTTCGAATGTTGGTTTCTTGTTTCCATCCCTAGCCTCTAGTCAGTTTGGTGGTCCTTCGTCAATGGTGCCACAAGGATTTCTTTCTGGTAACTGGTGGGGTGGTCAATTGTCTATTGCGCCTCCCCTGTATATGTCGCACACCAGGGTTTCTAACCCTCTTGTTGCATTTGATGATGGATCAAGCCTACTGTTTGGGCATTATGTTGGATCAAGCCAATCATTTAGGCCTGGTCATGAGCCTCAATTCGTACCTGGGTTGGGTCCTCATTTTGGGCCTGGAGTTGGATTTACTAGGTTGAATACTTTTGGCCAACACCTTGGGCCGTACATACGTGCTAAGTCATTTGGCCAAGGCCAGGATTTTACAGTGTGAGTTTCCTCCACTTAGGTCGACTGCTAATGTTCCTCCTAATGGGTCGATGTCTAATTGTGTAGAGTTTACGAGTCCTCTTGGTCATGGATGCGAGCTTGGGATTTCAGGTGGTGGTGCCTATCTTGCATCTGGGTCGTGTGTTCCTTGGCGGACCAAACCAAGAGCTCGTGTTTATAGTAGGTCAGATCTGTGCATTGGATTGCCTCAAATACCCAATTTACATGCATCTGATGTCTCCAACTCTACTAAGTCTAATATTAATGCCACTCATTTTGGATCCAATTTTGATAATGATGATTCATATATTTCTATGCCTATAGGAACTTCGTCCTGGTATCTGGATTCAGGGGCTACACACCATGTCTTTGGAGATGCCTTTGCTTTGAAAAAGTCTACATCATGCACAGGTACATCCCCTATTTTAATGGGTGACAAGGCTCCTACTGGATCTCGTGTGGTGGATATTCTATTTTACCTATGCAGACTTAATTGCTTCATTTTTTTAATTTTTTGTGTGTGCTGAATATACAGAAGAATCTCCTATCTGTGTCCAGTTTGCTACTGAGAATAATGTGTTTTTTAAATTTCATCCGACTTACTGGTTATTAAAGACATCAAGACTCAGGAAATTTTGCCGAGGGCCCACATTTGTGATGGGCTTTACAACTTTTCTCCGCCGATTACTTTTGTTCTATTTGTTGTGGCTTATTCTGTTGCCAACACTGGTTTCCAAACTCGTCTTGCCAACTGTGATGTTTTTGCTTTATGGCACAAACGACTTGGTCATCCTTCTGCTTCTATTGTTAAATCTGTTCTAGTTAAATGTAATATTGCTTCCAATAAATTTTTCCTTGATAATGTTTGTACTGCATGTCAGAAAAGGAAGTATCATAAATTGCCCTTTCCAAACTCTACTACTAAATATAATGATCCTTTTGCTTTGGTTATCTCCGATTTATGGGGACCTGCATCTTTTGCTTGTGGAAGAAATTGGTATTATGTCTCGTTTATTAACATGTGTACTCGTTTTACTTGGACCTATCTTATTTGCCAAAAGTCTCAGGATGTGGACTGCTTTGTTCAATTTCAAAGGTTAGACAAAACGTAGTTTGGGAGAAATATGAAACAATTTTAAAGTGATTGGGGTGAAGATTTTCGTGCGTTCACATCCATTTTGATGACTCATGGAATACTTCATAGGTTGTCCTATCCACATATGTCCAAATAGAATAGGGTGGCTGAACGCAAAACACAGGCATATTATTGACATGGGTCTTACACTTTTGGCCCAAGCAAATCTCCCTATGTATTATTGGGGCTATGCATTTGTTGTGCTGTTCATCTAATTAATCGTTTTCCTACCTCAATTCTGAAGGCCCAATCTTCTTACAAGGTTCTTCATGGACAAGATCCCACGTATGATCATTTACAAGTATTTGGGTGTTATTGTTTTTCGTATCTACGTCCTTTTCTGTGTCACAGGTTGGATTTTTGTTCTCAGCCCTTTACATATTTAGGGTATAGTTCCCAACATAAAGGTTATCAATGTCTTACATCGGATGGTAAGATAGTCATTTCTTGTCATGTTGTGTTTGATGAACAAAGGCTTCTGTCCCACGCCCTCTTCTTCAGAAGTTTTACAGGCTAATTTGGGCTCTGATCATGAGCCACATCATCTCTCTTTCTCACCCACAAGAGAAAGTTTTACCGGTCCAACCACAATTACTTCTAGTATTCAGTCTTTTCCTCTGCCAGTGAGGAATACTCATCCAATGGTTTCTCTATCTAAGGTTAGCATTTTTAAACCCAAGGCTATGTTCCTTGAAGCTATCAATTGTGAACCATACACGATTGATGAGGCTTTTTCTACTACGGAATGGCGTGCAGTAGTACAAGTTGAGTTGATGCCCTAATTAATAATTCCACCTGGGAACTTGTTCCGTTACCAAATCGTTGAAATATGATCAAATGCAAATGGCTTTTCAAAGTAAAGAAAAATCCTAATGGGACTGTGGCGAAAGGTTGCTTTTAGGTACCCGAGTGTGACCTCAAGGAAACATTTAGCCTGGTAGTAAAACCTACTACCATTCAAACCATATTGTCTGTTGCTATTTCTAAGGATTGGTAGCCCCGTTAGGTCAATGTGAATAATGTGTTTTTAAATGGCGATCTTGCTGATGAAGTATTCATGCAGCAACCTCCAAGATATGTTCAATATGGTCCGAATGGCGAATCTTTGGTATGTCGTTTAAAGAAAGCTTTGTATGGGCTACGTGTGCTTGGTTTGATAAATTGAAATGTTTTCTCATTTCTATCAGTTTTCTCCTATCAAAGTCTGATGCATCTCTGTTTAATCGGGTTATGTCTAACTCCACTATTTATGTTCTTGTTTATGTGGATGATATTATCATTACTGGAAGTATGCCAAACTGTATAAGTAACTTTGTTCAACAGTTGCATAATGAGTTTTCCCTTAAGGACATGGGTGATCTTCATTATTTTCTAGGGATTAAGGTTATTCATTCATCCATAGAATGTCTTCATATCCACCAACAAAAGTACATCCGCGATTTTCTTGACATGAGTTCCATGACTAATGCAAAGAGTCTAGTTGGTGCATTACATTATGTGGTCCTGACTCGACCTTATATTGCATACGCAGTAAATTCTATATGTCAGTTCATGCATGCACCTACAACTGTACATTTGGTTGCATCAAAATGAATCTTACGGTATTTATGTGGCACTCTTGATTATGGGATCGTCTTTCATCCATCTGATAGGCTTTCTTTAGTCGGTTATGCTAATGCCAACTGGGGGATGGATTTTGATAATCGTCGGTCTACAATAGGCTACTGTGTGTATTTTGGACACACACCCATCTCCTGGTGTTCTAAGAAACAACAAGTTGTTTCGTGTTTTACGGCTGAGGCAGAATATCGAAGTCTCGTTGCGGTAACCAGTAATGTTACTTGGTTAGTCTCTTTACTAAAGGAATTACAACTTCACTCTGACGATTCACCTACACTTCACAACTCTAGTGCCATAGCAGTTGCTGCTAATCCCGTCTTACATTCTAAGTTCAAACATGTTGAGCTTGACCTATTCTTTATCCGTGAAATGGTAGCTGATGGTTCTGTTGTTGTTTGTGAGGTGCCTGCTTGTGATCAGGCTACTGACATTCTTACCGAGCCACCGTCTGTTTCACCCTTTGCTCGATTTTACAGTCTTCTTTGGGTTTTGCCTGTCGAGAAGATGAGTGAATGTTAGAGTATAGATAAACACTCTATTAGTCTTTTAGTTGTTAGTGGTTAGTCTGTTATACAAAGTAGTTATGCTGTTAAGTGAAATTGTTAGCAGCAGTTACTCATAAACATTTTTTAAATACTATTGCTGTACTGGTTAAAGGAGATGATGTGTGCTTGTAATCATGAATTTGATTAGAAGACGTCGAATTTCTCGATTGTCTAATGTTGTATCATTTTGAAATAGACTTTCAAGAGTAAATGAGATTATTGGTTATTGATTCAATGGAATGGATGGAAATGGTGTTGGATGGATAACTTGCACAAAATGGACACTTAGAAATGAACCAATGATATGAAAGATCATGACCCAATTTCTATATAGTGAAATAACAAACAAGTCTTTGAAGAAGAAAAACTAAACTATGACCTGCTATTTAGCAAAATAGGAACCAACAGTATGTTAGAACACCACACTTCAGAACAAAGAAAGAAAAGAAGTGATAAATTCAAAAGAAAAAGGTTTGACGCCACAAGGAGTACCTTGATAATTCTAAGCAAGTTATTTCAAGAACAATGAGATAGAATTCTCACAATAACTCAAAAATATTCATTCAAAATTTATTCATCATAGTCTTTTTTTAACATTGTCCTTTTCCAAGCTATTTATAAGCACTGATATGACTATTCAATTCGACATTCATACCAGCTATTAACAAAATATTAAAATTGGGTTGTAACTCTTGATGGGCAACCAAAGAGTCAAGTCCTTTCACTTGATTCATGCACAGCTAAAAATTCATGCCTCTTCACTTGATGAAGGCTTAATGGTCCTTTAAATGTGCTGCTCGATGTCCCTTCATTTTCCCCTTAACCAAATGCCTTGATGCTTGTGTATTAATCTCTTTAATTAGAACCATAACTAGCTTTGAGTGCATGAAACCAATCATACTTGAAGAGTCACTCTTGGTCCATTTGAACAGCCACCATAATGAGCTTTGAGTGCTTCAAAATCCACCAAAAACGTTCCCTTTATGCACCAGCAATTAAGTGACCAAATGCACACTCTTTTATGCCAAAACTGAACAGCCATTTGAATGTGACAACATTTGATTCTTCTTGGCAAACGAACAGCCTTATTGTAGCTTTAGAATATGTAACTAGCCTTTTGGACTTTCCTACAACAAACTATTGAACACACAATTAATTTATTTAAGAAAAATTAAACACACTATAACTTATGCATTAAAAAGTAATAGCCAAATTAAATAACATACTTATATAAAAAACTCAAACATATTTAACAACTAAGATGCTTAAATGCATGGTTTAAGATGTAAACTAAATGAGCAAATGAGTTACTTAATGCATGACTTAATTTAATGATGGAAACTTTAACTAACATGGGAGTTACATAATGCATATCATAATTTATGATGCAAACTTAACTAACATGAGAGTTACATAATGCATGACTTTATTAAATGTAGAACACATAGTGCATGTCACAATTAAAAGATGTATATTAATAATGCAAGCCATTAATTAAAAATGCATATAATAACCAAGACATAATTAAAAGTTGTAGAAATAATTAAACTAAACAAACAGCCACATGCAAAACATTGCATGGACTTGGGACGCTATTTTGGATCCAATAATGGTTGGACATCTCATGTTCAACCCAAACTTGCTAAATAAGACCCATCATTGCATCTTTGAACTTCTTTGATCTAGTATGTGTTATAAAATTGATGAGAATTTCAATTGGATTCTCTCAAGAAATGAGCAACTTGGAGTTTGGTCCACTTAATGAATTTGAATGCACTTCAATTGTTCTCGTGCATGTATCAGAAGATAACAATACAAAAATCATTCTATACATATTATATTTTCTTTCAATTGACTGTAGATATTAACAAAGTAACAAAAGATGGCATGTGAAAAATCATGTGAACCAACTAAAACGAGCCTTGAGGGTCAATATGGATACAAAACAAATTAATGAATTTGCGATGGGAATAAGAAAAAGAAATGTACTTGATGATATGCTATGGCTCATATGTAGTTATAATATGATGATAAATAAGATTATATGTTCATAGATGACATGCAAAATGAAATGTGGTACAAGATTATGCATATGAGATATGGAATGTAAAATTTGTAACACCCCTAACTCGTGACCGACGCCGGTGTCGGACACGAGGGGTTAACGGCCAAACCCTCTCAAGATACCAACCAATTTGACATTACCAGTCAGGCTGGAAAACTGCGTCACCGTCGCCTTAAAAATCATATCTCGAGTTTCAAAACTTGGAAACTGGTTTCGTAAATTTTCCCTGAATTTAGACTCATATACCCATCCATGGATTTATTTTTAGAATTTTTGGTTGGGCCAATTGGTACAGTTTATTAGTTAAAGTCACCCATGTTACAGGGACCGACTGCTCTGACCTTCGCGCGTTATAACTTGAATATCTCTCTGTACAGGGCTTTAATACTGGTGCCGTTTACTTCTAATGAAACTAGACTCAAAATGGAATCTGTAAATATAAGGCATGACTCCTAATTCTTTCTGGATAATTTATGGTAAATTTTCAAAGTCGCGACAGGGGACCCAGAAACCGTTCTGGCCCTGTCTCACGAGAACCTTAATATTTCTCAGTATACTGCTCATATAGTCGTTTCGTTTCGTCCATATAAAATAGATTCATCAAGGTTCAGTTCCATAATTTACTCACTATTTAATTCTACTTCTACTATTTTTAGTGATTTTTCAATCTCATCTCACTGCTGCTGTCCGCAACAGTTACTGCAGTAGACTATGCCAATTTCATGAATTTTTCCTTGGCCTTAATCATCCATCATGCATGACACAAATTATGGCCACCTTATCAAAATTTGAGTTTCTAAGACTCGTGGCTATAGGTTCTAGCATCCCACTCGACGACCACATAGGCCATTTTCACATGGCTTAAAGTTTACAACCCACAATTCGACAAAATATAATAGCCTATACATGCCAAATGTTCTTCAACAACAAAACAATACCACAAGATTTCAGCCGGTGTGATGACTTCAACGACGGTCCCGATCACGCAACCAATACGAGTCCGAGAGACCTAAAATGGGTGACAAGAAAACACCGAGTGAGTTTACAACTCAGTAAGTCATAAGCATTCATCAATCCACCGATAAAGTTACTACTACATGTACAACAAATGAGGCTAGGTACTCGTCCATATCGAATCTATACCATAATACCTCGGACCTTTCGGTCCAATCTCGTACCAATTCATACATCCACATTTCATATTCTACACAACAAGATAATCAAGCATTTTTACACATTAACTCATTTTCCAGCACAACCATACAATTTCAATCATCACATAGATTTAAGGCTTACCAATTTCAACCCCAAGCATGAACGTATTCTCTATTCGTCATGAGCTCGAGGTACTTACCCGATCCGCTGTCCATACTCAATTCAATGGAGACACACCTCCATATATTTAAAGCACGCACACACAGTGCTTACTACTCGATTTCGCACACTTAGTGCCACGTAATTTAAGCCCGCACACACAAAGTGCCATACCCTCCGAGCTCGCACACCCAAGGTCAGAGTATTTTCCAGCTTGCACACTTAGTGCCATATATTTCCAGCACGCACACTTAGTGCCATATATTTCCAGCACGCACACTTAGTGCCGATCTCGATCACCGTACACACGTATTGTTCAAGACACTTAGTGCCGAAAGCAAACTTTCTACACATTTCACTATTTCTTTTACATTCAACAAATGTCATCACTCCATACACATACATTTTCATTCATATATATATATATCATCCCATTAAACACAATTGCATAAATTTTACAATCATTTAAGCAATATCAAATACGTGCTTAATGACTTACCTTGTTTGGGGTAGAACGGTTCCAAATCGGCTACTCGCTTGCTTTCTCCTTTCCTTTGTCCAATCTAGTTCCCTTTGCTCTTGAGCTAAATCAAACAATTTACCTCTCCATCAAACACAAACATACGGCATTCACATGCATTATTATGGTTATTGCGAATACTTAACACAACTAAGCTGAAAATTTACTCAATCTCATCTTAATTTATTGCTACTTATTTATCAAAGTTTCCAATACAAGGTATTTAACACCTATGCCCATTTGTACCCCATATGGCCGAATGCTTCATTCCTTACCCAATTAACCATCCAACAATTTTTCAGCCTCATTACCACCCTTTTCATGTCTAATTGTTTAAATACTCTCAAGCTCATTCACAAGTACTATTATACATCTCATTAAGCATTAATCATGTTGCAACATAAATTCTATAGCATGGCCGAATACTCATGCACACACACATAACAACAAGAACTCAATGGCACAAAATTTCCTTTTGTTAAACATTCGAACTTACTCATTTCCATGCTTTCATCACAACAACATCAAAACACTCACCAAGGAAAACAACATGCATGGCCGAATTTTAACTCACCTAACAACTTAGTTTCGATTTGAGATTCAAGGAAAATTTTGAACCAATCCTCCAAATCATACATGCATTTTCAAGAGTGGCATAAAACATACCTTCTTTATCAAAACACCTTAGTCTAGTAAGCTCCCATGGCTGATTTTCTCAAGCTTTTTCCCCCCTTTCTTCTTAGTATATTCGGCCAAGCAAGGAGAAAATGAGAGAATGAACACCCTTTTTTTTTTTTCTTTCTTTCTTTGCTTTTGTTTCTCTCATGTACGGCAAGGGGGGGAAAGCATCCACACTCTTTTTTTTTTTTTTTGTTATCATCATTTTCTTTTTCCATTTCTTTAATGCTAACTTTCTTATTTTATTGTTTCCTACATGCATCACTAGTCTAACATGTTGGAGACATGTTTCCACCCATAGCATGGCCGGCCATCATGCTTCATTTTGGCTAATTTGACATGCAAGGACAACACTTTCCCACATGTATTAATAGGCCACCTTACATTTGCCTAGCACATTTCTAAATTTTCTCACATAAGTCCTATTTGATAAAAATTCACTTACAATTAACAAAATCCAAACATGAAATTTTCACACATGCATATATACATATAATGAGCATCAATTATGATGGTTAATTATTATTATGACTCGGTTTAGTGGTCCCAAACCACTTTCCGACTAGGGTCAATTTAGGGATGTCACAACTCTCCCCACTTAAGAAATTTTCGTCCCGAAAATCTTACCGTAAATAGGCTCGGGTATCGCTCTTTCATAGAGTCCTCAAGTTCCCAAGTGGCTTCTTCCATTCCGTGTTTATGCCACAACACCTTCACTAATGGGATTTTCCTATTGCAACTCTTTTACTTCACGCCTCATAATGTGAACCGGTTCCTCTTCATAGCTCAAATTAGGTGAATCTCAATCTCGGATGGAGCAATTACGTGCGATGGATCGACCTATATCGTCAAGCATCGAGACATGAAAACGTTGTGAATCCTTTCGAGCTCGGGGGCAAAATTAATCGATATGCGATGGCCCAATTCGTTCGGATACTTCATATGGCCCGATGAACCTCGGACTCAATTTGCCCTTACGACCAAATCTAAGCACCTTCTTCCAAGGTGAAACTTTGAGAAAGACCTTGTCTCCAACCTGATATTCAATATCTTTTCTTTTCAAATCCGCATACGACTTTTGGCGATCCGGCGACTTTCAAACTTTCACGAATTACTCGAACTTTTGCTCGGCATCCTTAACCAAATCAACCTCAAGAATTTACCTTCACTAAGTTCAGTCCGAATAATGGGGTACGGCATTTACGATCGTATAAAGCCTCGTAAGGCGCCATCTTAATACTTGATTGAAAGCTATTATTGTGCGAATTCAATCAAAGGCGATACTGCTCCCATGAACCACTAAACTCAAGGATGCAACATCTCAACATATCCTCGAGTATTTGAATTATCCGTTCGGATTGACCATCGGTTTGGGGTGAAAGCGAGTGCTAAAATGCGTTTGGTACCCAAAGCCTCTTGCAATTTCTTCCAAAACCGCGACGTAAATCTTGGGTCTCTATCCGACACGATAGAAATAGGTACCCCATGCAATCGAACAATTTGGGAGACGTATAATTCTGCCAACTTATCGAGCGTAAAATCCGTGCAGACAGGGATAAAATGAGCAGACTTGGTCAGTCTATCAACAATGACCCAAACCGAAGTCTTGCTTATTTCGAGTCAATGGTAACCTGACACAAAGTCCATTGTTACTCGATCCCATTTCCATTCGGGTATCATGATCGGTCAAGTAATCCCGATGGCACTTGATGTTCCGCTTTCACTTGTTGACATATCGACACCTTGAAACAAATTGAAATGTCTCGTTTCATACCGGCCACCAAAATTGGCGTTTGGTCATTGTACATTTTAGTACTACCCGGTGGATTGACATTCGACTACAATGGGCTTCATTTAGAATTATCGAAATAAGTTCCAATTCTTTGGAACACAGACGACTTCGAACCTCAAACAATCGTCATCATCAATTTGAAACTCGATTCCTTGTTCGAACACACTCACCCGTTTTGCAAGCAACTCCTCATCAACTTTCGAGCTTCACGAATTTGATGAGCCAATAATGGTTTGGCCTTTAATTCGCTACTAACACATTGTCGGGTAGAATAGACAAGTGTACATTCATCGTCATAAAGCAAGCGGTGATTTCGACTTAAGGCATCCGCAACCACATTAGCCTTTCCCGGGTGATAATCAATGACGAGTTCATAATCTTTTAACAACTCGAGCCATCGTCTTTGTCGCAGATTTAAGTCTCTCTGAGTCATCAAATATTTAAGACTTTTGTGATCCGAATACACATGGCACTTCTCACCAAATAAGTAATGTCGCCATATCTTTAAGGCGAACACGATGGCAGCCAATTCGAGATCATGGGTTGGATAATTTTTCTCATGTGGCTTTAATTGTCTCGACGCATAGGCCACAACTCGCCCTTCTTGCATCAATACGCAACCCAACCCAAGTAGGGATGCGTCACTATAAATGACAAACTCTTTGCCCGATTCGGGTTGCACTAGAATTGGGGCTTCATCAAATAAGCTTTCATTGATCGAAACTTTTCGACATTTCTCCGTCCATTCGAACTTAACATCCTTTTGGAGTAGCCGTCATTGGCGTGGCTATCGTCGAGAAACCTTTTACAAATCGTCGGTAATAACCGGCAAGCCCCAAAAAGCTCCTAACTTCGGTAACATTCCTTGGTGGTTTCCAATCGACTATGGCCAAAATTTTGTTCGGGTCCACCCTGACACCCGATGCGGACACCACGTGCCCCAAAAAGCTAACCTCTTTCAACCAAAATTCACATTTACTGAACTTTGCGTATAACTGCTTATCTCGTAAGATTTGCAACACTAGCCTCGGTGTTCAAGATGTTCGATTTCATCTCTCGAATAGACCAAAATGTCATCGATAAATACAACTACGAACCGATCCAAGTATGGCTGAAAATTCTATTCATTAAATCCATAAACACCGCAGGGGCATTAGTGAGCCCAAACGGCATCACCAAGAATTCGTAGTGACCGTACCTCGTTCTAAAAGCGGTTTTGGGTATGTCCGATTCTCGGACCCTCAACTGATAGTACCCCGACCTCAAATCTATCTTTGAAAATACCGAGGCTCCCTTTAATTGATCAAACAAATCGTCAATTCGTGGCAATGGATATTTATTCTTTATCGTCACTTTATTGAGTTGACGATAGTCGATGCACAACCTCATGGTTCCGTCCTTCTTCTTCACAAACAATACAAAGCGCCCATGGAGAAAAACTCGGTCGAGCGAAACCTCTATCCGTCAATTCTTGCAATTGAACCTTCAATTCCTTTAATTCGTTAATGCCATACGACACGGGCTATTGAAATCGGCGTAGTACCGGTACAACCGATGTCAATTCCACTTCTCGAACCGGTGGCAATCCAGTAACTCCTCGGGAAAAACATCCGAATACTCACAAACCACTGGTACCGATTCGAGTTTCCTTCCGTCTCTTTACTTCCAAACACATACGCAAGGTATGTTTCACACCCTTTTCACATACCTCCGAGCGGTCATAGAAGATATTATCACGGCACTCCTTTTAAATCATGAGACTCGACTCGGACTACCTCATTATTTGCACTCCTCAAATCAATGGTTTTCCTTTGCAGTCCACCATTGCATCATGTACGGTCACCAATCCATACCAAGAATAACATCGAATTCATTAAATGGTAGAAGCATCGGATCGGTCGGAAACAGATTCTCGAATTATTAGGGGCATCTCTTGCACACTTTATCAACGAGCACGTATTGACCCAAAGGGTTTGACACTGAATTATGAACTCGAGAGACTCAACAGTAGAGTCTTCTTGGATGCTAAGGTTTCACATACATATGAGTGAGTAGAGCGGGGTCAATCAATGCAATCACAATAGTATTAAAGAGAGTAAAAGTACCAGTGATAACGTCAGGAGGATGCCTCCTCTCGTATGCTGGATGGCATATGCTCTAGCAGAGCACGGGTCTCGGATCGGACAGCCGTATTAGAGGCTCCTCTCGATTACCACCCCTACCTCCAGAGATTCTCGGGGCCTACCTCCACCGTCGTTCCACTAGGTCTTGCACCTTGCGTCTTATTCCTCTCATCTAGCTCCGTGCAATCTCTAATGAAGTGGTCCTTCGAACCGCATCCATAACAGCCCTATTAATGACTTACCCCAACATTCACCTAGGTGTCGTCTTCCACATTGGGGGCATTCAGGTCTCTCTTGACGATTATTGCCCACACTAGCTATCAAGTAGCTCGAGTCCGTCAATGGTCGGGCTCAAATGGAAATTCCGCGATCGTCCTCGACTTCTTGGTGTCCTCCCCGAACCTCTTTACAGCCGAGAACGGAGCTTTACTCGTCGATCTTTTACGGTAATCTCTTGCTTCAAATTCAGCCTTCTTCTTCTCCTTCCCAAGTTCTTCCGCCTTGCGTGCTCGTTCGACTAGTGTCACGAACTCCTTTATCTCCAAAATTCCCACTAGTAACTTTAACTCTTCATTCAATCCTTCTTCAAATCTTTTGCACATCGCAACCTCATCAGCCCACACACTCGAGCATATCGACTAAGTCTTACGAACTCATGTTCAGATTCGACATCTGATCATCCGCCTTGCTTGAGTTCCAAGAATTCCTTACGCTTCGATCGATGAACCGTTGACTAATGTATTTCTTTCGAAATTGGATTGGAAGAAATCCCAAGTAACTCGTTCATTTGGGACTATGGAAATTAAAGTCCTTCACCAATAGTAAGTGAGTCTCGCAACAAGGATATAGCACACTTAAGACATTCATCGGTGTGCATGACAGTTCATCTAACACTCTAATGGTGTTATCGAGCGAACTCGGCCTTTTCGGCATCATCAAGAACTATGGCCTTGAACTCCTCGCCCCACGCTTCCTAATCAAGTCCACGGTGGTTTACTCAGCCTCACAGGATCGATGAATGGAGGCATTGCGGGCTCTTGGGTGGAGTATTTAAATTCGGGAATGGTTGGACAGCCGGGTTGGTTCGGGCATATTACGCGACCCACTCATTCATCATGGTGAAGAAGGCTTGTTTCGCCTTCATTTTGATTATTCGCGGATGATCGAGGCTCAACAGGCGGTGTCCCTTGCGCAGGAGCAGCCGCTACACTTTCAACGTCATCCGCCAAGGGTCTCTCTACCCGGTTCCATTGCTAATCAAAACAAAAATTCCAACCGTCAAGTCATCACATTATTAAGCGCTAACAATTTGGCATGTATAGCTAGACTCACACGCGCTATGGTAGTCCTAGAACCGACTAAACCATAGCTCTGATACCAATAAAATTGTAACACCCTAACTCGTGACCGACGCCGTGTCGGACACGAGGGTTAACGCCAAACCCTCTCAAGATACCAACCAATTTGACATTACCAGTCAGGCTGGAAAACTGCGTCACCGTCGCCTTAAAAATCATATCTTGAGTTTCAAAACTCGGAAACTGGTTTCGTAAATTTTCCCTGAATTTAGACTCATATACCCATCCATGGATTTATTTTTAGAATTTTTGGTTGGGCCAATTGGTACAGTTTATTAGTTAAAGTCACCCATGTGACAGGGACCGACTGCTCTGACCTTCGCGCGTTATAACTTGAATATCTCTCTGTACAGGGCTTTAATACTGGTGCCGTTTGTTTCTAATGAAACTAGACTCAAAATGGAATCTGTAAATATAAAGCATGACTCCTAATTCTTTCTGGATAATTTATGGTAAATTTTCAAAGTCGCGACAGGGGACCCAGAAACCGTTCTGGCCCTGTCTCACGAGAACCTTAATATTTCTCAGTATACTGCTCATATAGTCGTTTCGTTTCGTCCATATAAAAATATATTCATCAAGGTTCAGTTCCATAATTTACTCACTACTTAATTCTACTTCTACTATTTTTAGTGATTTTTCAATCTCATCTCACTGCTGCTGTCCGCAACAGTTACAGCAGTAGACTATGCCAATTTCATGAATTTTTCCTTGGCCTTAATCATCCATCATGCATGACACAAATTATGGCCACCTTATCAAAATTTGAGTTTCTAAGACTCGTGGCTATAGGTTCTAGCATCCTACTCGACGACCACATAGGCCATTTTCACATGGCTTGAAGTTTACAACCCACAATTCGACAAAATATAATAGCCTATACATGCCAAATGTTCTTCAACAACAAAAACAATACCACAAGATTTCAGCCGGTGTGATGACTTCAACGACGGTCCCGATCACGCAACCAATACGAGTCCGAGAGACCTAAAATGGGTGACAAGAAAAACACCGAGTGAGTTTACAACTCAGTAAGTCATAAGCATTCATCAATCCACCGATAAAGTTACTACTACATGTACAACAAATGAGGCTAGGTACTCGTCCATATCGAATCTATACCATAATACCTCGGACCTTTCGGTCCAATCTCGCACTAATTCATACATCCACATTTCATATTCTACACAACAAGATAATCAAGCATTTTTACACATTAACTCATTTTCCAGCACAACCATACAATTTCAATCATCACATAGATTTAAGGCTTACCAATTTCAACCCCAAGCATGAACGTATTCTCTATTCGTCATGAGCTCGAGGTACTTACCCGATCCGCTGTCCATACTCAATTCAATGGAGACACACCCTCCATATATTTAAAGTACGCACACACAAGTGCTTACTACTCGATTTCGCACACTTAGTGCCACGTAATTTAAGCCCGCACACACAAGTGCCATACCCTCCGAGCTCGCACACCCAAAGGTCAGTATTTTTCCAGCTTGCACACTTAGTGCCATATATTTCCAGCACGCACACTTAGTGCCATATATTTCCAGCACGCACACTTAGTGCCGATCTCGTCACCGTACACACGTATTGTTCAAGACACTTAGTGCCGAAAGCAAACTTTCTACACATTTCACTATTTCTTTTACATTCAACAAATGTCATCACTCCATACACATACATTTTCATTCATATATATATATATCATCCCATTAAACACAATTGCATAAATTTTACAATCATTTAAGCAATATCAAATACGTGCTTAATGACTTACCTTGTTTGGGGTAGAACGGTTCCAAATCGGCTACTCGTTTGCTTTCTCCTTTCCTTTGTCCAATCTAGTTCCCCTTTGCTCTTGAGCTAAATCAAACAATTTACCTCTCCATCAAACACAAACATACGGCATTCACATGCATTATTATGGTTATTGCCGAATACTTAACACAACTAAGCTGAAAATTTACTCAATCTCATCTTAATTTATTGCTACTTATTTATCAAAGTTTCCAATACAAGGTATTTAACACCTATGCCCATTTGTACCCTATATGGTCGAATGCTTCATTCCTTACCCAATTAACCATCCAACAATTTTTCAGCCTCATTACCACCCTTTTCATGTCTAATTGTTTAAATACTCTCAAGCTCATTCACAAGTACTATTATACATCTCATTAAGCATTAATCATGTTGCAACATAAATTCTATAGCATGGCCGAATACTCATGCACACACACATAACAACAAGAACTCAATGGCACAAAATTTCCTTTTGTTAAACATTCGAACTTACTCATTTCCATGCTTTCATCACAACAACATCAAAACACTCACCAAGGAAAACAACATGCATGGCCGAATTTTAACTCACCTAACAACTTAGTTTCGATTTGAGATTCAAGGAAAATTTTGAACCAATCCTCCAAATCATACATGCATTTTCAAGAGTGGCATAAAACATACCTTCTTTATCAAAACACCTTAGTCTAGTAAGCTCCCATGGCTGATTTTCTCAAGCTTTTTCCCCCCTTTCTTCTTAGTATATTCGGCCAAGCAAGGAGAAAATGAGAGAATGAACACCCTTTTTTTTTTCTTTCTTTCTTTGCTTTTGTTTCTCTCATGTACTGCAAGGGGGGGGAAAGCATCCACACTTTTTTTTTTTTTTTTGTTATCATCATTTTCTTTTTCCATTTCTTTAATGCTAACTTTCTTATTTTATTGTTTCCTACATGCATCACTAGTCTAACATGTTGGAGACATGTTTCCACCCATAGCATGGCCGGCCATCATGCTTCATTTTGGCTAATTTGACATGCAAGGACAACACTTTCCCACATGTATTAATAGGCCACCTTACATTTGCCTAGCACATTTCTAAATTTTCTCACATAAGTCCTATTTGATAAAAATTCACTTACAATTAACAAAATCCAAACATGAAATTTTCACACATGCATATATACATATAATGAGCATCAATTATGATGGTTAATTATTATTATGACTCGGTTTAGTGGTCCCGAAACCACTTTCCGACTAGGGTCAATTTAGGGATGTCACAAAATTGATACTAGATAATAATTAGATCACAAGTTGATTGTCTTAATTATATTGTATCTATTTGAATTATTGATTCAAATCATGTTAGCACCAATAAGCCTTATTACTCAACATACAATTTTTTTATTTCCATGCGTCAGTACCATAGATCTCAGACTTTCAAAGTGTTTGGCAGCATCCAGAACCAACTCTTGACTCAAAAAGTTTGTACATTTTTGCATGTTAGTTATAATTTTCATGTACCTAACCCTTAAATCGGTCCTTAGTAAGGACCAAGTTGTAATTTTGATACATATGATGTAGAGGTTTACTTTTGAGCATGTTCATATATGTGTTTGATGATAAGTATTTGTATACCTTTAGTGAGATATTGTTGCTTTCCAAATTGGCCGTGTTATACTTATAATGGAGTTGTTTCTTGCTTGCCAAGTGAATGGATATGCTATGTACTTATGGTTATATGTGTTGGATCTGGTACTCTAAGTGTAGTATATTCGTTTATAAATGTTTACTTTTTTCGAACAGATTGATTAATAAAATAATCCATGGATCACATTTGTAACATCCCAAATCTAGTGGATCCAAGAGAAAGGGGAATAGTTTTGAAGGTTATCTGATTTGGCACACTTTGGTGGTTAGTCTGCCAATTTGTAAGCTTCTAGTAAAATGATGTTTGGTGCATAGAGTATCCACCCTAAAGGGTTTATCAAGATTTAATTCTCGTAGTATTCTTCAATTGAAGGAGTTTGACAAGGAAAGAGTACGCCTTAAAATGTTGGTCGAGCATGACGTGCCTACTAAGTAAATGTTACAGTCATAAAAGATTGAAATGTCTCTACAGCCACGCCATATATGAGTTATCGCCATAGTTGTGGTATGCCCAATTTTTCGGACGATGTGTATGTGGGGTTCTGTAACTTGATTGGTTGAGGGTCAATTGAATGGTTTGATTGGTCAAATAGCATCGACATTGGATTTTGTTTTATATTTTTTGTGATTCTTGTAGGGCATTAAGGGGACAACTTCTGTAAGCATTTGATACTTTTCAAGGTCCGTTAAGAGTTATTGGGTGTATATATATGGTGAGAAGGGGTCATGTAGAGTGTCTTTCTTCTTTACTTCTTTCAATATTGCTCTCTAGTTATTCTTCTTGAACTGAAACATTTTCTTCTTTTTATTAAGCTGGAAGCTAAGGTTTTGAGTTAATCAGAGGATATTCCACCTCTTGATAAGTTTGATAGCTCTGCATGTTAAGTTTTTGGAAAAAATAAGGATATTAAGAAGTATATAAAGAGTAAGTTGTGAACAAGAGACCCTACATGAGGGTTGTCTATAATTGAAATGTTCACAAATTGTCTGTAATTAGGTTTTAATGGTGGTTCCATGTTCTTTGAGTAGTCATTGCTACTGGTTCGAGAAGGATGTTCAAGTTTGGAACTCTAAGCTATAGCAGGTGTGTACTAGTTGAGTCTCTATCCTGGCTCCTACATGTGAACTATTTAGGTAGAGTTATATATGATGATAACATCTCAGATAACTGGTAAGTGTGTATGCAAAGTATTGAAAAGATTTTACATGCGTAAGGATGATATGTGTAAGATACTATTTGAATAACAAATTAAATGGTAAGTATGGAGTGAAATCTGATATGAGAAACTAATAACCAGTTAGGTATGTGAGTGAATCTAGGTAAGTAACTTTTGAGTAAAACACCTCATGTGATGCCTCTGCTAGGGTAGTTGTAGTGCTAACCAGACTGGCAGATCATGATATGAAGATACGTTTAAGTCCATGTGGTAGGGACCCATGGTATTATAGGATAAGTAAAACACCCATGGTGATGCTTCTAGTGAAATGAAGACTAGAATGGTAGATCACAACATGAGGATGTGTAAGTCCATGTAGCTAAGACCTATGGCATAATATTGTAACACCCCAAACTCGATCGAGTAGGTTTGACTGAAATTTGGCAAGCTACATTAGCCACCAAATTTACTCTCCATTAAATCCCAACCTAACCTCTAACACACCACGTATTTCCAACATAAAAAGTGTTAAGTTATAACACAACAGAGGAATAATGTCATACATAGAATGTAAACATGAAAAATAATAAAACAAAATAGAGGAAGGGTTCGCAAGTCACCTAAATAGTAAAACTTAAGGGTTCGCATACAAAATATAAACAAGGTATTTTAGGTACAGACTTTCAAAAAATAACTACAAGAACATGGAAGCTATTATTAAGGTTTGTACCACAACTTAGGTTTGCATACACATACAACATAGGTTTGCCTAATAGAGTAACATGTGAGTTCGCATAAAAACTTAGGTTTGCAAAATAATAGTAGTTCACATGCCTTCTAAGTTCACACTTAAAAAAAAGTAGGTTCTCATACATATAGGCTTTCCAACAAAGGGACGTTCATATAAGGCTTCCAGACTTTAGGTAAGGTTCACTAAGTAGCAAGGTTATTGCCCCTAATGGTTTAGCATGCATGTGTTGCAAACATACAAGGGTCGTAGAATAATAATACTTCGTAATAAAATTGACTCGCATATGGTATCAACACATAATTTCACAAAGTTTGAAAGAATATAACATGGTACGCATGTATATGGAAATAAAGAAACATTAAACTTTATTCATGCTGAGAGGAAATTAGTAATAAATGTTTAACTTCATGGTTCGCAAAAAAATATTAAAAGTTTTAAACTTAAAGGAAAATTGTTTCAATAGAAGAATTTAATTATAATAAGCCTAAACCCACATAAATAAAACCCTATCGCTTATTTCCTAGGTTCGCTAATATTTGTTCAGGGATGAGCCTCTTCAAGTTATCTATCTCGCCACTGCCATCCACGACCTACTTACTTGTGAAGTAAGAGAGAAGTGGGTGAGTTTATTGCAAACTTAGTGAATAATCAAGAATCATTAGGGTATGCTTAAAACACAGAGTTTAAAATAAAAAGAAGGCTTAGCCTGAAAAATTATATCTCGTGATGGGTTCGTGATGAAGGTGTGAGACCCAATTCACAGATCTTGCTTGTAAGAAAACATAAGTGTGCAAAAAAAGTTTCACATGTACTTACTAAAAATCATACTTAAAGATTTAGCTTGTTTTTATTTTGAAAACAAGTCTTATATAGCATGAATGATGCTCACATACTTGTCTTATCAGGATTGTTAAGGAACATAGAATATGTCCTCGTACTTGTCTCAACTTACTTATCTTATCTTTTCTTGTTGGATATGTGAATATCCTTATAATGCCTTCATGACTGAAATAGTCTTGAACATGTTCCATAATTGTAGCACAAGCTAAACACTCTCCTGTATGCCAACATGTCTTATTGAATAGAGCATAGCTTGACATTCTCTTTTCTCAACACCTGTCCTAAGGCCTTAATGCCCACATCATAGAACTTGTAGGTGAGTACTCTAAATCCTTTGGTATACCAATATATCTAATGTATAAGCTCATAAAGAAGCTCACATAGAAACTTATCACATAGAGCTCGCATATAGAGCTTCGCAAAAGCGTAGCTTATAAAGCAACACTTTTAAAAGAAGCTTGAAAACATAAGCTCACATAAAATATATCTTTTCAAAAACATAACTTGAAAATAGAGTCTTAGAGCTTGAAAATAGATTTTATAGAAAATTTTACTCTTAGAACTTAATTTAAAAACAAGGTTTTTGGAAAACATAACAGTTCACACACAAGTTATGAACTCTGAGAAATCATATTGAAAAACATGTTAATTGGCATACTTCTGACAATTCTTAACCACTCACCAAAAATATTGAGAATTTAAATAAGTTTTTCTTTGCCTTTATCCTTACTATTAGATGATCTGACTGGTTCGTAACATACATAAACACACAGATTACTTAAACAGACAGAACTTACGAAATTCACAGATGCAAGTTGTAACGCCCCAAAAATCCCAAAATCTCAAACTTTCTTTTTTTTCGGTTTCGATAAAAATTGTGTTTAACATTCCTAGTCAAGTGTTAATTATGTGATAGTAGGTCTTGGTTAAGGTTTGAGTTCGAACTTAGGGGTGAAGGAAATTATGGGTTAATTATTAAAATAACATTGTTCGCAAGTAGGTTGGCTTTTAAATAAATGAAGGAAGAATTAGACACAAGAAAGCCTTGTGGTGGAGTGGCAAGTGGCGTCACATGCAAGGCAAGGAGGTATGGGGTTTGAATCCCTCCTTGCTCAAAAGAAGGATTTATTTTTGCTTAAGGGATGGACAGTGGCGCCATTGGATATGAACACTGTAGGGAGTGATAAGAAGGGAAATTTGAGGAGGGGATTAGGGAGTTATCAGGGAGAAAAATTAAGAGATGAGGAGAGAAGAAGAGGTAAAGCTGAATTGGGAATTTGGGAATAGGAAATTCGTCTATAGGGGCTATATATAGGTGTCGAATGTGAGGTTTCCAGGCTAATGTCGAATTCTCCCTAACCTTGCTCCCAAAAAGCACCTTTTTTCTCCAAAAATCTAAAAGCCGAGAATCCCTTGTTCTTCCTTCTTTTTCTTTGTGCAAATTCTCAATTCTTCCCTACTCAAGTTTTCTTTTTGATTCACCTCTGGTTTTAAATGATTTCTACTTCTCTTTGTGCCAAATAACCTCGTTTACCATACAAGTCTCAAGAGCCGAATATCCTTTGTGCCGCCACTACCCTTTCCACTTGATCAATTCTAGTGTAAGTGCTTTGTTCCCTCAATCGGTTTCACTAGTATCGATTACTCTGTCCCTCAATTCTTCTAATTGGTTTTGGTAGGACTAGCATTGAATCTCAGTCTTTTGGATCCCTGCCGATTTGCTCCTTAGGTGTGAGATATTGGTAAGTGTTCTTCACTTCGGTAAAGGTTGGCCGAATAGGCTTTAGTAGTAAAGGGTGACATATGATGGATACAAGTCACCCAATATATTTTTAACAATAAAGGTTAATGCAGATCTGGGTAGTACTCGTGATTAGTGATCAAGGAAAAACTATTAAGACTTGGCATTTCAGGTAAGGTTAAGGTGAGACTTCGGCTTTTGGTAAAGTATTTAATAAGTATATGTGAGTAATCATTGAGTGATATCAATTGTAGGTTCGTGGTAAGGGGGAACGCAACATGTTTTATTACCAGGTGTGTACATACACTGTACACACACAAGTAGATCGACAAATCCCAAAATGTCGAAATGTCGAAATACCGAAAAGCCAAAATGCCGAAGAGTTGAAAGTTTGGCTACGGTAGTCTTGCGAGTGCGAGAACACTTGTAAGGGGAAAATCGATAGGTTATCTAAGGCCACATAGGTGATTCCATGAACTTGGGATGTGTTTTGGCTAACCAGGCCAAGATGGGCTAAGTGGGCCTGATGGGCTGTTGGGCCCATAATAGGCAAAATTGGCAACTTGATATTAAGTGATGAAAATTATATGAAAGCATGTATTTGAATGTGATTTGGGACTAATAGGCCATATGAATGTGATTTGGGCCTAATGGGCCATACGAATGAGACTTAGACCTAATGGGCCATATGAATGAGATTGGGCCTAGTGGGCCATATGCATGTATGTAGACTTGTTTGGGCTCTGTAAGGGGTTTTGGGCCTAGCATATGATAACTGTTTAATTTAAATAAAACTTAATTAATTAATTGCAGCCGTGGACAAGTCATAAGGTTAAGGTGTGGTAATGGGTATATGCATGTTTGGGATTGGATCTAAGAAAAGTTTGGTACTCAAGTGGTCTTAATGACTCACCTCCTCTTCTCTGGAATCCTACCTGGTGCATAGTATCTGTTCACTTTAGTGAATGAGGACTTGTTAACGGGCCAAGGTAATTAATAAACCTAATAAAGGAAAATTATCGAAATGCCCCCAAGGGCAAAAATGACCAAAATACCCCTATGTGTTGAATGTAAGATTTATGGATGTTACATGTAGATCCGCTGCATACATACAATATTCTATTTAAGTTGCATATGGGTTGGGAATTACGTAACGGAGGAAGTATATGAGGATCGCATGGTTGCTTAACAACCGTGGATCCACCGACGGTTATTAAGCCCAATATGTGATTGGCTGCATGCTGCAATAAGGTAGTTCTACAACCGGGCTACCATTGATGTGTATCGGATGTGTAGTTCGATATTTATATCCCCACATGATGTGTATCGGGGGACGGAGTTGATATGTACTGGTTGGATTATTGGGGTGGGTTGCACTGTATTGCATTGCATGTATGATTTTATGGATTGATGAATGCTTATTACTCGTCGAGGGTAGTACACACTGAGTTTTCGAAAACTTACCCCCTATTTTATTTTTCTCAGGTAAGGCTCAGTAGAAGGTTCGATGTTTGGAGGGACTCTGAGGTGGCTAGCTAGTAAGACGACTTGGACATTTTTTTTATATAGTTTCTAGTTTATTAAGTTATTTTAGACCGGATTGTAATAAGGCCTTTCCTCTGGTTATTGTTCAAATTAGGATTATTATTTTTATGCCTTATATTTATTTTTGAACTCGTAAACCCTAACTGTTTTTATTGAATACTACGTTTCCACAACTAAATTTTAAAATGACAGGCTTTCATAAATCATATGTTTTAAACAAGCTTTCGTGATTGAAAGAGAGTTTTTATAAGTTAATTAAGGTTTCTCATTTTAAGAAGGGTTTTCAATGAAAACAAGGTTTTCGCTAAAATACTTCAATGTGATGCGTCAGATTCGGCCATAACGTCCGAGCCGAGTTTGGGGTGTTACATTTAGTGGTATCAGAGCGTAAGTTGCGAAACTCGGGTTGTCAAGTGGGCCTTATTATTTGGTTTCTTTTTTGCATTTTAAAAAAAATTGATTACAATGTTTTGGAAAGATTCTTGCTGCGCGGCACACCAAGTCTCCCACGTCAAACCGAGTAAGTTCCTTTATTCTGAAGCTTGTGTAATTTGATATACTGTAGGTAGTTAGTGGGCTACTTTAGATGATTAAGCTAAGGTTTTTTTTAGATTGAAACTGAAGACCGTAGGACCTTAGAACTGAAGAGGATTTACGAAAACAACCTTATTTTAATACTTCCATAAAACATCGGTTTAATTATTAAAACTAACAAAACTTCATAAAATTTCTAATCCAGATAATACGTGAGACAACGATGAGTGCTAGAAGAGGTGCAAGAGGCCGTGGCCGAGGCAACGGAAGAGTTAGGGCTAAATTGTCGACATCAGGCCATATGCCCGATATTGGAGTAGAAGAGGCTCCGGCCTCACCCGTAGCTAGGACTGGGCCATATGATAGGGCCTTGGGGGAAGATGCATTGTCGCAGGCAATGCTGAGGATTTTGGAAAGGGTCGCAGGGCCCAATAATGGCACGGGAAATCGAGGATCCATTCCGAAGTGACTTCGATCAAATGGGGCTAAGATCTTTAAAGGCGTGGCTAGTGTGGCTCCTAACATGGTGGAATACTGGTTGGAGCCCACCGAAAGGATAATGGAGGACTTGGATTGTTCTCCTGAACAAAAGCTGAAAGGGGCAGTGTCACTGCTTAGGGAAGAAGCTTACCAGTGGTGGCTGACAGTGAAAGAGGGCATCCAATCTGAGCAGGTCACTTGGGAGTTTTTCAAAACTGCGTTCCAAGGGAAGTATGTGGGTATGAGTTATGTGGATGCTAGAAGGAAGGAGTTCCTGAACTTGACCTAGGGAAACAAACCTGTGGCAGAGTAGAGGCAAAATTTCTACGCCTTAGTATGTATGCAAGAGTTATGGTGGCAACGGACTATGAGCGTTGTTTTAGGTTTGAGGATGGACTTAGAGATAGCCTCAAAGTATTAATAGCTCCATAGAGGGAGTGAGTTCTCTCGGAGTTGGTGGAGAAAACAAAGATAGCAGAGGAGGTGAAGCTCATTGAGCTCTTAAATCGAGAAAAAGAAAAGGGTAGGAATAAAAGGGAGGCTGAGACTCCTGGTGTTGGACAGAGGCCTAGGGCTAGGGTCAGAGATAATGGGCCGATTAGAGTAGGGCCCCCTGCTGTGAATCTAGGGGTGCCACTTTGTGCTGATTGTGGGAAAGGTTATGTAGGCGAGTGTTGGAAGAGGACAAGAGCTTGTCTGGCTTGTGGATCTATGAAGCATAGGAATAGGAAATGCCCTAGGATGCCAGTTTAGGTGCCAGACGTGGGTATAGGTGATGTATAGCCACCGAGGGGTGGTGAGACAGCCAGCGTTGGTCTATGTAGCACGTTGTCGAGAGGACGGAGAAGCTCTAGAGGCGATTATTGGTATGTACTTTAACCATAATGTGCTATTTATTTAGTTTGGAATTAGAGTGCGCAGCGAGAGCGTGGTGTGGAAGTTTATGCTATGCAGCTGTACTAATAGTTGGGAATTCCAAGGACGAAATTTCTTTTAGGGGGTAGAGTTGTAATGCCCCAAAATTCCTAAAATCTCAAACTTTTTTTTCGGTTTCGATAAATATTGTGCTTAACATTCCTAGTCAAATGTTAATTATGTGATAGTAAGTCTTGGTTAAGGTTTGAGTTCGAACTTAGGAGTGAAGGAAATTATGGTTTAATTATTAAAAGAACCTTGTTGGCAAGTAGGTTGGCTTTTAAATAAATGAAGGAAGAATTGGACACAAGAAAGCCTTGTGGTGGAGTGGCAAGTGGCGTCACATGCAAGGCAAAGAGGTATGGGGTTCGAATCCCTCCTTACTCAAAAGAAGAATTTATTTTTGCTTAAGGGATGGACGATGGTGGCGTTGGATATGAACACTATAGGGAGTGATATGAAGAGAAATTTGAGGAGGGGATTAGGGAGTTATCAGGGAGAAAAATTAGGAGATAAGGAGTGAAGAAGAGGTGGTGCCGAATTGGGAATTTAGTCATAGGAAATTCGACCATAGAGGCTATATATAGCTGCCGAATGTGAGGTTGCCAGGCTAATGCCGAATTCTCCCTCACGTTGTTGCCAGAAAGCACCTTTTTTCTCCAAAAATCTAAAAGCCGAAAATCCCTTGTTCTTCCTTCTTTTTCTTTGTGTCGATTCTCCATTCTTCCCTACTCAAGTTTTCTTTTTGATTCACCTTTGGTTTTAAACAATTTCTACTTCTCTTTGTGTCGAATAACCTCTTTTACCATACAAGTCTCAAGAGCCGAATATCCTCTATGCCGTAACTACCCTTTCCTCTCGGTCAATTCTAGTGTAAGTGCTTTGTTCCCTCAATCAATTTTGCTAGTATCGATTACTCTGTCCCTCACTTCTTCTAATTGGTTTTGGTAGGATTAGTATCGAATCCCAGTCTTTTGGATCCCTGTCGATTTGCTCCTTAGGTGTGAGATATTGGTAAGTGTTCTTCACTTCGGTAAAGGTTGGTCGAATAGGCTTTAGTAGTAAAGGGTGACATATAATTGTTACAAGTCACCTAATATGTTTTTAACCATAAAGGTTAATGCAAATATGGGTAGTACTCGTGATTAGTGATCAAGGAAAAACTATTAAGACTTGGCGTTTCAGGTAAGGTTAAGGTGAGACTTCGGCTTTTGGTAAAGTATTCAATAAGTATATGTGAGTAATCATTGAGTGATATCAATTGTAGGTTCGTGGTAAGGGGGAACTCAACAC
Source organism: Gossypium arboreum (assembly GCF_025698485.1). Classification (NCBI taxonomy): domain Eukaryota; kingdom Viridiplantae; phylum Streptophyta; class Magnoliopsida; order Malvales; family Malvaceae; genus Gossypium; species Gossypium arboreum. The sequence goes on from NC_069075.1 coordinate 76,155,402, forward strand.
GCTTTATTACCAGGTATGTACATACACTGTACACACACAAGTAGATCGGCAAATCCCAAAAAGCCAAAATGCCAGAAAGCCGAAAGTTTGGCTACGGTAGTCTTACGAGTGCGCGAACACTCGTAAGGGGAAAAACGATAGGTTATCTGAGGCCCCATGGGCGATTCCATGAACTTGGGCCGTGTTTTGGCCAACCGGGCCAAGATGGTTTAAGTGGGCCCGATGGGTTGTTGGGCCCATAATAGGCGAAATTGGCAACTTGATGTTAAGTGATGGAAATTATATGAAAGCATGTATATGAATGTGATTTGGGCCTAATGGGCCATATGAATGAGATTTGGGCCTAATGGGCAATATAAATGAGATTGGGCCTAGTGGGCCATATGCATGTATGTAACTTGTTTGGGCTCTGTAAGGGGTTTTGGGCTTAGTATCCGATAATTTTTTATTTGACATAAAACTTAATTAATTACTTGCGACCGTGGACGAGTTATAAGGTTAAGGTGTGGTAATGGGTATATGCATGTCTAGGATTGGATCTAGAGAGAGCTTGGTACTTAAGCGGTCTTAATGACTCACCTCCTCTTCTCTGGAATCCTACCTGATGTATAGTATCTGTTCATTTTAGCCAACGAGGACTTGTTAACGGGCTAAGGTAAGTAATAAACCTAATAAAAGAAAATTATCGAAATGCCCCCAAGGGCAAAAATGACCAAAATACCCCTATGTGTTGAGTCTAAGATTTATGGATGTTACATGTAGATCCACTGCATACATACGATATTCTGTTTAGGTTGCATATAGGTTGGGAATTATGGAAAGGAGGAAGTATATGAGGATCGTATGGTTGCTTGACAACCGTGGATCCACTAAAAGCCCAATATGTGATTGGTAGCTTGCTGCGATGATTGCAGTTCCGTAACTGGGCTGCCATTGATGTGTATTGGATGGGTGGGTCGATATTTATATTCCCACATGATGTGTATCGGGGGACGGAGTTGATGTGTATAGGTTGGATTACTGGGGTGGGTTGCAGTGCATTGCATTACATGTATGATTTTATGGATTGATAAATGCTTATTACTCGTCGAGGGTCGTACACACTGAGTTTTCGAAAACTCACCCCCTCTTTTATTTTTCTCAGGTGAGGCTCAGTAGAAGGTTTGATGTTTGGAGGGATTCTGAGGTGGCTAGCTAGCAAGATGACTTGGACATGTTTTTTTTATATAGTTTCTAGTTTATTGAGTTATTTTAGACCGGATTGTAATAAGGCCTTTCCTCTGGTTATTGTTCAAATTAGGATTATTATTTTTATGCGTTATAGTTATTTTTGAACATGGGTTCCTAAACCCTAACTATTTTTATTGAATGCTACATTTCCGCAACTAAATTTTAAAATGACAAGCTTTCATAAATCATATGTTTTAAACAAGCTTTCGCGATTGAAAGAGAGTTTTTATAAGTTAATTAAGGTTTCTCATTTTAAGAAGGGTTTTCAATGAAAACAAGGTTTTTGCTAAAACACTTTAATGTGACACGCCAGATTCAGGGCCGGGTTTGGGCTGTTACACAAGCGAACCTAGCTTTTTGGACAATCAACCCTAACAGGAGAGAGGCCTACCTTTGTTGTTACGAACTTGGTTCTAAACAGAGACTTGACAACATAATATTCAATGAGAGAATTTTCATTGAAAAAGGGCTTACTTATAGACACTAAGTGTCTTAGTATTCTTAAGATACCCTACTTGACTTAGGAAACCCTAGTCGATTTAGAAGAAGATTACTTGTATGAAAAGTATTCATAGATACAGAATATCTTTATTTCCTAATTTGAGTCTAACTCAACTTTGATTGGCAAACTCCAATTCACAAATTAACTGGTGAACCCCAATTTGTCAAACAGACGGGCGAACCCCAACTCGCCAAATAGAATGGTGAACACAACTTTCAATGAATCCAGCGAACCCCCTTACCACATCTTTTGGCACATACTGCTTCGCTGAATTTTTTGGCAAACTCGTTATTGATGTTCTCTTGGCGTACACTACTTTTTCGAATCTTGGGTGAACTCCTTGCTGAAACTCTCTTTGTGTACACTACTTTGCTGAATCTCAGTAGAACTCCTTACTGAAACTCTCTTAGCAAACCCCTATTTTGCTAAAGCATTGGTGAACCCTTACTCATGAGGCCAAAACTTTCAGGCCCTATTTCAAGATGTTACAAATGTGATAATAGGAATATTCATGGTGATGCCTTTGGTAAGGTGTAAAATGAACTGACAGATTATGAATGAAGATATGTATAAGTTCATGAGGGATAAACCCATGGCACCTTCTGTGAAAGTCCATTAGGATAGTAAACACTTGACTTTGTGTGATGCCTATGTGGCGTGATCTACTAAGCCTTAGTGGCATAATTTGTATTTTCTCATTGGTGAATTTTGTAATGCCTATGTGGCATGTCCAATGATGTCTGCATGGAAGATTCTGGTTATCTGCCCTTGTGGCAAGATCTGAGTAATTTCTGAGGTTTCTTGGACACTAACTTTATGATAAGGATTTGATGAGTCAGAAGATATCTTAGATTGGCTAACCTTGTGATAAAATTTATCGAGCTTTAAGGGGCATTTCTTGAAAGAAATCATGTAACTGTGTCTCTAAAGCAGGAATATGCCATAATAGTCTACTGGTATAGGATATTGGTGTATTCGTAGTTATAAAAGGTATAAGTGTTCATTGATCTGAGTTTGTCTACGTTATGTAAGGATGAAATCTAAATTGTCTTGTATCTGCTATATCTGAATAGCTCATGTCTCATTTTGAGTTTATCTGGAAGTTGAGTCGATTGTCAATTTGGGCGTTCTCGCATTTTCTGTCATATTCGTCTGAAATTCTTCTGGATGATCTGGAATGTTTCATCATCAGTATAAGTTTGATTTGGGATTGATTCAAGACAGCATCTAGTTGGTAGTATGATAGTTATCAAACATAGTAGAAGTATCCACCAAAAATAATATCTATGAGAACATCATTCTGGGTAAAGCATTCAATGTTTGTTTTAGTGAGAACCCGTCGAAGGGGGTCCTTGTTGGAAAGAAACCCAATTAGAATATAGTTTTCTTGCACAGCAAAAAATTAAAATTTTGAAAATTGATCCGGTTTGTGATATTTATAGCAATAAAGCTTGGATTGAAATAGTACTTGTGTTTTCAAATAAGCGGATCTTTAATGTTTTCCCGCTTTCAGCCAAACTATCTTCTATGCTATTCTTGTACCAAAAACTGCTTCGATTGTGGACTCTAACTGGTTGAATTGAAACACAAAACTATAAATAGTTTTCTCTCATTTTGGGGTGAAAATAAAAATTCTCTCTTCTTTAATAGAAACCAATAGAATTGTTATTTTGGAAAAATATATGTAATAATTAAGAACAAATTCTCTCTATTTTTTGGTAGAATAACAATCTCTCAAAGTTGTGTAAATAGCTCTACTAGTGTTATCTATTTATAGGAAGAGAATGTAGAATCCTTGTAAAGTTGTAGAAGTTTATTTTAAATAGAAAAATAACATCCTACTTAGAATAGGAGAGGGGTGAACGACTCACCTATATATTTGTACTAGGGTTATCCCCCTTTCTTATTATATGAGGGGTTTTGGGCCTCTCTCGCACCAGGTCTAATTACAAGTACTTCTTTGGCCTTTTTGACCCAATACTCTGTACTATGATTCAACTTGATTCAGTTTTTCTATGTCCCAAAATAAACTTTAATATTTACATATTAAATAATTTTCTCATCCCAATTTTTCCCAAGTAAAATTTTTGACAATTTTACTACCAAATTTTTTTTGATGATTTTACCCTAGGTAAAGTTTCGAGAAAATTCTTTCAATTTGTCATAACTCAATATGTACACTATGATTGAATGATTTATTTTCATTTTTGGGCTTTAAAACAGTCTGAAAACATAAATTCATTCTTCCATCATTTTTTAAGTAATCCTATATAGGATTGCAAGTTTCAATTTTCATTTTCATTTTCATTTCTGGAAACCTACGTTCATTTTCAAATGATTCCATTTCTCCATTTTGGAGAAAACCATAATCATTCATGAATGTTTCCCATTTCTCTTTTTCTATTCATTTCGTTCATTTTTATTCAAACACGTAATTCATTTCTAGTTTTAATGAGCTAGCAGAGGGACCAATTGAACATATGTAGCTGAGGCTCAAATGATTTATAATTAGGTTTCGGAATTTTTTTCTATTAATTATAAACTCATTTAGTCATGAATTTATTCCACTATAGTATCGTGATTGAGCTCACCCAAACAACATACCATTATGAAAGGAACTACTCAGTGCTCGTCCAATGACCTTGTCATAAATGTGTTACCCTGTAACACCCCTTACCCGCACCCGAGACTGTGACAAGGTACGAGGCATTACCAGACACATACTCAGACACTTTCAAAAAATACAGGTTATAGAATTTCATTCTAATTTAAAACCAACCAAACAACATCATAGTGTCCCGATTATGAAACTACAAGGTTTACAACATACATTAAAAGCGATTTGGGACTAAACTAAGAACTATAGAAAATTTTAGAAAAATTACTAGGGGTATGCCTCACAAGCCTGTGTACGTAGGGAAATGCCTAGGTGTCCCACCCGAGTTGAATTATTTGGATTTATTTTTCATTTCGAACTTATAGGGATTTTCACACGGCCTAGACACGCTCGTTTCATTGCCTTTGTTCAAATACCCGGACATTCTATTTATGACATCATCATTCATTTTGAGGCACACGGCCAAGGCACACGCCCGTGTGCTACGCCGTGTCCTCCACACAGTTGAGACACATGATCGTGTCTCTACCCGTGTGTTTACTACTATGAAAAGTGACCTAAAATTTTAAGTGCAGGGGACACATGGCTGGGAAACACGCCCATGGGCCTTACCGTGTGTCACACACGGCCTTGTCACATGCTTGTGTGTCTATCCGTGTGGACCTTTTTAGGGCTATTTTCCCAGCCTTTGGTCACCCTCTTTCATCCATACACACTTAGAGACTTCAGTGGTATTTAACATGGCCTAATTATACTCTCAAACAACCTTGACATAACTCATTACATGTTAACCTCATCTCATCGGTTTAGTACATGCTAAATTATCCTTTTCGCATTAGGGATTAACATAGAACATTTTACATTTTACACTTAGGCCATATTATAACCATATACCATTATATGTTATGTCCACTCTCAAATTATTAGGTCCAATTTCAATCACCCATTCATGATAAGCCTCATCATCATATCTCATGAAACATTTAAACATATACATGCATCATTAGTAGGTTTACAACCTACATCAATACGAGCCATATCTCATGGCCATTTACAAAAGAATAATTATACCATTTAGGCCCTTACATTGGCTAGCTAGATGACACATACAACAAAATAACCAAAAATCCTATACATGCCATTAAACAAAATAAAAGTATCTATATACCAAAACAGAACAAGTCGATAGTGTGTTGATTCTCCAACCGTCTTCCAATCTTCACGGGTCCACGAGCTCTGTAAGGCAGGGAAAAGAGAATAGGGTAAGCATTTATATGCTTAGTAAGTCTAGATAACTAGAAAGTAAACTTACCAGTTAATTAGCATACAACCATATTTAGGCAATAATTCCAACAAGCATGAAATAGTTTCCCTATCAGATACACTCAATCATCAAGTTAGTCTCATAACAATATATCATGTCATTAGTCTTAGATGAGCTCATCAATTCAATATTTCCATTTCTATTTCTCATGTTAATCCCGTTGAATTCCTCGAACATCTCGATGGATAGCTCAATTACTGTCAAATCATGCAAGTGATCATCTCAAGTATGCACTCCCGTGAACCTTATATCTTACGACGAGATTACCAGTCCAGGCTAAATCCCTTATAGTAGTAGGTCATAGAGCAATGTCGAAATTACTAGTCTAGGCTAAATCCCTCTTAATGGCAATTGCTCTCGTAAGCTCGGATCTGAATTGCCAGTCTAGGCTAAATTTAGTCCCTAATCGGTTTACCCGTCCGAGCTAAATCCTTAATGCACCCATATTCTTCGAGAGGCTCGATCACTCAAGGAACACGTGTCTGGGCTAGATCCTTTTTATTTTGAGATCATCGGATTACCCGTCCGGGCTAAATCCTTTTCTGCAACACATGCAGGATCTCATGTCATGCAAGCCATAATTTATCCATCGGATTTCCCTTTCTATTTCAACTGGGACATTTATCATCTTTCATTTACACAAGCACATTTCATGAATTATCATGCCATGAATATCTAAATTTTCATACATTCAAGAACATGCATGTTTAAGTATATTAAGAGTTTACTTCGAGTTATACGAACTTACCTGGTAATTGCTTCGCTTTCGTATTTCGGTTATTTCAAAACCTTTCGTTTTCCACGGTCGACCTCTGGAATTAGTTCCTCGGGGTCTATATCAATAAAATTTGACTATTAATACATCACATTTTTCATTTTAGGATTTAAAACTCACACCTGGGCAAAATGACTAATTTGCCCCTAACCTTTCACAGTTTTACAATTTAGTCCTAAGGCTCGTATAATGAAATGCATGAAATTTCTAAGTTACCAAAGCCTAGCCAAATATTTTTCTTGTTTATAGCAGCCCACATTTTCTTTCATTTCACATTTTTCTACCCATTTTTGCAACTTTTACAAAATGGTCCCTTAAGCTATTTCCATGAAAAACTACTTAGTAAAAGTTGTTTACTATCCTTTAAACTCTCATATTCCTCCATAAATCATCAAAATACAAACATATCATGCATGTGTAAATTTTTGAACATGAACTCTAGCTTGAAATATGGGCAGAAATAGAGAGAACATGTTACAAGGATCTCAAAAATACAAAGAGCATTAAAAACAAGGCTAGGGAGCACTTACTATTAAGATTGAAATGTTGAAAACCTAGCTATGGAGAGCATGCAAATTTTGGCAGCATGCAGAAGATGAATGACATTATTTTGGCTTTTTTTTCCCTTTTTATTCTTTAATTAACCATATGACCAAAATGCCCTTCATTAGTAAACTTCCAAAATTTTTCATGCATGCCCATTTTTTTTTCCAAAACTTAGAAATTTGGAAAATTATTCTTTAAGGACCTCTAATTAATAATCCATAGCAATTTCATACTAATTGCTTCTAGAACCCAAGTTTTGCAATTTATTCAATTTGGTCCTTAGTTTCCAATTGGACACCTTACACATAGAATTTCTTCATGAAACTTAAACACATGTTTATTTTCATATCCTAGACCTCATAATGATCATAAAATAATTATTTTAACATTGGATTTGTGGTCCCAAAATCACTATTCTAACTAGGCCCTAATTCGGGATGTTACATACCTTCCTATGATATCCTTGATCTCTTTAGGATAATATCCACTCTCCTAATATGATCCTCTCATTGTAACCATTACATATTCCTTCATGAAAAGTCATTCATTGTAACCATTACATCTTCCTTCATGAAAAGTCATTCACTATCAAATAATGATCTAGTCCTCCATTACAAAGACAAATGATCAGTGGCCACATTTACTTTTCATCAATCATGCAATGTCAATAAGAAGATATCATTTACCCAAGTTCTAGGCTATGAATTTGCCTATTTTCAATGACATTACATACTACAGAAGTTGTACACCCAACGCACCAGCTTTCGGTTCCTTATTTATTTGAACTCAAGCTTTTACTTACATCAAAATGTACAAGTCATGCATAATAGTCCACCATCCACTTAGGATTTAGGTATGTCACACTATGAACATCACAAGTGAATAAATCTATAAATAGATTCAGTTGTAACAGCTCGATTTTAGCTAAATCAGAATAGTGGTTTCGGAGCCACAAATCCAATGTCGTAAAATTATTTTAATAATATTTTTGGTGTTTACAGCAAGTGAATATATATGTGTGAAAATTTTGTGAGCTAATTTTATTGTTTAATAGCTTAATTTGAGAAAAAGGACTAAACACGTAAAATTCAAAAGTTGCATTCTATATGATAAAAGTGTCTATTTGTTATGGCTTTTTAAATAGGAAGTCCTTATGATGTTATTATGCCATTGATAAGGTTAATGGACGTTAATGGCCTTATATTATGTGAATTATAATGTTTTAATTAAAGGTTAAAATGGTAAATTGATTAATAAAGGTTAACAAAATAAAACAAAACAAATTGGTGTCCATCTTTTCCCATTTCTTCAACCGAATATTAGAAAGAAAGATAATGTTTTAAGCTTTAGTAATTTTGGCGCTTTGGAAACTTGATTAAGGTATGTTCTTTGATCGGTTTTTAATGATTTTTACATTTTTGTGATCATTGCTTCTCGTTCTAACTAGCCCTTGTCTTAATTTTAGAAAGTGTTGATAATTTTGAGATATGCCAGGGATGAATCCATGAGTTTTGTGTTGTTAATTGATGAAAAATGAAATATATGAGTTGGGGTTAATATGTTTTGTATTGGGATTTTTGATGAATTTGATTATTATGGGCTAACTTGTGAAAATGAGAAATTTAAGGGTTAAAATTTGAAATAAGTGAAAGTTATGGGCTGCTAGAGCTATATGAAAATTTTCTAAGCATAAGAAATGTGAAATTATGTGTATTTTGTGATTTTATGAAATAGGGACTAAAATGTCAAAATGTGAAAAATTAGGGGCTAATGTGCAAAACACCCATTTATGTGTTTGTGGATTAAATTGAATGAATTGGTGATTAAACGGGTTAATTTTGAATACATATAGATCAAGAAAGAAAGAATTCGAATTTAGATCGGGGAAAATCGAAGGTTATCGAGTAATTGATCTGATTCGTCAATTCTGAATACAAGGTAAGTTCATACGTGATAAATGAAGTTAAAATTATGTTTTTAATGCTTTAATACTACATAAATTGTATATATGTGACTATGATTGCGTACAACAATAAATCGACTATGTTTGGCACTTAGTGTGCGTTTCAAAATAGCTCCGACTATAAATAGCATTTAGTGTGCGAATTGGAATAGCTCCGACTATATGAGGCAGTAAGTGTGTGATACAGAGAGAGCTATGGTTTAATGTGATTGCAATAAGTGTCCAAGAGTGTTATAGCTTTAGCTAATCATTGATGTACTAAGTGTACAAATTTTTAGAGCATTGAAAGAATTCTAAACGAATTAATGTATTTAACAAAGAGGTGAGAATAAAATAAATAAATACGGGATAGTTCAGGTATGTATGATACTTATGTGGTAGTTGATACTATGTGTACTAAGCTTGATGAATTTGTATATACATGTTAAATAATGGTGGATTAGAATTGAATGATGATATAAGAACTAATAAGTGTTTATAAACTGTTGAGTATATTTTGTACGAACTTACTAAGCTATGAAGCTTATTGTATGATATTTGTCTTTGTTTTATAGAGTATCAAAGCTAGCTCGGACATCGGGGATCATCGGGTGCCATCATCACACAATCGAATCAACTCGTTGGTATTTTTGAAGCTTTGTATATATGGTATATGGCATGTGTAGGCTAGTGTCATTTTGGTATGTCTTGAGTTATGATATTAGCCATGAGATTTGGCTTGTAAATTTAGAATGTATAGCCATTAAAGTTGGCTTGAATTATGTGTTTGGTAAGTTATATGATGTATATAATGTTTATGTGATGTTTTGGTTATGGAATTGAGTAATTGATATGGTTATGTATAGATGACATGATATGTGCACATATTGGTTAGTTTTTGGTTGTTTATATATGTGTTAAAATGGTATCAATTGGGTTGATTTATATGCATGAGAAAAGGGTGGCAAATTGGCTTTTCAAATAGCCTATTTTTCTCCATACAGGCAGAGACACCGGTATGTGTCTCAGTTGTGTGTGACACACGGTCATGTTACATGGCCGTGTGTTCCCTGGGGTACCCTACGAATTAAAGTCAGTATACCCTAAATTTTTGACACGGTCTAGACACATGGTGGCCATGTATGGCACACGGGTTGGCACATGGGCGTGTGGTCGGCCGTGTGACCCAAGTCAATAACCCCTTTAGATTTCACACGGCCTGGCACACGAGCGTGTCCTCGGCCGTGTGGTACAAGTCAATATGTATGCCCTGTTTTCACATTGTCTGTGACATGGGCGTGTCTGGTAACCGTGTGAGGCACACGGCTTGTTCACACGGGCGTGTGACCCTATAATTAAACAAAATTTTCTAAGTTTCCCATGGTTTGTATATGTTATTGGTTTAGTCCCGAACCACTTCTAAGCATGTTTTAAGGTTTCATAGACCCATGTAAGGGACATTGTAAATGATTTATATGGACTTTGATTATGATTGCTTAAACGTACGAGAATGATGTGTATTGACTGGTAATGGCTCGTAACCCTATCCCGGTGATGGATACAGGTTAGGGGTGTTACATTTTATTGGTATCAAAGTCAGATTTAGTCAATTCTTGGACTAACGTAGCAAGTGAGAGTCTAGCTATACATGCCATTTATATAAAATGCGATAGTGTGATGATTCTTGATAGTTAAAATGTTTTTTTCATATAGCAAATGGATCTCGAACGAGTAATAGCTGATGATGTTGAAAGTAATGCACTCGCTCCCGCTCAATGGCCAGTGTAGTTTGATTCTAGACTTGTATCTAATAGTCAAGGGGGAGAGACTAAGCAAGCCTTCTTCCAAATGATGAGTGAGTGGTTCCAGGAATTTGTTCGAGCTAATCCGGCTGCTCAACAACCTCTACCCCCACCTGTTTCTCAACAAGTTCTGGTTTTGTCACCATTAATAGATCCCATTCGATTGAGTAAGCCACCTGTTGATAAGATTCGTAAACACGGGGCTGAAGAGTTTCGGGCTATAGTTGATGATGATGTTAAGAGATCTGAGTTCTAGCTTGAGAACACTATCCGAGTATTCGATGAATTGTCTTGCACTCCAGATAAATGTATCAAATACGTAGGATCCTTGCTTTGAGATAATGCATATCACTAGTGGAAAACATTGACATCGGTAGTTCCTAGAGAACGGGTTACTTGGGAATTCCTTCAAACCAAGTTCTGAAAAAAGTACTCAAGCCAGAGATTCCTCGATCAGAAACATAAAGAGTTTCTGGAATTGAATCAAGGCCAGATGACTGTCACTGAATACGAAAGAGAATTCTTACGGTTAAGCAAATATGCCCGGTAATATGTGTCTACTGAGGAGATCATGTGTAAAAGATTTGTTGATGGGTTGAATGAAGATATAAAGCTATTAGTTGGGATTCTGGAAATCAAAGAATTCATTGTTTTAGTTGAAAGGGCTTGTGAAGCTGAGGATCTCAGCAAAGAAAAGAGAAAGGCTGATTCAGAGGCAAGAGATTCGAGGAAGAGGTTGATGAATAAATCTTATCATTCCTCATCAAAGAAATCTAGAGACTATTTTAATTGATCGACAACTTCAGGGGGATATCAGGGTAGAGATCACGAAAAACAAGACACCAATTCTAAAGCTCAATCCATATTGGTATTGAGTGTTGGTAACATAAAAGATGTTAAACCCGAGTGCCAACAGTGTTGAATATGACATTTTGGAGATTGTTGGGTGAAATATAATAATAGAACTTGTTATAGTTGTGGTTCACAAGATCACTTTATTAAAGATTGTCCAGGGGTAGCTGAAAAAGATAATGCTTAGAACACAAGACTGAGTAACATTGCAGTTAGAGGGAGACCATCTCGTAATGTTGGAAATGTAAGTGGTGGTAGAGGTGCGAGACGAGACACTGCGGTGAGATTTGATGCTAGAGCACCTGCACGAGCCTACGCTATTCGTGCTCGCGAAGAAGCGTCATCTCCAGATGTTATTACCGGTATTTTTACTCTCTATGATACTAAAGTTATTGCATTGATAGATCCAGGATCAACTTATTCATATATGTGTGTGAACTTAGTATCCAGTAAGACTTTTCCTGTAGAGTCTACTAAATTTGTAATTAGAGTATCAGACCCCTTAGGCAGGTGTCTTTTGGTTGATAAAGTGTGAAAGAATTGTCTGTTGATGATTCGGGATAATTACTTTTCACTCGATTCGATTTGTTGCCATTCGACGAGTTAGATATAATCCTTGGTATAGATTGGCTAACGTTACATGATGCTTTTGTGAATTGCAAACGAAAGACAATTGATTTGAAATGTCAGAATAATGAGATTATATGAATTGAGTCAGATGATTTTCATGGCTTTCCATCAATGATTTCATCAACGTTAGCTCAAAAATATGTGAGAAAGGGTTGCGACGCTTATTTAGCTTATGTGCTTGATAAGAAAATGATTAAAAAGAACATTGAATTAGTGCCAGTTGTGTGTGAGTATACCAATGTGTTTCCTGAAGAGTTACTGGGTTTACCACCAATCCGAGAGGTTGAATTTGGTATTGAGTTAATGCCAAGTACAACACTGATATCGATAGCTCCATATAGAATGGCTTCAACAGAGTTAAAAGAGATGAAAGCTCAATTGCAAGAATTGACAGATAGAGGTTTTGCAAGACCCAGTTTCTCGCCTTGGGTGCTTTTGTGTTGCTTGTGAAAAAGAAAAATGGCACAATGAGAATGTGTATAGACTACAAATAGTTGAACAAAGTGACGATTAAGAACAAATACCCTTTACCGTGGATTGATGATTTGTTAGACCAACTGAAAGGGGCTATAGTGTTTTCAAAGATAAATTTGAGGTCGTGTTATTATCAGTTGAGAGTTAAAGACTCTGATGTGCCAAAAACTGCATTCATAATAAGGTAAGGACCCTATGAACTCTTAGTTATGCTTTTGGACTAATGAATGCTCCTGCAGTCTTTATGGACCTAATGAACCGTATTTTCAAACTGTATCTAGATCGATTTGTAGTTGTGTTCATAGATGATATTTTGATATATTCACGAGATGAAACTAAGCATGCCGAGCATTTAAGAATTGTATTGTAGACTTTACGTTATAAGCAATTATATGCAAAGTTCAGTAAATGTGAATTCTGGCTCGTGAGGTTAGTTTTCTAGGGCATCTTGTGTCAGCATCGGGTATCCGAGTTGATCCGAGTAAAATTTTTGCAATAATGGATTGGAAGCCTCCGAGAAATGTTTCTGAGGCCCGCAGTTTTCTGGGACTAGCTAGTTATTACCAATGGTTTGTAAAAGGCTTTTTAATGATTGTGACTCTGTTGACGAGACTGGTTCAGAAAGATGTAAAGTTTGAATGATCTGAGAAATGTCAGAAAAGTTTTGATCAGTTGAAAGCTTTTTTTACTGAAGCTCCAGTATTAGTACAGCCAGAATCGGGTAAGGAATTTGTGATTTATAGTAATGCATCGTTGAATGGTTTGGGTTGTGTTTTGATGCAAGAAGGCAAAGTCATAACTTATGCCTTAAGACTGCTGAAGCCACATGAAAAGAATTACCCGACTCATGACTTAGAGTTAGCAGCCATTGTGTTTGCTTTAAAGATTTGGCGTCACTATCTATTTGGTGAGAAATGTCATGTTTACTCAGATTACAAGAGTTTGAAATATTTGATGACTCAGAAAGATTTGAACTTGCGACAGCGGAGATGGCTAGAATTACTAAAAAACAACGATTAGTGATCGATTATCATCCAGGAAAGGCTAATGTTGTTGCTAATGCATTAAGACAGAAATCTTTATTTGCTCTACGTGCAATGAATACTCAGTTGGCTCTATCCAATGATGGTTCGATTGTGGCTGAGTTGAAAGCCAGACCGTTATCTTTACAGAATATTTGTGAAGCTCAGAAAGCTGGTAAGGAAATGTTAGCTAAAAGAGCTCAATGTGATTCTAGCCCTGATTCAGAGTTTCAAGTTGATTCTGATGATTATTTGAAATCTAGAGTCGAATATATGTTCTGAGGAATTCAGAGTTAATTCAGATGATTTTGAATGAAGCACATAATGGTCATTTTTCTATGCATCCGAGAAGCACAAAAATGTATAACAATTTGAAACAACTCTATCGGTGGCATGGTATGAAACGTGACGTTTCAGAATTTGTTTCGAAATGTTTGGTTTATCAACAAGTCAAAGCTGAGCATCAAGTGCTATCAGGTTTATTACAGCCAATTATGATTCCTGAGCAGAAATGGGATAAAATAACTATGGATTTTGTTTTGGGTTTGGCCCTATCTTCGAGTAAGAAAGACGCAATTTGAGTTGTTGTTGATCGGTTGACAAAATCAGCTCATTTCATGTAACACCCCTTACCTGTACCCGAGGCCGGGACAAGGTAGAAGGCATTACTGGATATATACACGTACATTCATGTAAAATCAGGCTATAAAATTTCATTCAATTTAAAATGAATCAAACACATGTACATTGTCCCTTTTATGGACCTACAAAGTCTAAAAACATGCATTGGGTTTAGTTCAGGACCCAACTGGAAACTTTAGAAAAGTTTGGAATTTTTTTTCTTTAATACACAGCCACACGCCCATGTGAGACAGGGGACACGCCTGTATGCTATTGACATGCCCATGTCTTTAGGCCAGGTAACTCTCTGACTATGATGTCAGCAACAAAATAAGGTCACACGGCTGTATCACACGCACGTGTGACCAGACCGTGTGATGAATTAAAAATAAATGAATTTTTCATAAAATGGTGTAGACTTCACACGGGAAGAGTACACACCCATGTAGGTAGGCCGTGTCTGTAACACGGCCAAGACACATGCCCTTGTCTTAGCCCGTGTGTCTACCCATATGGACATTTTAGAGGCTAACTTCCAAGCCAATTACCACCCTGAAACACTCATTTACTCAAATATATTTCATAACATGCAACATAACCTATTTAAACACTCAAATATTCAATATCATAGCACTATCATGTCTTTTTAGTGTCATCTTATTTACACATTCTATTAGCCATACCTTTTTAAACTATTCCACAACAATTTCATGCATAAACAAGATTTGTCATTTTAATTCCAAGTGACAAACTCTTTATTATGATCATCTCAACTCATTAAGTCATCCCTTAATTTCAAGCATCTAATTCACATCTCACCATATACCCATCAAACAATCACATAACACATCATCAAGGC
Source organism: Gossypium arboreum (assembly GCF_025698485.1). Classification (NCBI taxonomy): domain Eukaryota; kingdom Viridiplantae; phylum Streptophyta; class Magnoliopsida; order Malvales; family Malvaceae; genus Gossypium; species Gossypium arboreum. Next base: position 76,170,598 of record NC_069075.1, read on the forward strand.
ATTAGCACATGCATGCATGAATCATTAGATTTCCCAACCTAATAATCAAATATAAGCCATATCACATGGCTATTACAAAATGAATCATCAACATTATAGGCCTTTACAATTTGGCCAAAATAGCATGACACATATTACAAAATAACCAAGTCCCTTATACATGCCATATTCAAAATATCAATTTCACTATGCCCAAATGTTCTTTTGATAGTGTGATCGAATACTCCGACGGCTTCTGATCCTCGAGCTAGCTTGGCAGAACTACAAAGGATGGAAAGGAAAGGGGGTAAGCATTAAAGCTTAGTAAGTCCATATGTAAATAATACACAATGAGAGCAAGCAGATATCATACAACATCATGGTAGCATAAATATAAAGATTGTTCATGATTCAAACCTTTTTGGACTTATTCATTGTGTATATATTTCCTTATCACAAACCATCATTTACCAAGGTGTTACTCATAAGCGAAGCGTACATACCTGTGCCATTTCGTAGTATAGCATACAATCATACCTTCTTTAATATGCTCTCCCTAGGACTTTCATTACATCATCCATTGCATTATCTGTTGAACACTCAGAATAATATTGGATACGCGGAAAACCTTGCACCTGAGTGCCACATACACATATGTAGCCAAAGCTACCTCAAAACATGTAACGCTCGTAATAAAGCTACTAATGGGTCTACTCGCACAAGCTGTCAGTAAGGGCGTAACTACACGGGCTGCTCATACAAGCTATCAGGTATCTAACACACAAGTTGTCGGTGTAATCACATCGAAGGATCTAATCTATATCGGTGCAACATAGACACATGAAACACATCATGGATCTTTTCCAACTCAGACGGTAAGGCCAACTGATAAACAACCAGTCCTATTCTCTTGGTGATCTCATACGACCCTATAAAATGAGGACTCAAGTTGCCTTTCTTGCCAAATCTCAAAACCTTTTCCATGGTGATCAAAAATACCTTATCACCAACTTGATACTCAATTTTTTTCGTTTCAGATCTACGTACGATTTATGTCTATCCGAAGTGGCTTTCAAACAATCAAAAATCACTTTCACTTTCTCTTCAGTTTCTTTAACTAGATCAACTCCGTGAATTTGACATTCTTTCATCTCGGTCCAATACAAAGGTGTTCGACACTTACGTCTGTACAGTGCCTCATAAGGTGTCATTTTCAAACTCGACTGATAACTGTTGTTGTAGGCAAACTCCACCAACGGTAAAACTTTTTGTAACTACCTTGGAATTCTAATATACAGCATCGGAGCATGTCTTCCAAGATTTGAATTACTCGCTCAAACTGACCATCAGTCTGTGGATGAAAAACGGTGCTAAAACTCAACTTTGTACCCAAAGCTTCTTGTAACTTTTTCTAAAATCGTAAAGTGAACCTTGGATCTCTATCCGATACGATCAATATAGGTACTCCATGGAGTCTAACAATTTCACCAATGTACAATTCGGCTAGGCTTGGTTAGTGAGAAAATTTGATAAAAATTGATTTACGAGCCTAAGGGTAAAATAGTAATTTTGTGAAAGTCTAAGGGCAAAATGGTCATTTTGCCAAAATATGATTTATGAAAGGCATTGATTAATGTGATGATTAAATTAGTGAATTTTTATCATTTTAGATCAAGAAATACAAAATTCGAACCTAGACTGGGGAAGGCCAAACAAGTAGAATAGATCCAATTAGCCGCCACTTTTTGTATATCGAGGTACGTACGTATGTAAGACAAATTTATCATTATTATGCATTGAATGATTAATTTCACGTAATATGGTTGAAATTGCTTATGAATAATGTATGATGAAATTCAATGTAGTAGAGTCCCAATTGGGTGATATGTATGCTAGTGTAAGACCATGTCTAGGACATGGCATCGACCACCTTATGAGAGCCAGTGTAAGACCATGTCTGGGACATGGCATCGAACACCTTATGAGAGCTAGTGTAAGACCGTGTCTAGGACATGGCATCGGCCTCGACATAAGAGCTAGTGTAAGACCATGTCTGGGGTACGGCATCAGCCTTGACATGTGAGCTAGTGTAAGACCATGTCTAGGACAGGGCATCGACAAATTCACCCTCTTGTGTAAAGCTTGTCAAATATCCTTTATTATTCCAAATGGTTTCCCGGGTTATTTTAAAAACTTATAAGAGAGATATGGGATGATATAATCATGTTGTGAGTGGTACAGGTTCTTATTCGAAACTCATGAAAAATGAGTCTAGTTATGTTGCCTCGATGGTAAGAATGACATGAGTAAGTTCTAGCTATGGAAATGATCTTGGGGACGATATTATAGTCTTTGGCTTATACTTACGATACAAAAGCATGTAGTGATATTTATCTTTGTTTATGCAAGAATGTGTGTTGATTTATAATATTCATGGTTGATGTTGTTATAGTTTTAAACTTATTTATATGCAACTTACTAAGCTTTATGCTTATTCCCTCTATTTTCCATTTTCTTATAGTTTTGCCAAGTTAGCATCGGGAATCAAGGGACGTCGGAGGCATCGATCACACTATCACCTGAAGCTTTTGGTATAGCTAGTTTAAATGTTTTGATTGTGGCATGTATAGGGACTTCAATCTTTTGTTTAGTGTCTTGTTAGTTTAGCCAAAAGTGCTGGCTCATATGATGGATGTGATATTCATTTTGTATAGGTCATTAATGTTGGCTAATATTGATTATTATTAAATACATTTGGTGCAAATTTCTTATGGTTGTGGTTGGTTTGGGCATATGTGTTATGCTTGGATTGGTTTTGGTTGATATTATGTAGGTTGGTGTAAGTAAAAGTGCCAAAAAGGCTTAGTAAACAGCCTTATTTTTGTCCATACGACACACGGGCGCGTGTGTAGACCGTGTATGACACACGGCTTGCCCCCGGGGGTGTGGTATGGCCATGTATCCCCTTCACCTCAATTTTACAAGTCAGTATGCATGGTAGTAAACACACGGGCAAAGACACGGCCGTGTGTCTCAGCCGTATGGAGGACATGGTCTAACACACGGGTGTGTGTCGTAGCTGTGTGCCCTTAAGTGGTTACTAACGTCAGAAACAAAATGTCAAGGTTTTTGCATACGGGCTAAGACATGGGCGTGTCATGGCCATATGGGAGACACGGGTTATGGACACGTTCGTGTGCCAAGCCGTGTGAAAACCCTTGTAGGTTCGAATTGAAAAATAAATTTACACGGGCTAGGGACACGGGCGTCTCCCGGCATGTTTAGGCTGTGTGAGCCACACGAACCTTTAATATGGCCATGTTAAAAAAATACACGGGCGTGTTGTCCTTCGCCACGGGTGTGTGCCCTGTCAACTTGAGAATTTACAAAATTTTCTAGAGTGCACAGATTAGTCCCAAATTAATTCCAAAAGGTATTCGGGGCCTCGTAGGCCAATAGTATGGGGCATAAAGGTATCATGAAATGTTTTAAATTGGGACGAAATTTCATAACTAGGAAATGTATGATTGTTTGAGTTTAAGTTCGGTAACACCTCGTATTCTGGTTTCTGTGTCGAACTTTGGTAAGAGGTGTTACATTTAGTGGTATCAGAGCTATAGTTTAGTCAATTCTCGGACTAACCTAGCATGAGTACGAGTCTAACTATACATGCCATAAATATATTGTGATAGTGTGACGACTCTTGACAAATTTAAATTGTGTTTTCATTTAGTAAATAGATTCCGACGGAGCAATGGCAAACGATGTAGAGAGTAATGCGTCGGCTCTCGCTGCAGAGACTGCGCCAGTAGAGAGTGGGTCCGTGACAATAAGTCAAGGCGGAGGGGCTAGAGAAGCCTACCTCCATATGATGGATGCTTGGTACTCGGAGTTCATTCGTGAAAATCCTAACACTTCGCCTTCCCCACCTCTTCGATTCCTCAGCCTGGCCATATGGCTCCCCAAGGAGTAGAATTGGTTAGGAGAGAAAAATCTCTGATATATAGAATTAGAAAGAAAGGGGCTGGAGAATTTAGATCGAACATAAATGATGACCCTGAGTGGGTAAAGTTTTGGCTAGAAAATACCATTAGGGTATTCGATGAGTTGTTTTGCACACCTGAAGAGTGCATGAAATGTGTTGTGTCACTCCTACGAGACTCGACCTACAAGTGGTGGAACACTCTTGTGTCGGTTGTACCAAGGGAAAGGATTACATGGGAGTTCTTCTAAGAGGAATTCTGAAAGAAGTACATTAGTCAGAGGTTTATAGATCAGAAGAGGAAGAAATTTCTAGAATTGAAGCAAGGCTGAATGGCAGTAACAAAATATGAACATGAGTTCGTAAGGCTCAGTAAATACGCTAGGGAGTGCGTATCTACCTAAGCCATCATGTGCAAGAGATTTGAGGACGGATTGAATGAAGACATCTGATTATTGGTTGGCATCTTAGAGTTAAGGGAGTTTGTGATGCTAGTTGAAAGAGCTTGCAAGGCAGAAGAATTGACCAAAGAAAAGAGAAAAGCTGATATTGAGTCTCGTGAATTAAGGAAAAGACAGATGGGGAAATCACACCAATCCTCATCTAAGAGATCGAGAGAGTTCACTACTCGATCGAATGCTTCAGTGGGATTCTCGAGTAGAAATAAGAATAAGCAGTATGCCGCGTCTAAGGCTCAGACCACTTCTATCGCAAGTGTTAGTAGTGCTCGACCTAACAGACCAGAGTGTACAAGTATGGTAGACGCCATTTTGGTGAGTGTCGAGGGAATGAAAGAGGCTGTTTCAAATGTGGGTCATTAGACCATTTCATCAGAACTACCCTGAAATGGGTAAGAAAGATGAAAAGCAAGAGGTGAGAGCGAGTAATGCTCTTTCAAGGGTAGGCCACAGAAAAATCTGGGAAGAGGAACTAGCAGCAGAGGTGTGCCTAGAGATTCCATCGTGTGGTCCGAAGGCCGAGCGCCTATAAGGACTTATGCCATTCGCGCTCGCAAAGAGACATCATTACCGGATGTGATTACGGGTACTTTCTCTCTTCATAATATTTTTGTTTTGCTTTGATAGATCCGGGGTCTACCCATTCTTATGCTTGTGTGAAATTAATGTCTAGCATGAATATGTCTATCGAGTCTATAGAATTTGTGGTAAAGGTATCAAACCCATTAGGCAAGCATGTATTAGTTGACCATGTATTTAGAAATTGTCCCTTAACAATTAGAGGTCATTGTTTTTCGGCTAACCTCATGTTATTACCATTTGATGAATTTGACGTTATCCTTGGTATGGATTGATTGTCTACCCATGATGTCATAGTAAATTGTGGGAAGAAATTCATTGAACTGAAATGTGAAAAAGGGGATATTCTTCGGGTTGAATCAGGTGAACCGAATAGCTTACCTGTAGTGATTTCTTCTTTGACTGCTGAAAAATATATGAGAAGGGGTATGAGTCTTATCTCGCATTTGTATTGAATACCCAAGTGTCAGAAGTGAAGATTGAATTAGTGCCAGTGGTATGTGAGTTTTCGGATGTGTTTTCAGAGGAGTTTCTTGGACTGCCTCTTGCTAGGGAAGTCAAATTTGGTATTGAGTTAGTCCCTGGTATTGCACATATATTGATTGCCTCATATAGGATGGCACTGTTGGAGTTAAAAGAGTTAAAGGCTCAGTTACAAGAATTAACAGATCAAGATTTTGTGAGATCGAGCTATTCTCCGTGGGGTGCTCCGGTACTTTTTGTGAAAAAGAAAGACGGGTCGATGAGGTTATGTATAGGCTACAGACAGCTCAACAAGGTGACGGTGAAGAACAAGTATCCCTTGCTAAGGACCGATGATTTGTTTGACCAATTGAAAGGAGCCACAATGTTCTCTAATATAGACTTAAGATCTAGCTACTACCAGCTAAGAGTTAAGGAACAAGATGTACCGAAAACTACTTTTTGGACAAGGTACAGGCACTATGAATTCCTTGTCATGCCCTTTGGCTTAACAAATGCTCCTGCCGTGTTTATGGACTTAATGAACTGTTTTTTTCGACCATACTTGGATAAATTTATTGTGGTTTTTATCGATGATATATTAATTTATTCTCATGATGAGAGTGATCATGCGAAGCATTTGAGAACTATTTTGCAGACTTTAAGAGATAAGCAGTTGTATGCCAAGTTTAGTAAAAGTGAGTTTTGGCTCCAAGAGGTTGGATTCCTAGGACACATCGTGTTGGGTGATGGTATTAGAATTGACCCGAGTAAGATCTCAACTATTGTTGAGTGGAAACCACCGAAGAATATATCGGAGATTAGAAGCTTTCTAGGCTTAGCGGGTTACTACAGATAATTCTTTAAAGGATTCTCCATGATTTCTACTCAGATGAACAGGTTACTGCAGAAAGATGTCAAGTTCAAATGGACCGAAAAATGCTAACAGAGTTTTGAGAAACTAAAGGCGTTGTTGACTGAAGCTCCAATTTTAGTGCAACTAGAACCGGGAAAAGAATTCGTAGTGTATAGTGATGAGCCTTGAATGGATTAGGATGCGTACTCATGCAAGAAGCTAAGGTGATAGCGTATGCCTCGAGACAACTGAAGCTGCATGAGAAAAACTATCTGACACACGACTTAGAGTTAGCCGCCATAGTGTTCGCACTGAAGATTTGGAGACACCATCTATATGGCGAGAAATGTCGGGTATTCATTGACCATAAAAGCCTAAAATACTTGATGACTCAAAAGGATTTAAATTTACGGCAACAAAGGTGGCTAGAGTTGATTAAAGATTACGAGTTAGTAATTGACTATCACCCGGGAAAGGCGAACGTGGTTGCTAATGCATTAAGTAAGAAGTCATTGTTCGCTTTGAGAGCTATGAATACTCAGTTTTCTGTAATCAAGAATGGTTTGATTCTAGCAGAGTTGAGAGCTAGACCTATGTTTCTTCAAAATATTTGTGAAGATTAAAAGAGTGATAAAGATTTGCAAACCAAGATGACTCAGTGTGAGATAGTTGACGAATTAGATTTTGGTTGTTTGATGTTTCGAGATATGGTCTGTGTACCTAAAAATGATGAGCTTATTGGGAAAATTCTTCACGAGGTACACAGTGGTTGTATGTCAATCCATCCGAGTAGTACTAAGATATATAGTGATGTGAAGAGATTTTATTGGTGGCCCGGTATGATGAGAGACATATCAGAGTTTGTAACGAGATGTTTGGTTTGTCAACAAGTGAAAGTTGAGCACCAAGTACCTTCAAGTTTACTTCAGCATGTGATTGTTCCCGAGTGGAAATGGGATCGGATTACTATGGACATCATGACGGGATTGCCATTCTCAACAAGACAGAAAGATGTTATTTGGGTCGTAGTTGACCGATTAACAAATTGGCTTATTTTATTCTGGTGCGTACCAACCACTCGCTTGATAAACTAGCCGAGTTGTATGTTTCTGAAATTTTGAGACTTCACAGAGTACCCTTGTCGATTATTTTGGATAGGGATCTGAGATTTACTTTGCGATTTTGGAAAAAGTTACAAGAAGCTTTGGGGAAAATTTTGATTTTTAGCACGGCTTTCCATCTGCAAACCGAAAGCCAATCAGAGAGAGTAATTTAGATTCTTGAGGACATGTTGCTATGTTATGTTCTTGAATTCCAAGGTTGCTGGGAAAAATACTTACCACTGGTAAAGTTTACCTACAACAATAGCTATAGTCGAGTTTGAAGATGGCACCTTACGAGGCTTTATACGGGCGTAAGTGTCGAACACCCTTGTTTTGGACTAAACTTAAAGAAAGTCAGATTCATGGGGTTGACATAGTCAAAGAGACCGAAGAGAAAGTTAAGGTAATTCGTTATTGTTTGAAGGCCTTTTCGGATAGACAGAAATCCTACGCGAATTTGAAACGAAAGGAAATTGAGTTTCAAGTGGGTGATAAGGTGTTTTTGAAAATATCCCCGTGGAAGAAAGCCCTCAGATTCGATAAGAAAGAAAAATTAAGTCCCCATTTTATTGGACCTTATGAGGTGACTGAGAGAATTGGATCGATAGCTTATCGATTAGCCTTACCATCTGAGTTAGAGAAGATCCATAATGTTTTCCATGTGTTAATGTTGCACCGTTACCATTCTGGCCCTTCGCACGTTCTTTCGCCAATAGAGGTTGAGATTTGATCAGACATGACTTATGGCGAAGAGCCGGTTAAAATCTTAGCCTGAGAGGTCAAGCAATTGAGAAATAAAAGTATAGCACTCGTGAAAGTAGTCTGGTATCGACATGGGGTTAAAGAGGCCACATGGGAACCCGAGGATACTATGAGAGATCAATACCCTAACATTTTCACTGGTAAGATTTTCGAGGACGAAAATCCCTAAGAAGGGAGAATTGTAACAGCCCAATTTTGGGCTTAGTTAGAACAGTGGTTTTGGAACCACAAACCCGAGGTCAGAGAAATTATTTTTAATATTATTTTATGTGTTATAGCATTTTTATATGAATGCATGAAAATTTTGGTGAAATAATTTTAGCGATTGCATGTTCAATTGCGAAAAAGGACTAAATCGCATAAAGGGGAAAAGTTTTGTTCTTCTAACAATTGGTGTGAAATAGTTAAAGAACCATAATTAGAGGTCTTTAAAGGGAAAATAGACCCATTTCAATAGGGTGGCCGACCATAGAGACAAATAGGAGTAGGAAAGTCAAAATTAGGTGAAATTAGTAGCTTAATTTTACTAGAAATAAAACAAAAAGAAAAGGTTGTTATCTTTTTCATCTCTTGTCCATACCATCAAAAATATCAACCATTTTAGGGGTTTTGGAGCTTTAAAATTTCAGCCACTCTTTAGCCTTACAAGTAAGTGATTGTGATGGTCTTTCTCGATAATTTTTGTACTTTTGGGACCTTTGTAGCATAATCTAGCTAATGAGGGGACTATTTTGCAACATGGTTGAAAGTCTAGGATTTTACCATGAGAGTTCATGTTGATTGCTAAATTTTTATGGAAGAAAATGAATCTTGGTTGTAAAACAAATAACTTTTGTGAAGTAGTTTTCATGGAAACCCTAACTAAGGACCATTTTGCATAAGTTATAAATCATGTGGTAAATGTGTGAAATAATGGGAATTGTGGGCTACTTTTAGTATGCTAGGCTTGGTTAATGAGAAAATTTGATAAAAATTGATTTACGAGCCCAGGGGTAAAATAGTAATTTTGTGAAAGTCAAGAGGTAAAATGGTTATTTTGCCAAAATATGTTTTATGAAGGGAGTTGATTAATATGATGATTAAATTAGTGAATTTTATCATTTTAGATTAAGAAATACAAAATCTGGACCTCAACCTAGGGAAGGCCAAACAAGTAGATTAAATCCAATTAGCCGCCACTTTTTGTATACCGAGGTCAGTTGTACGTAAGTAAGACAACTTTATCATTATTATGCATTGAATGATTAATTTTTCATAATATAGTTGAAAATTCTTATGAATAATGCATGATGAAATTCAATGTAGTAGAGTCTCGATTGAACCTAGGAATAGATTGGATATCCATGCTATGACATTTGGGTGATATGTGTGCTAGTGTAAGACCATGTTTGGGACATGACATCGGCCACATTATGAGAGCCAGTGTAAGACCATGTCTGGGAAATGGCATCGGTATTAATATGTGTCCTAGTGTAAGACCATGTCTGGGACATGGCATCGGCCACCTTATGAGAGCCAGTGTAAGACCATGTCTAGGACATGGCATCGGCCTCGACATGAAAGCTGGTGTAAGACCATGTCTGGGACATGGCATCGGCCTCGACATGTGAGTCAATGTAAGACCATGTCTGAGACATGGCATTGACAAATTCACCCTCTTGTGTAAATCTTGTCAAATATCCTTTATTATTCCAAATGGTTTCTCGGGTTATTTTAAAAGCTTATGAGAGTGATATGGGATGATATAATCATGTTGTGAGTGGTACAGGTTCTTATTCGAAACTCATGAGAAATGAATCTAGTTGTGTTGCCTTGATAGTAAGAATGACATGAGTAAGTTTTAGCTATGGAAATGATCTTGGGGAAGATATTATAGTCTTTGGCTTATACTTGCGATATAAAAGCATGTGGTGATATTTATCTTTGTTTATTCAAGAATGTGTGTTGATTTATAATATTCATGGTTGATGTTGTTATAGTTTTAAACTTATTTATATGTAACTTACTAAGCTTTATGCTTATTCCCTTTATTTTCCATTTTCTTATAGTTTTGCCAAGTTAGCATCGGAAATCAAGGGACGTCGGAGGCATCGATCACATTATCACCTGAAGCTTTTGGTATAGCTAATTTAAATGTTTTGATTGTGGCATGTATAGTGACTTAAATCTTTTGTTTAGTGTCTTGTTAGTTTAGCCACAAGTGTTGACTCATATGATGGATGTGATATTCATTTTGTATATGTGACAGCCCTAAATTGACCCTAGTCGAAAAGTGGTTTCGGGACCACGAAACCGAGTCTTATAAATAATTAAAGGTTATATTCTGTGTTTATGATGTGCGTAAATGCTTGTGTGATAGTTCCATACTTTAATTTGGTCAGTGTATGTGAAATTTATTAGTAGGCACTTATGTGAGACAATTTAGAAATATGCTAGGCAAGTGTTAAAGTGGCCTATTAATATATGTGGGAAAGTGCTTGTCCTTGCATGTCAAATTAGCCAAATTAAAGCATAGTGGCCGGCCATGCTATGGGTGGAAACATGTCACAAACATGTTATGTTAGTGATGTATGTTAGGAAAAATAAAATAAGGAGCATGGTAATAAAATAATGAAAGGAATATGATGAAAACAAAGAAAAAAAGTGTCCATCCTTTTCATTTCTTTTGGCCGAAAGTTCTAAGGAAGAAGGAAGGAGCTCTTGCTTCATGTTAAACTTAGAAGGGGATTAGGAAGAGGTTCGGCCATACTTGTATCTAGGTTAAGGTAAGTTTGATGTTGTGCCATGAGATTCATGCATGTTTTTAGTTGTTAGCTTGAGTTCTAACTAGCCCATGGTTTAAATCTTTGCTATGTGAGGGAGATGATACTCGGCCATGGGTGTTGTCTTCTTGGTGGATGTTTGATGTTGTGTTGGTGAGGTATGAAGATGATAGAGTGTGTGTGAGAATTTGAAAAAGGTAGGTCTTAGCAACTTCATGAAGCAATTGGCCATGGTATATCCATAAGTATGATTTATGCTTGTTATGTTACTCATGGTTAAAATGATTCGGCTATGCTTCATGTAAAAATAAAATATACATGTGAATTCGGATATATGTTTATATTTGGTTAATGATTTATCCTTGTGAAGTATAAATTTGTAACATGATTTGAGTTGGAAGTTATTATAATGTATTTGTGCATTCGGGTATATGATGAGAATATATGAAATGGTTATAATCGACCTTATGATTCGGCTCTTGCACATATATATATATATGTTTGCACATGATGTATTGGTATGCCATTTATGGGTGGTATTAAGTATATAATTGGCCTCAACATATACATGCATACTCGGCCACATGAGAAGATTAGTGTTGCATGTATTCGGTTAGAGGCAAGCATATTGATGCCTTTATCTTGGTTTAGACAATCGACTAAAAGGGAGTGTGGGTTAATATGTTGAGTTGATGCATGATTTCACATGTATGTGACTTTAATGTCTAATGTATATATATGGGCTAAGTACCTTGAGTTCCTCTTTTCGATGCTCAAATGATTAAATCAATTTATTTGTTAAATTAAGCTCAAGAGCAAAGGGGAACTAAATCCAATAAAGGGAAGGAAAAAGTGGTCGAATAGCCATCGAAATCGTTCGACAACATCCGAGGTAAGTTTTCGAGTAACGAGACTTAGTTACCGATTTGATTAAGTCATGATGTATGAGCATAACAAATATGCGGTGATATGATGATTCTACTTGAATCATATGTTGAGTTAATTAGTCTATACGTATGTAGGGTAGCCGTATGTGCATAGAGATAGTGTCATAAAGCAAATTAAACCATGTTGTTTGTATGTGGCTAGTGAGCCGGAAATGGGATTGCTTAATACGTGACGTGTGTTTGAACTCCAACTATGAAAATGAAATATAGATGTGTCATGATTTATTGATATGTGTATGAATATTTGGATGATAACCGGGCTAAGTCCCGAAGGCATCTGCGCTAGTGACTAGTTCCGGGCAAGTCCCGAAGGCATTTGTGCGAGTTACTAAATCCGGGCTAAGTCCCGAAGGCATTTGTGCGAGTTACTAAATCCGGGCTAAGTCCCGAAGGCAATTGTGCGAGTTACTCTAACTGGGCTATGTCCCGAAGGCATTTGAGCAAGTAGCTATATCCTATTAAATTCCGAAGGTACGTGATTTGGGAATGAGCGATCTGCTGTAATAATTTCAATTAATACGCTCGTAAAAAAAAACTCAACAACGAGGTATGTGTTGTACATGCATTGGATTAATTGATTCCTCTTAAATAGTATTCGCTCAGTCGATTAAGGAGCTTCCGGTTTTGGTTAAGTTGATCCCTTATGTATGAATATAAGGGTTGGAAATGTGAAGTAGGACTGATTTTTGAGAATATATGTGTATATGAAATTATCCGTTTAGTTATATGAATGCTATACTTCAGTTGAGCCTAATTCCATTGCTCAAAACTTACTAAGCATTAAATGCTTACTCCGTTCTTTGAATCTCTATTTTATAGATTTTGGTTCGTCAGCTATCGGACTCGGGATTATTGAAGTCGAAGTCTCCCACACTATCAAAGCCCCTTTTGGTACACTTTTGGTTGAACTTTGAAATGGCATGTATAGGACTACCCTTTTTGTTGTTGGTCATGGACCCTTTGGTTTTGTATAAATTTGGATAGCCATGCGAAAATGGCTTATATACACTTTGAGCTTAATATTATAATCGTCTTGTATGATGTTCATTAAGAGGTATGGAAATGTTTGGGAAGGATTAGCCATTGGAATGGTTAATCATGATCATATTTTGTGCTATATATGAAAAAGGGCTAGTTGAATCATGGAAACTATGTAATAGGTAAAGTCTACCTTAAAAATAGATGCTGATAGCAGCAGTGACGTGAATGTGAAAAATCACTAACAATATTAGGAATGGAATTAAATAGTGAGTAAATTATGTAATCGAACCTTGATGAATCTATTTTCATAGGAAAGTAACGAAACGATCATATGAACAGTATGTTAAGAGATATTTAAGTTTTCGTGAAACAGGGCCAGAACGGTTTCTGGATTCCCTGTTCCGACTTTGGAAATTCATTATAAATTAACCAGAGATAATTATAAGTCATGCCATATATTTATAGCTTCCTCTTCGAGTCTAGTTTCTATAGAAACAAACGGCATCAGTATTGAAGCCCTGTACGGGGAGATATCCAAGTCGTAATGCGAAAAGGTCAGTGTAGACGAACCCTGAAACAGGGGAGACTTTAACTAATAAACTATACTAATTGGTTCGACCAAAAATTCTAGAAACAAAATTGTAGATGGACATATGAGTCTAGTTTCATGAAAAATTTCCGGAACTGGTTTTCGAGTTTTGGAACTCGAGATATGATTTTTAAGGTGACAGTGATGCAGTTAGCCAGCTCATCTGGAAATTTAAAATGGACTGTGCAAATAAGTGATTTAAGTCTGCAAACCCCTCGTGTCCGACTCCGGCAATGGTCTCGGGTACGGGGTGTTACAGTATAGGCCATTAATGTTGGCTAATATTGATTATTATTAAATACATTTGATGCAAATTTCTCATGGTTGTGGTTAATTTGGTCATATGTGTTATGCTTGGATTGGTTTTTGTTGATATTGTATAGGTTGGTGTAAGTAAGGGTAGCAAAAAGGCTTGGTTAATAGCCATATTTTTGTCCAAGTGGGTAGACACACGGGCGTGTGTCTAGACCATGTGCGACACATAGCTTGCCCCACGGGCGTGTAGTCCGGCTGTGTGTCCCCTGCACATCAATTTTACAAGTCAGTATGCATGGTAGTAAACACACGGGCAGAGACATGGCCGTGTGTCTTAGCCATGTAGAGAACACAGGCCTAACACATGAGCATGTTTCGTGGCCGTGTGCCCTTAAGGGGTTGCTGACGTTAGAAACAGAATGTCAAGGTTTTTGCACAATGGCTGAGACATGGGCGTGTCATGGCCATGTCGGGGACATGGGTCATGGACACGGGCGTGTGCTAAGTCGTGTAAAAACCATTGTAGGTTCAAATCGAAAAATAAATTTGCACGGGCTAGGGCGCGGCTGTGTGAGTCACACAGGCCTTTAACATGGCCATGTTAGGAAAACACACAGGCGTGTTGCCCTTCCACATAGGCGTGTGTCCTATCAGCTTCAGAATTTACAAAATTTTCTAGAGTGCACAGATTAGTCCCGAATTAATTCCAAAGGGTATTCGGGGCCTCGTAGGCCCACAGTAGGGGCATGAAGGTATTATGAAAAGTTTTAAATTGGGACGAAATTTCATAACTAGGAAATGTATGATTGTTTGAGTTTAAGTCCGGTAACACCTCATATTCCTATTTCGGCGTCGATCTCGTGTAACAGCACAAACTCGGCCAAGATGTTATGGCTGAATCTGACATGTTACATTGAAGTGTTTTAGCGAAAACCTTCCGTGACAACCCGAATTAGGGCCTAATTGGAATAGTGGTTTCGTGACCACAAATTCGAGATAGAAATAATTGTTTTATAATTATTTTGGGGTTTATGATATGATTTCATGATTTTGTGAAAATTTCGTGATTAAATTTTATGCATTGAGCGCTTAAGTTGAGATTAGGGACTAAACCGAATAAATTGTAAAACTCGTGTTTTAGAAGTTTTTAGTATGAAATTGCTTTGGGATATTAACTAGGAGGTTTTAAATAGCAATTTGACCCATTCCTAAGTTTTGGACAAAAGTTGGACATGGAGGGAATTTTTGGAAAGTTTAGTAGTAAGGGCATTTTGGTCATTTGTATATTAAATGAAATAAAATGGGAAAAATAACACAAAATTGGTCATCATCTTCACTAGTTGCTGCCAAAATTTGCACTCCTCCATAGCTAGGGTTTCTTCAACTTTCAAGCTTCATACTAAGTGATTTCAAGCCCCGTTTTTAATGTTCTTCACATTTTTGAAATCCTCGTAGCTCGGTTTACCTATTTCTACCATTATTTTGAGTTAGGTTTTATGTTTAAAAATTTACCCATGAATGATAGGCATGTATTGTGTTGTTTGATGGTAGAATATGAATGTTTGAAGTTAGGAGAACGATCTTTTCTAAGCGATTTTTAACGAAAATGAGCAAAACGAAATAATCGATAAAAATACCTATTGTTCATAACTATGTGTTAGAGTGAGAATTTGATGTTGCCATAGAAGAGAAAAATGATCAGTAGGTCATTAAGCATAAGAATAAAGGCTGAAGTTAAATTTCTGAGCCTTGGGGCAAAATTGTAATTTTATAAAAGTTAGGGGGCAAAAATGTAATTTTTGTATAATGTGATTTTTGGATTAAAATAAATAGTTCGAGTGTTAAATGAGCTAAATATGTTGTTATAGATCAAGAAAGGCGTGGAATCGACCTCGAACGGGGGAAGGAGAAAGTTTTGGACTAAATTGCAAAATTCCCATATTTTGCACCGAGGTAAGTTTGTATGTAAACAATACATTAATTTCATTTACATTCTTATATTTGAGCCTATTATATATATATACTAGTTGATGTTGAAGTATAAATCGACTATTGGAATAATAGAAATAAGTAATAGAGAGAGAGTCCCGGTTGAACATTCTGAAAGATCGAATAAAATAGAGGGAGCATAGCTAGGTCACATGTATGGTGCTGAGTGCACATCATGTGTACAAGAAAGCTACGAGATACTATGTAGTAGCTAGGTCACATGTGTGATACGGAATGTATCCCATGTAGACAAGAGAGCTACGTGAGATATAAATGTAGCTAGGTCGCATGCGTGATTCCAAGTGAAGGACACCATGTAGACAAGAGAGCTACGAGACAAATCGGCTAGGTCGCATGAGTGGTACTAAGTGTTCACCATGTGTACAAGAGAGCCGAATTAAATGAAATATGATGGTGGGGCTGTGTGCTGAAACCATCAAGTATCGAGGATTAATCCGAATTGTTCAACGGGATGGCTTTGTGGTGACATTGTAGTCATGGGCCTATACTTGTGATGTATGAATTGTGGTGAAAATGATTTGTGATATATCTATATAAGTTAAAATGAGGTTAGTACAAAGAATGTGTGAAAGAGTGAAATTAGCATTAAAACTGTTTTGGACAGTAGCAGTAATGTGATTTTTAAAAATCACCAAAAATAGAAGGAATTTAATTAGAGGTTGAATGAGATGTGAAATTAAATCTTAATGAGTCTATTTTCATATAAAAGAAACATAGCAAGCAAAGGAATTCTATATTTTGAGATATTTACAATTGTGTGTGACTTGCTCAGGATGACTATGTGATCCCCTGTTCCAACTTTGAAAAATCATTAAAACTTTTACAAAACAAATTAAGAAATATAGTTTATATTCCTAAATTCCTTATTAAGTGTAGTTTTAAATGAAACAGGTTTCATGGTTATTTGAATTGTGTACTGAGAGAAATTCAATTCGTAGTGAATAGAGGTCAAATCAGTTGAGCTGTGTAACAGGGGAAACTTTAACTAATAAACTGTACTAATTGGCTAAAACAAAAATTCTATAAAAAAATTAGTAAGAAGTTTTATGAGTCTAGATTCAGAGAAATTTTACGGATTTGAAGTTTGAGTTTCGTAACTCGAGTTATGATTTATTTAGTGATCATGACGCAAGAGGGACAGCTTGATCAAATCGGAGTAAATAGTAAAATTAAAAATATGATATAACTGAGTTATGTTGTAAACATATTAGATTCCTTATTTGTTATTTATATACTTACTTACTAAGCTATAAGCTTGCTTTCTTTTCTCTCCTTTGTCTTATAGTGTCATCCAGCTAGCACAGGAGTCAGAGATCGTTGAAGATCCGCCCACATTATCAATACTCTTGGTATTCGAACTCAACATTTTGAATTATGGCATGTATAGCAGACTTAGTTATTTTGTTACGTGTCATAATTGTCTAGGTTTAAAATACTAATTATAGTATCAAACTAATCATTTTGTACGAAGCCTTTGAAATTGGTTTGTATTGTTAATGGCATATGTTATAATGATTCATGATCAAATTGCACGCCATATTTTTGTTGGGTTTTATTTAATAGTATATCCTATAATTTGTTAATACCTCGTACCCTGTTTCGGCGATGGATACGGGTAAGGGGTGTTACATTTAGTGGTATCAGAGCTATGGTTTAGTCGTTTCTCGGACTAATAAAGTGTGTGTAAAAGTCTAGCTATACATGCCATAAATATATTGTGATAGTGTGGTGACTCCTGATTATTCTAAACTATGTTTTGTTTTAATATAGTAATGGATCCAGAAGGAACTGCGGCTGATGATGCTGCTAGTAATGCACCGGCTCCCGCACAAGGGACCGTGCCTGTGGAAAGTATACCTGAGACATTGAGACAGGGAGATGAGGCTCGGGATGCCTTTCTCCAAATGATGAACAATTGGTATACTGAGTTTATTCGAGCAAATCCAAATGCTCAACCTCCTCCACCCCCTCCCATACCTCAGACGATTCCTGTAGCTGCTCAAGGCATAGATTTGGTAAGAACGAACAAGCCTCCGGTTGACAAGATTCAAAAACAAGGGGCCGAAGAGTTTAGAGCAAAGATCGATGATGATCCTGAGAAAGCGGAGTTCTACCTTGAAAATTCTACCCGTGTATTTGATGACCTCTCATGTACACCCGAGGAGTGCTTAAAGTGTTTTGTATCACTTTTGAGAGATTCGGCCTACCATTGGTGGAAGACTTTGGTAGCAGTGGTGCCAAAAGAAAAAGTTACTTGGGATTTCTTCCAGGAAGAATTCAGAAAGAAATACATAAGTCAGCGATTTATTGATAAAAAAATGGAAGGAGTTCCTTGAATTGAAGCAGGGCAAGATGTCTATGGCAAAGTATGAACGCGAATTTGTAAGACTCAGCAAGTATGCCCAGGAATGTGTGTCCACCGAGGCCATTATGTGCAGAAGGCTTGAGGATTGGCTAAATGAGGACATTAAAGTGCTTGTGGGAATTTTGGAGTTGAAAGAATTTGTAGTATTGGTTGACCGAGCTCTTAAAGCCGAAGAATTGAACAAAGAAAGAAGAAAGCTGCTATTGAGGCTCGAGATGCCAGAAAATAGCCGATAAGCAAGTCATTTCAATCTCAAAGAGGTCCAAAGAGACAAACCCTCGAATGACAGTTTCAACTGGGGATTCACACAGAGATCGTGGTAGAGCATATTCGGGGTCTAAAGCTCAAGCTACTTCGGTGGCAAGTGTGGGTAATGTGCGACCTAGAAAGCCCAAGTGTCAGCAATACGGACAGCAACATTATGGTGAGTGTTGGGGAAACGAGCGAGCTTGTTTCAGGTGCGGTTCTCGCAAGCATTTTATTAGAGACTATCCGGAGAAAGTTAAAGAAGAAAGATTTCAGAGTGCTAGACAGAATACCACCGCTAGCAGAGGTAGACCACCGAGAAATACTGGAGGTGGGACTAGCAGTAAAACTACGATGAAAGATTCAGCAGTGAGATCAGAAGCTAGAGCGCCTGCTAGAGCTTATGCTATACGTGTCCGAGAGGATGCAACATCTCCCGATGTCATTACTGATACATTTTCTCTCTATGATACTATTGTTATTGCATTGATTGATCCCGGGTCCACTCATTCCTATATTTGCATGAATTTAGTATCTAATAAAAAGTTGCCTGTTGAGTTTACTGAGTTTACGATTAAAGTGTCGAACCCCTTAGGCCAATATGTGCTAGTTGACAAGGTTTGCAAGAATTGTCCATTTATGATTCAAGGTCACTGTTTTCCGGCTAATCTGATGCTGTTACCATTTGATGAGTTTGACGTTATTTTGGG
The DNA here is from genome assembly GCF_025698485.1 of Gossypium arboreum. Lineage (NCBI taxonomy): Eukaryota > Viridiplantae > Streptophyta > Magnoliopsida > Malvales > Malvaceae > Gossypium > Gossypium arboreum. The sequence continues at coordinate 76,189,644 of NC_069075.1, forward strand.
AATGGATGGTTGACATTGTATGATGCCAAGGTAGATTGTAAACAAAAAGCACTAGAGTTGAAATGTGAAAATGGAGAAATTATGTGGGTTGAAACAGATGAATCAAATAAATTGCCTATGGTGATTTCGCTCATGTCTGCACAGAAATACATGAGGAAAGGGTGTGAAGCTTATCTGGCTTATGTAATGAATACTGAGTTGCCTCAACTAAAGTTTGAATCAGTACCGATAGTCCGTGAGTTTCGGATGTATTACGGAGGAATTGCAGGTTGCCTCGAACAGAGAGATAGAGTTTGCCATTGATTCGTTGTCGGCATCGCACCGATCTCGATTGCTCTATATAGAATGGCTCCGACTGAATTAAAAGAATTGAAGGTTCAGTTGCAAGAGTTAACAGATAAGGGATTTGTGAGACCGAGTTTCTCTCCCTAGGGTGCTCCTGTATTGTTCGTAAAGAAGAAGGATGGTTCAATGAGACTTTGCATTGATTATCGTCAACTTAATAAGGTGACTATAAAGAACAAGTACCCATTGCCGAGGATTGATGATTTATTCGATCAGTTAAAGGGGGCCACAGTGTTTTCAAAGATCGATTTGAGGTCTGGTTACTACCAGTTGAAAGTTAAGGAGTCGGATGTGCCGAAAACCGCCTTTAGGACAAGGTATGGACATTATGAGTTTCTTATGATGCCTTTCGGCTTAACAAATGCTCCAGCTATATTTATGGACTTGATGAACCGAATCTTTCGGCCATATTTGGATAAGTTTGTAGTAGTGTTTATAGATGACATTCTAATTTATTCTCGGGATGAGTCTGAACATGCCGAACACTTGAGAACCATATTGCAGATCTTGAGAGAAAAGAAACTATTTGCTAAGTTTAGTGAAAGTGAGTTTTGGCTTCGTGAAGTCGGATTTTTGGGACATATAGTCTCAGGTGATGGTATTCGGGTGGATCCAAGCAAGATTTCCGCGATCGTTGATTGGAAACCGCCAAAGAATGTATCCGAGGTTAGAAGCTTTTTAGGCTTGGCCGGGTATTATAGACGTTTTGTTGAGGGATTTTCGATGATTGCCTCTCCTATGACTAAGTTGTTACAAAAGAATATTAAGTTTGAATGGACTGATAAATGTCAGCAGAGTTTTGAAAAGTTGAAAGCATGATTGACTGAAGTACCAATTTTAGTACAGCCCGAGCCAGGAAAGGAGTTCGTAATTTATAGTGATGCATCATTGATGTGCCTTGGATGTGTGTTGATGCAAGAGGGTAAAGTGGTAGCTTATGCTTCGAGGCAGTTAAAACTGTATGAAAAGAACTATCCTACACATGATTTGGAATTGGCCGCTATTGTCTTTGCCTTGAAGATTTGGCGACATTATTTGTATGGTGAAAAATGTCGAATTTTACCGATCACAAAAGTTTGAAGTATTTGATGAATCAAAAGGATTTGAATCATGACAATGAGATGGCTTGAATTATTAAAGGATTATGAGCTAGTGATTGATTATCATCCGGGAAAAACAAATGTAGTTGCTGACGCCTTGAGCAGGAAATTTCTTTTTACTTTGAGAGCCATGAATACGGGGTTAGCATTGTCTGATGATAGGTCAATCTTAGCAGAGATGAGGGCTAAACCGTTATTTCTCCAGCTGATTTGTAATGCTCAAAAGAACGATAGTGAGTTGCGAACCAAGAGAACTCAATGCAAATCAGGTTACGATTCAGATTTTTGAGTTGGACCAGACGACTGTTTGATGTTTCGAGACAGGATATGTGTACCAAAAAACGATGAATTGATTCAGAAAATAGTACATGAGGCGATACGGTGGTGTTTATCGATTCACCCCGGTAGCACAAAAATGTATAATGATTTAAAGAAGTTGTATTGATGGCGGTATGAAAAGGACATTTCGAATTTGTAACCAAGTGGTTGATCGTCAACAAGTAAAAGCTGAACATCAAGTGCCTTGGGACTACTTCAACCAAGAATGGTGCACGAGTGGAAATGGGACAAGATTACCATGGATTTTGTAACCGATTTGCCTTTGACTCCTAAAAAGAAGGATGTTGTCGGGTAGTGGTTGATAGATTAAAAAGTCAGCCCACTTTATACCAAGACGCATCGATTACTCACTTGATAAATTAACTGAATTATATATTCTTTGAAATTGTGAGGTTGCACGGAGTACCTATGTCTATAATATCAGATAGAGATCCGAGATTTACCTCGAGATTTTGGAAAAAGTTACAAGAAGCTTTGGGTACAAAATTGAACTTTAGTACCGCGTTTCATCCACAAACAGATGGTCAGTCGGAAAGAGTAATACAGGTACTCGAGGATATGCATAGATGCTGTGTCTTAAAATTTGGAGGTAGTTGGGAGAAATATCTATCTTTGATTGAATTTGCCTACAATAACAGTTATCAGTCAAGTATACAAATGGCACCGTACGAAGCCTTGTATGGTCGCAAGTGTCAGACTCCTTTATATTGGACCGAACTTAGTGAGAAACAGATTCACGAAGTTGATCTAGTTAAAGAAACCGAAGAGAAAATAAAAGTAATTCGGGATTGCTTGAAAGCTGCTTCAGATCAACAAAAGTCATATGCAGATTTAAAAAGAAAAGAGATTGAATTTCAGGTGGGTGATAAAGTGTTCTTGAAGGTGTCACCATGGAAAAAGATTCTGAGATTTAGCCGAAAAGGCAAGTTGAGTCCGTGTTTTATTGGGCCGTACGAGATTACTGAGAGGATTGGACCAATGGCATATCGGTTGGCCTTACCGGCAGAGTTAGAAAGAATTCATAACGTGCTTCATGTATCAATATTGCGACGTTATCGTTCTGATCCTTCACATGTGATTTCTCCAACAGAAATTGAGATTCGACCGGATATGACCTATGAGGAGGAACAAATAAAGATTTTGGCTCGAGAAATTAAACAGTTAAGAAATAAAAGTATAGCCTTAGTGAAAGTATTCTGGCACAGACATGGGATAAAATAGGCTACGTGGGAACCTGAGGAAGCTATGAGGAAACAGTACCCGAACCTCTTTACCGGTAAGATTTTCGGGGATGAAAATCTCTAAAGGGGGGAAACTGAATTGTGACAACCCGAATTAGGGCCTAATCAGAATAGTGGTTTCGTGACCACAAATCTGAGATAGAAATAATTTTTTTAAAGTTATTTTGGGGTTTATGATATGATTTCATGATTTCGTGAAAATTTCGTGATGAAATTCTATGCATTGATCGCTTAAGTTGAGATTAGGGACTAAACCGAATAAATTGTAAAACTTGTGTTTTAGAAGTTTTTAGTATGAAATTGCTTTGGGATATTAGCTAGGAGGTCTTAAATAGCAATTTGACCCATCCTAAGTTTTGGACAAAAGTTGGACATGGAGGGAATTTTTGGAAAGTTTAGTAGTAAGGGCATTTTGGTCATTTGTATATTAAATGAAATAAAATGGGAAAGATAACACAAAATTGGTCATCATCTTCACTAGTTGCAGCCGAAATTTGCTCTCCTCCATAGCTAGGGTTTCTTCAACTTTCAAGCTTCATACTAAGTGATTTCAAGCCCCGTTTTTAATGTTTTTCACATTTTTGAAATCCTCGTAGCTCGGTTTACCTATTTCTACCATTATTTCGAGTTAGGGTTTATGTTTAAAAATTTACCCATGAATGATAGGCATGTATTGTGTTGTTTGACGGAAGAATATGAATGTTTGAAGTTAGGAGAATGATCTTTTCTAAGCGATTTTTAACGAAAACGAGCAAAACGACATAATCGATAAAAATACCTATTGTTCATAACTATGTGTTAGAGTGAGAATTTGATGTTGCCATAGAAGAGAAAAATGATCAGTAGGTCATTAAACATAAGAATAAGGGCTGAAATTAAATTTCCACCTCCCTACTCCCTAAGTGGCATCACTTAGCCACTCATCCACAAGGCTTTTTGATGCTATTTTTCCCCTCTTTTTATTTAAAAGCCCAACTACTTGCCAACTCTGATTCTTTTAATAATTAAACTATAATTTCATTTATTCCTAGGTTCGAACTCAAACCTTAATCAAGACCTACTATAATTATCACATGGCTAGGAACATAAAACACAATTTTTATCAAAACCGAAAACAAAGAAAGTTCGGGATTTCGAGATTTTTGGGTTTCAGGATTTTTGGGGCGTTACGACTCAAGTAAGGGGTGTTACATAAGGTATGATCTTTGATCTGTTTTTGATGATTTTTACGTTTTTGTGGTCGTTGCTTTATGTTCTAGCTAGTCCATGTCTTAATTTTTGAAAGTGTTGATAATTTTGAGATATGCCATGGATGAATCCATGAGTTTTGTGTTGTTAATTGATGAAAAATGGAATATATGAGTTGGGTTAATATGTTTTGTATTGGGATTTTTGATGAATTTGATTATTATGGGTTAATTTGTAAAAATGAGAAATTGAAGGTTAAAATGTGAAATAAGTGAAAGTTATGGCTGCAGAGACTATATGAAAATTTGGTTAAGCATGAGAAATGTGAAATTATGTGTATTTTGTGATTTTATGAAATAAGGACTAAAATGTCAAAATGTGAAAAATTAAGGGCTAATGTGCAAAATGCCCATTTATGTGTTTGTCGATTAAATTGAATGAATTGGTGATTAAATGGGTTAATTTTGAATACATATAGATCAAGAAAGAAAGAACTCAGATTTAGATCGGTGAAAATCAAAGGTTATTGAGTAATTGATCCGTTTCGCCAATTCCGAGTATGGGGTAAGTTCGTACGTGATAAATGAAGTTACAATTATGTTTTTAATGCTTTAATAATGCATAAATTGTATATATGTGACTATGATTGCATACGACAATAAATCAACTATGTTTGGTACTTAGTGTGTGTTTCAAAATAGCTTCGGCTATAAATAGCACTTAGTGTGCGAATTGGAATAGCTTCGGCTATATGAGGCACTAAGTGTGTGATACCGAGGCAGCTACAGTTTAATGTGATGGCACTAAGTGTGCGAGATTGTTATAGCTTTAGCTAATCATTGATGTACTAAGTGTCAAATTTTTAGAGCATTAAAAGACTTCCGAATGAATTAATGTATTGAACAAAGAGGTGAGAATGAAATAAATAAATATGGGAAAGTTCAGGTATGTACGATACTTATGTGGTAGTTGATACTATGTGTATGAAGCTTGATGAATTTGTATATACATGTTAAATGGTGGTGGATTAGAATTGAATGATGATATAAGAACCAATAAGTGTTTATGACCTGTTGAGTATATTTGGTATGAACTTACTAAGCTATGAAGCTTATTGTGTGATATTTGTCTTTTTTTTATAGAGAATTGAAGCTAGCTCGGACATCAACGATCATCGAGAACCATCATCACACTATCGAATCAACTCGTTGGTACTTTTAAAGCTTTGTATATATAGTATATGGCATGTATAGGCTAGTGTCATTTTGGTATATCTTGAGTTATAATATTAGCCATGAGATTTGGCTTGTAAACTTGGAATGTATAGCCATTAAATTTGGCTTGAATTATGTGTTTGGTAAGTTGTACATAATGTTTATGTGATGTTTTGGTTATGGAATTGAGTAACTAAGATTGTTATGTATAGATGACATGATATATGCATATATTGGTTGGTTTTTTGTTGTTTATATATGTGTTGAAATGGTATCAATTGGGTTGATTTATGTGCATGAGAAAAGGGTGGCAAATTGGCTTTTCAAATAGCCTATTTTTGTCCACACGGGCAGAGACAGGGGCGTGTGTTTGATCACGTGATTTTGTGATAGGTTTTAAATATTTATAATTCCTCAGTCTTGAACTAACTATTATTGCGATGTAGGCAAGTGTACCTATCGAACAGTAATATAGTTTTAGTAAGACCGGATTGTCGAACCCAAAGGACCTAAAAGTACTAGTAATGACTGTCTTTTTATTATCTAGCCTAAGAATAAAGAGGTTTTTGTTTTAACTAACTAATTATATAAACTAAGAACGAATAGAGAATGGAATTGCAGAATTGCTTTTGGAAAAATCGATTGAATGAAGACAATACCTAAGGAAAAATCCACCTAGACTGTACTTGTTATTATCCATTTAACTTGGTCCGTAGAGATCCCTAAGTTTTGTTATTATCCCTATTCAAAGACTAATAACATCTAATCCCTAGATTGAATAACCGAGACTTTTCTCTAATTAACACTCTAGGGTTGCATTAACTCGATCTATGGATCCCCTTATTAGGTTTCACCCTAATCCAGCAAAATCTTGTCACCCTATGTCTAGGCGCGCAATCAACTCCGCCTAATTATAACAAATGTACTCTTAAACAGGGTCTATTCCTCCTCTGAATAAGAGCTTATCTTGAATTAGTATCCTGGGATATCAAAACAAGAATTAAGAATACATAATTGAGAACAAGTCAAATATTTATCATACAATTCAGAAAATAATAACAAGATTCATCTTAGGTTTCATTCCCCTTAGGTATTTAGGGGATTTAGTTCATAACTAAATAAGAAAACATCTCAGAATAATAAAGAATACAAAACATAAAGAAAACCCAAAACTCCTGAAGGGGAATTGAGGAGAGATCTTCAGTCTTGATGATGAATTCGGCTTCTGAGATGACTCAATCGGCTTTCTTGGAGTAATTCCTTACCCCCTACTCCGTCCTCCCTTTTCTTCCTTCTCTAAGGTGTATTTATAAGCTTTGGAATGCCTAAAATCCCTCAAAATTAGCCTTTTCTGAATTGGACTCAACTTGGGCTTGTTAGGACACGCCCGTGTGACACGCCATGTGTGATTACTTTAGGCCGTGCTCGAGCCTACCAAATTGACACGGCCATGTGGTCTGCCCGTGTGAGGAGGTCTAGGCCATGTTGTTTACATACTTTGGCCCATTTTCTCCATTTTTGGGTCGTTTCGCATTCCTTTATCTCTTATGCTCTTCTAAGTGTAAAACATGAAATTAAAACATTAAGAGCATCGAATTCACCAATTCTAATGGAAAATCATCCATAAAGTGCGTTAAACATGGGGTAAAAATATGTATAAATTACGGTTTATCAAATACCCCCATACTTAAGTATTTGCTTGTCCTCAAGCAAAATTCTCAACTCATAATCAAAATAAATTCTTCTCAACTTATAATTTCTATCGATAATATCTCAGAATAATCCATAGGTAATCATACATTGAGAATTCAACTAAAAGAACATAAAAGTTTCAAACATTCCAAGTTGAGTATTTAATCATGCAAACATAGGTGTCTCTTCTCATTTAAGTAATTACCTTTGATTCAGAATATCACAGAGTTTCACGTCCTCGCTACAGATTCACTCAAATCGCTCGAGGTGTTTAAGGACAATAAATGAAGCACTCAATAGTCAATAATGAAAAGTCATTACCATAGGCTTGCATGAAAATCAAATCTCCACCATTATAATTTAAGATGATACATCAATCAAAAGGTCTTTAGAGGGTTGTAATGAGATTTGGTTAGGGGGTGTGGTCACAAGCTGAAAGAAAGGGTTAGAATCGAGATTGAATTGAAAAATTACCTAACTAGAAAAAGAGTTAATCATCACTTGCGTACAATAGAGCTTCTTCTCAAACTAAGGCATTTAACTTCTGAAGCTTACAAACAGAAGATCACTACTAATATGGATACATGTTTTCTTTTTGAAGAACAAGTCAAATTACAGAGTAGAATAAAACATAGCTAAGCAACTATTTCAATTCAAATCTCGACAAAAATAGGGCTTAAATTAATTTAGGGGATTTCAACAATAATGGGTTAAAGGTTAATATTAAGGGTAATATAAGAAATGGCTTGTTAGGCTCAATGGGGTTCACTAGGGGTTAATTGTGGAGGTAGGCTTTTCATGGAATGAGTGGGTTAATCCTAAGTGCCTTAATCATTTTGACATATCAAATCAAATGGTGTGGTCTCAACATGAATAATCAAGCAAGTTCTAAAATAACAGTTCACTACTGACGCACTCAAAGCAATAATAAAAGTGAGCATGAAAGAATTAATAGATGCTCAAAAGGCTCAAAAATCTCACAAAAATTATAGCTTTTTTATGTTTAAAACTTGTGAATCCCAACTCAAAGTAATACCTAAACTTTGGGGAAACAACCTCAGATTTAAATTCTTAAAAATCAACTTATCATGCTTGATTCTCTAATGTCTTAAAGTTTAAACAATCAATGCATAAATGCATATGTTTTAATTCAAGATATATCAATCAAAATCATAAATCAATCAAAATTTATCCTAAATATGATATGAGAGCTTTTCAAGAGAACAAGGCAGTCATTCAGGGATTTTTCTGATAATGAAATAAATACCCCCCACACTTAAGATGTACATTGCCCTCAATGTACAAAGATAGATATTAGAGTATAAAAATAAGATAGGGAGAGAAGTGAAACTTCCTGTATGATGAATTCCTCGAACTAGAGTTCTGGAGAGTAATCGATTCGAGAGTGGAGGAGGATACTCGGCGGTCTTAGAGGTTCATTAGGCCATAAGTCCTGCGCAAAAAGGATATTATCTCTAGTGGTAGCTATAGTCGTGGGTAAGTAGGACATGGCAGTCGTGGAGAACCTTTCTCGGTGGAGTTTTAGTTCCTACGTGATGATGAGCTTAAAAGGTCTATATAACTGTGATAAAATCAGGAACTTTTTAGGGGATATTAGCAAGAATAATTACTCAAAAAGAAATAACCGAAATTAATAATTAAAAATAAATTTTGTAAAATCTAATAAAAATAAAAAGTAGTTTTAATAAAAATTAAAAACATAAAATAATAAATAAATGTTTTTAAACATCTTCATTGCTGGATGGTTCGTGAGGTGGGACTGGCAATAAGATGTAGAGGTGCTGACAAATCTATTGTAGAGTAGCATCAATGTTGTCAAATAGTTGAAAACACTGCTACTTGAATCGAGTGAGGCGCTCAGAGATGTCAGCATATGAAGCCGCCGCATAAACTGGACGAGAGGGTGGTGGTGGCTGAGTCGGTGGGTCCTCGTACTATGGGGGAACATCATCAGGAATATCCTCTTAGGCCTCCTCCTCAGTAGATTGGGCGAGACGATATTGGGGAAGGTAGGTTCCTCGACGCCTCTCGATCATCCTCATGCTAAGCATGCTCGAGATGCCTTGTGGAGACATCTGGCTGATGAGGATAAGGGATAATTCTTAGGCCGCGGTGTTGAGGAGGCCAAAGTGTCACGCTAGTCGAGTCACATAGGGGCCAATGGAGATGACCCCCTTCCTATGCCGCTCCGTCTGGTGCTGAATGGCGAGGGTGATGAAATAGGCAAGGTCAATGATGTGCCCATGCGACATACACCACAAGAAGTAGGCGTCGTGAGTGTTGACGACGCCAATGCTCTCTCGCCTCCTTGTAATCATGTGAGCCAAAATGGCCTGTAGGTACCTCATGAATGGTGGGAGAACTAATGCCTTGGAGCGGCTAGGATTGTAGGAGGCTACGCTAGGGGCCAAGGTGTGCCAGCACTTCAACGGAGAGAAATGTATATGGCGAGTGAGACCATTTAAGTCATTCTCTTCCTTGAACTCCTCCGTATATAAACCCAATGCCGTACCGAATTCTGGGACGCTGAGCTGGTGGACTAACCCGCCTAGGCAAAACTAGACCGTGCCGGGATCATCGTAATTTGTCATTACGGTCTAAAGATGAAACGTTGAGAATAGTTCCATCATTAGCTCGAGGTATGTTGGTTCGATAATCCCAAAGAACAGGTCCCAAGGGTCGGTGGTTAGGAGGGCTCAAATAGCATCAGCCATCTGAACTTGTTCTACGGTAGCCCAGTCGGTGCAGCAGCCCGCAATTATGGTTCGAGCCCGAAGTATATGGAAAAGCTCTTCTTGGGGCCCTTGGGGGAACTGCAGGAGAGGGTGACAAATTTTTGTGGTTGGACCAATGGAAGATGAGGTTCCCTTCCTCTTCTTCGCGGCAGGTACAACGATTTTCTTTCCTCGTGAAGATGACATTAAAAGCATGGAATATAAAGAATAATAATAATAGGTAAACAAATTTGAAGAAGTAAAAGGCATGAATTTGAACTAACTATTTTTGCCAAGACTACTAATATGAAGCAAACTCAACCACAATAACAATAACAATGAGAATGAGAATAGAAATGTAATGGGTATGAGATTTTCCTAATCTCAATTTAACACAGAATGTATGATAACTAACCTAGTAATGCAAATAAAATGATAGACATTGGCATAGTAATAGCATGAGAATAAACATAGTAATGTCATGGGTATGAGGTGTTCCTAATAACTTGATTTAACACGAAATGTATGATAACTGACCTAATAATGCAAATTAAATGATAGAAAATGAAAAATAGTTCAAAAGATATGAAGATTATGTTGATAATAAGCGTTAGAAATAAGTAAAATAGAAGTGAAAGGAGTAAACAAACACTAAGGGAAAGAGATTGAGCGTCAAAAATAAAGTGGGAAGTAGCGCACGGGCATGGCAGAGAGGCCGTGTGGAGTTACAACGGCTAGGGTTAGGGTTTTTGAATGGAGAAGAAAGTGAATACTGCAGGGTATTTATAGATTTTGGGCCACACGGCCAGGGCACACGCCCTTGTTCCCCAATTTCAGCCCGTGTATTCGCGAATTTCAAATTTGGGCGCGTCTGACATTTAGTACACGCCTGTGTTCCTTGGGTGTGTGGGTGCACACGACCGTTTTGCACGGTCATGTCTGGCATTGTTCACTTTTCCCACGCCCGTGTGGGAAATCCCCACGCCTGTGTCAATCTAACAGGTTCGTCCACGGGTGTTAGACATAGGCGTGTCGTATGCCTGTGCTAGTTTCTCAGTTTCAACTACGGGTCTTCCGCCCGTATTGTTTTGGTAGGCTCAACCACGGCCATGTCACATGGCCGTGGCGTTTTATCGTAGCCCATGTTTGGGGAAATCCTTGCCCTATTTTCACATGGCCATTAGCACGCCCGTGTGCTTGGCCATGTCTCTATGGAAAACCTGTATTCAAGAGCTCCATTAGTAAGTTAGATGTTGAAGACTAAATTTTTAAAGAAGTTAATACAGTTAGTGCTCGGGTTGCCTCCCGAGAAGTGCTTATTTATAGTCTAAGCTTGACTTACCTCTCCGTTGAATAATCATGGTGGTTTGAGGAGTTTATACTCCTCATTCCTGTCATCAATCTCATCAAAATAAGGTTTTAAATGGGTGTTGTTTACCTTAAAAGTGCCAAACTTAGGGTGCCTTACCTCGACCGTACCGAATGAAAAGATACTAAGTACCGTAAGAGGGATTTCTTCATTCGGTGTGGTAGCGAAAATGTGGGGATCTGCTGCATCTAATAAGAGTATATCTCCAATCTTAAGTTGATTTGGAAAGGTATTGAGCTCGTTCTGTTGTAGATTCGGTTTGTCAGGTGTTCTTGGTTTATGCGTCTGCTATTCATTGAGTTCCTCGATTTGTAATATTCGATCTTCATGAACATTTCCTTTACTATTTCTTGAGAATGACTCGTGTGCTTCCTTCAAACTTATTTCCTGTAAAGTAGGTTGTACCACATTGTCAGTTCTAGGAGAATGGGTTAAACGATCACCTTCAATTCCCGATGTGTTGCCAGAATTGCGAGCTTGAAGGGTGATTGTTTCGTCTCCCACACAGAGTGTGAGTTCACCTGCGCCAACATCAATAATCATTTTAGCAGTTGCTAAAAAGGGCCTTCCTAGAATTAAAGGAGTGTTGCTATCCTCCTCTATATCTAGAACAATAAAGTCAACGGGAAATATAAATTTATGATTTTAACTAGTAAATCTTCAATAATACCCTTAGGGAACCTTATAGTTTTATCTGCTAATTGAATGCTCATCCTATTTTGTTTGGGTTTTCCGAGACCTATTTGCTTAAACATTTTGTAGGGCATGACGTTAATACTTGCCCCTAAATCAGCTAATGCATTATTAACATCTAAACTACCAATTAAGGAAGGAATTGTAAAACTCCCTGGATATTTTAGTTTGTTCGGTAGTCTATTTTGGAAAATAGCTAAGCAAATTGCGTTTAGCTCCACGTGCGACACCTCGTCCAACTTCCGCTTATTTGCTAAAAGTTCTTTTAAAAATTTCATTGCGTTTGGCATCTGCGATAAGGCTTCAATAAACAGTAAGTTAATATGTAATTTTTTTAAGAGTTTAAGGAATTTACCAAATTGTTCATCTGAGCGGTCTTTCCTTGTCGCGTTGGGGTATGGCACACGAGGTTTATATTCGACATTCACCATTTTGTTTTTATTGTTATCTACCTCACCTTGACCTTTGCTTACCACAGTTTCTTGCATCGGTTCTGGTTCAGGCTCAACGAATCCTTCTTCATCTTGAATATTAATTGCGTTGAGTTGTTCCCTTGGGTTGGGTTCATTATTACTTGGCAAGCTACCTTGTGGTCGTTTGGAAATTAGTTTGGAAAGCTGGCCTATCTGAGTTTCGAACCCTTGGATCGACGCTTGTTGATTTTTAAGTGCTGTCTCGGTGTTCTAGAAATGAGTTTCTGACACCGAAATAAACTTTGAGAGCATCTCTTCAAGGTTGGGCTTCTTTTCCTGTTGGTAAGGTGGTTGTTGGTATCCTGGAGGTGGTTGTGGTCTTTGATTTCCTTGACCGCTTCACAAGAAATTGGGGTGGTTCCTCCAACCTGCATTGTAAGTGTTACTATATGGATTGTTTTCAGGTCGAGGATTATTACCCATGTAGTTTAATTACTCGTTATCCATGTTGTGGCCATAAGGTTGAATGGCTTGTTCCACCTCTACTTGCTTCGCACTATATTACTGGGTGAACTTATGAAGAACTAAGAAAACCATCAATCTTTTTATTTAAGAGTTCTACCTGATTAGAGAGCATGGTGACCGAATCGACGTTATAAATGTCGGCTATTTTCGTTGGGTTTGTCCTCATAACTTGCCACTGATAGTTATTCAGTGACATCTCCTCTATAAACTCATAAGCATCTTCAGGTGTTTTATTATTGATGGTTTCGCCAGCAACTGCGTCAACCATTTGTCGAGTCGAAAGATTCAGGCCATTATGGAACGTTTGAATCTGTAGCCAAAGAGGTAACCCATGGTGAGGGCACGTTCTCAAAAGGTCCTTGTATCTCTCTCATGCATCCTAGAGTGTTTCTAAATCCATCTGCACAAAATAAGAGATATCATTACGTAATTTAGCCATTTTAGCCGACGGAAAATGTTTTAGTAAAAATTTTTCGGTCATTTGTTCCCAAGTAGTAATTGACCCTCGTGGTAACGAGTTCAACCATTGTTTAGCTTTGTTCCTCAATGAAAAAGGGAATAACCGAAGACGAATGGCATCATCAGAGACACCATTAATTTTAAATGTATCGCATAGTTCTAAGAAGTTGGCTAAATGAGAGATGGGATCCCCATCCTGCAAACCATCAAACTGAACAAATTGCTGTATCATTTGAATAGTCTTAATTCAAAAGTATTTGCAGCTATAGCAGGTCTAACTATGCTCGATTCAGTTCCTATTAAAGAAGGTTTAGCATAATCATACATAGTGCGTGGAGCAGGATTTTGATTAACCGCAATTGCAGGAGGTAGCTGATTGTCTTGGTTTTCAGCCATCTCTTCGGTTGGGGGTTGAGTATCATCTTCTTGCTCGTTCTCTGTGTATCTTAAGCTTCGCCTTATTTCTCTTTGATTTCTGCAAACTGTACGATCAATTTCTTCGTCAAAAAGTAATGGTCCTGACAGATTTCTTCTAGTCATAAACTATTAAAACCTGCCATAAGAAGGAAAAAGTAAATTAATAAATAATAATAATAAATTAAAGTGCACGAAAAATAAATGGCTAAAGTAATAAAAATTGAGTGATCCTAATATTTCAGTTCCCCGGTAATTGCGTCAAAAACTTGATCAGATGATTTTGTGATAGGTTTTAAATATTTATAATTACTCGTTCTTGAACTAACTATAATCGCGATGTAGGCAAGTGTACCTATCAACAGTAGTACAGTTTTAGCAAGACCGGATTGTCGAACCTAAAGGAACTAAAAGTACTAGTAATGACTATCTTTTTATTATCTAGCCTAAGAATAAAGAGGTTTTTGTTTTAACTAACTAATTAAATAAACTAAGAACGCACAAAGAATGGAATTGGGGAATTGCTTTTGGAAAAATCGATTGAATGAAGACAATACCTAAGGAAAAATCCACCTAGACTGTACTTGTTATTCTGGCTCTAAATCAGATGATTTATTCATTTAACTTGTTCCATAGAGATCCTTAGGTTTTGTTATTATCCCTATTCAAGACTAATAATGTCTAATCCCTAGATTGAATAACTGAGACTTTTCTCTAATTAACACTCTAGGGTTGCATTAACTCGATCTATGGATCCCCTTATTAGGTTTCACCCTAATCTGTCAAAATCTTGTCACCCTATGTCTAGGCGCGCAATCAACTCCGCTTAATTATGACAAATGTACTCTTAAACAGGGTCTATTCCTCCTCTGAATAAGATATTATCTTGAATCGGTATCCTGGGATATCAAAACAAGAATTAAGAACACTTAATTAAGAACAAGTCAAATATTTCTCATACAATTCAGAAAATAATAACAAGATTCGTCTCAAGTTTCATTCCCCTTAGGTATTTAGGGGATTTAGTTCATAACTAAATAAGAAAACATCTCAGAATAATAAAGAATACAAAACATAAAGAAAATCCAAAACTCCTGAAGGGGAATTGAGGAGAGATCTTCAGTCTTGATGATGAATCTGGCTTCTGAGATGAATCAATCAGCTTTCTTGGAGTAATTCCTTACCCCTTACTCTGTCCTCTCTTTTTTCCTTCTCTAAGGTGTATTTATAGGCTTTGGAAAGCCTAAAAGCCCTCAAAATTAGCCTTTTTCGAATTGGACTCAACTTGGGCTCGGCAAGGACACGCCCGTGTGAGATTACTTCAGGCCGTGCTCGAGACTGCCAAATTGACACGGCCGTGTGGTTTGCCCATGTGAGGAGGTCCAGGCCGTGTTGATTTCGTACTTTGGCCCATTTTCTCAGTTTTTGGCCCATTTCTCGTTCCTTTCGCTCTCTTATGCTCTCCTCAGTGTAAAACATGAAATTAAAGCATTAGGAGCATCGAATTCACCAATTCTAATGGAAAATCATCCATAAAATGCGTTAAATATGGGGTAAAAATTTGTATAAATTACGGTTTATCAGTGTCTCAGCCGTGTGTGACACACGGTCATGTTACATGGTTGTGTGTCCCTTGGGGTACCCTACGAATTAAAGTCAATATACCCTACAATTTTGACACGGTCTAGATGCACGGGCGTGTCTACTGGTCATGTGTGGTACAAGGGTTGGCACATAGGCGTGTGGTCGGCCGTGTGACCCAAGTCAGTAACCCCCTTAGATTTCACATGGCCTGGCACACGAGCTTGTCCCCGGCCATGTGGTACAAGTCAGTATGTATGCCCTATTTTCACACGATCTATGACACAGGCGTGTTTGGTAATCGTGTGAGGCACACAGCCTGTTCACACGAGCGTGTGACCCTGTAATTAAACAAAATTTTCTAAGTTTCCCAAGGTTTGTATATGTTATCGGTTTAGTCCCGAACCACTTCTAAGCATGTTTTAAGGTTTCATAGACCCATGTAAGGGACATTGTGAATGATTTATATGGACTTTGATTATGATTGCTTAAATGTATGAGAATGATGTGTATTGATTGGTAATGCCTCATAACCCTATTCCGGCGATGGATATGATTTAGGGGTGTTACATAGGATCTATTCTGTTTGGGTCTTGTTCGATGTACTATCAGTTCGCTCTGATGCCCAAGACAAGGCATCTCACTAATTAGACTTGATGTATGACATATTAGTCTTTTAATCAGTTTGCTCAGTTCTAATTAGAGTAAGGACATGTTTAGGTTCGTCTACTAATACAAGCCATCTTTTTGTACTACGATCCAATCGCGTAATACCGATTAGTATTAGTTAAACATTAGGCAACCAATGAGAAACATTTGCTTCCATTTTTCTTTACATGAAAAAACCATGTGAAGATAATTATACAAAGTATATTAATGTAATCAATTAATTTATTTTATTAACTAGCTTGTTTAAAAAATTTACAAGTGTATATTGACGAACATACCACACTCAGGACACTAGATCCAACAATCCGATTTAGATATTTTTCTGAAGAGTATAATTTTTTTCCCAAGGAAGGAAATAAGATCTGTATTATGTGTTAAAGATTGGAATTAGTTCAAAAAGTGACTTGAAAATATATTGATCAAACATTGGAATTGATGAATACAGAGGGCATGTTAGTAATTAGTTCAAAGAGCTTCTTCATTTGTTTGGTGCATATGTACTAACCTTGAAGAATGTCATTGGACTTGGGATTTAAATGTCTCCTCCTAAAAGGACTCTCTTGCCTTAAGTTACTTGATCTCTACCTTTAATTGATTGGATTGGGCTTTAGAATCTTCGTACTTGGCTTTCCAAGTGGAGATAGTGAACTATAGCTCCTTATTGTGGCTGACAGTATTTTCATGGGATTGGCACAGTTGAGCGACAGTTGAGCCAAAGACTACTCACATAATTGTACAACCTTTTTTAAGCTTAACAGTTTGGTGTCAATTTGATTGCAGGTCTCTTGAAGGGCCCAACTCACGAGCCCATATTTAGCTGCCAAAATTTGGAAAAATCCTACCAAAAGGAGAGTGAGGACTGTTGAAGATTCAAAGATATGGAGGAGAGGAAATCCTCTTTCATCAACTAAGGCAAGTTGTTGTTCAGCTACTACTGAATGATGTTGAGAGACAAGGGGTATTGTCCCTGTTTGAAAATGTCAAATCAAGGGAAAAGGTTTCTAGTCTCACCAAATGGAGTCGTGTCAAGTAAAGAATCAATGGAGGCCTCTTAATGACTTAGGCGAGTTGGTTTTGGTGTAGTATCAGCCACAAAAGGGTCCATTGCATGTATTAGAGAGTCTAAAGAATTAGCAGACCCTGTAAGAATAGCAAAATAATGGGGAAGGTCAGGAATAGGAGACGTTGTACTTCTCTAAGGAACAAGCTTTTTTCCTAAGCCTGCGGTGAGTATTCAGTGGAAGGGGAGCACTACTTTTAGTACTTGTCTCCACCGTGGGCCTTTTTCAAGCTTGACCAATTGATGTTTTGCTTAGAGTTGTGGTATTTTTTTCGTTCTCTTGAGCTTTATTCATTAGTGCCAAAATGTCCATGTTAGTCGTTGAAGGGGGTGTACTAGATGATGGAGAATAAGAATGATGGAGAATAAGAAACAGACCCTGGAACAGCAACAATAATAAGGTTAACTTTGTAAAGGGAATGAATAGATGAAGTACCATGACAAATAATGTTCCAGTTTCATGGGTGTAATCCAAAAATTTCGCATGGTCTTTCACATCCTATCAAATATCACAATTTATATGTGAACAATTATACCAAATCAATTCATTCTTTTGAATCTACCATATAGCCTAGCCAAATCATGTTCATATAATCCTATTAACCTTACTCAGATTTCAAAAAAAAATACATGAATTAACCAACCTGCATCCCAATCTAGCACCATAATGCATCATTTTATAAACCGAAGGAAATATTCTGGCACACATAGTGCATCATCGGATACTGGCACATATAGTGCATCATCGTAAGAACTGAAATATAACCTGTTCATTTAATAGGCAACCAATTCCCAATTTCATTATATGTTTTATTCCCATCCTATCAATCTCAATTCGACCATTTCCAATATTGTATACAACATATCTCAACCCAATTTCATATCAATTTCATATATCAAATAAGCCATGTAACTTTCTGTTCTATTCAATCTAGTCCGCTACCTCGATATACCATATCAAGCATCTCATCTTAACTCATACCAACATTATATACTTACCTTATAACTAAAATCATATAATTTAATATGAATAAGAAATAATTAAATTAAATTAGATCATAGAAATACAAACTGAAAGCTCGTGTCACTCGTCGTTGGCTCTTGCCTTTCCTTTCTCGATAGACGGTCTTGCATCATATTTAGCAACTGAACATCGAAAGTTTGAAACCTTCTGTTGATTCTTTGGTTTCCTTAGCTAAGGCTTTCGATGGTGAAGAAGATGAAACTCCATTCTCTTTCTTTCCACCTTCATTTCTTTTATTGTATGTTTTACATTTTATAGTTTTAATTATAATTTTAATAGTAATAAAACTTACACCTAACACCACCATGCACTATAAACAATTAAAAAATGGTTTATTTTCCATTTTAAACCTTAGATTAATTTCTATATAATTCCTTAAACATTTTGCGAATTAAAAATCTATAGTGATAAACTTTTATAATTTAGTTCTTATACCTTAACTAACTATCAATTCAGAAAAATTAAAGGACCAAAATTCAATATATGTCAAAACCACCATTTCTGACACTACTGAAAATCAGGTTGTTACAGATATAGGGATTTGCTAGCCATCGTTGTTGGGAAATCCGAGATGACTAAACAAATAATGTGGGAAAATACTAAAAACCATTGTTGGTAGGAAATTTGGGATGATAGAATAAATGAATACTAAAATTCACTGTTGCCAGGCAACTTGAGATGATAGAATAAGATAGTCCTAGTTTCTAGACAGTGTAGACTTACTCAATATATAGATCCTAGTATCTATTCTAATGTCTATCATCAAATAATACAGGCAAAAATTTATAAGTATTGAAATTGATATTGGAATGTGAAATCAGTAGGAAATTTGGAAAAATATATGATAACTTAAGGTAATATTTATTAATGTAATGTATACTTACTATATATACTTTAGTTTATTATCAATGAAATGCATTTGAATTATGTTAGCATCATTGAGCTTTCAATACTTAGCATACGGTTTGTTTATTTTTGTGTAGATGTCTCGGATGAAGATCTCCATAGGTTGAAATTGCTAAAGCATTCGTTCTTAACAACTCATCTTGGGAATCATTTTGCTGCCTTTTTTGTACGTATATATATATTTGAGTTGGAATGGCATGTACCTAGGTTATTTTGGGCATGTTGTTTAAGTGGCCATTTTTGTATATTTGGTATTTGACATATAAGGTTTTATAAGATGAACTTTATCTTTTAATTAGTAGATAATCATGCTAGTTTATACAAGTTTGATTATGAGAAATAGTTGGTTAAATGATGATACATTGATCGTTATAATTTAATGATGATTAATTGTATTTATATGTGCTAGGTTGATGGTATTACTTTGATATAAAGTTTGAGTATACTTAAGGTGCCATTTCGTATAGATTGGACCCTTGAAAAAGTGCATTTACAGTCACTTTACCATTGAGTTTCAAGGTAACATGATCATGTCTCAAGACCGTAAGAAAAATATTTACCTTATATTACGACCTACATACTTAGTGTCTTGAGACTTGCCAAGCTAGTCTCAAGAAAATCCTTGAGACAAGTGGCATTTGTGACGAGATAAGTAAACTTCAAACCTAAATTAGTTTTGTCTTATTCTAGGTCTCGATACAATAATCTCTTTTCTCGAGACTTTCAAACATCGAAGCTAAATTATGGAAATAAGGGAGATTGGTCTCAAGACATAAAAAAACCTTGCCTCGAGACACCACCTCTAAGTAAATGTTCTTATAGTGTCACTTATCATCAGTTTGAAATTAAACAATCAATGAGTCAATATGAAAGACAAAAATACTGTAACATCCCTAACCCGTATCCATCGCTAGACTAGGGTTAAGCGGCATTGCCAAACATATCAAAACACTTCACATTCATTTCACAAACATCATTGCATCATAATCAAACATCAACATAAGTCCCTTTCTTAGGTCAATGGGACCTTAAACATGTATTAGAAAGAGGTCGAGACTAAACCGAACACGTTCACAACTTTCAAAACTTAGAAAATTTTTCTATTCTGTTAAGTTCACATGCCCGTGTGACCATGCTGTGTACTTTACACGGTCATCAAACACACTCATGTGAACCATTCGTGCCAAAACAGAGCAAGCATACTGACTTTCACCTACGGCCAATAGACACGCCCGTGTGCTATGGTTGTGTGATACTTAGCTAGCTACTGACTTATGCCCACGGCCATATGACATGTCCGTGTGTCAAAGCCGTGTGATTTTTAAGAGGTTACTGCCTAACAAACACAGCCACAAAACATGCCTGTGGCCTTTGACCGTGTGGCACAATGTAGGCTTGGTTTAAGCCAAATTGCCACCCCTTTTTGGGTCAACCTACAAGCATAGAAACAAGCATATATGTACAATCCAAATTTCTCTTGCTAAAACACATACATCATTCATGCTATAATATTATCAACCATTTATATACTTATAACCTTACCTTCTCCATTATCCAACTAGAAAATGCCACTATTGCAAAATAACATCACATATCATAAGCCTTTCTCAACCATAAATTCAAACACAAATTAGCCAAATCACATGGCTAAATATATATATATATACATCACAAAATATACTCCCAACTACTAGACTATACATGCCATACTTCAAATATTTACATTTTCAAAAGTACCAAAATGGGATCGATAGAGTGGTGACGATCTTCGACTATCCCCGAGCCTTCAGTAGCTACGATAACTGTAAAATAGACAGTAATCACACAAAGTAAGCTTTCAAAAGCTTAGTAAGCTCATACTTAAAACATTTATAGTATATAAACATAAAATGATAACCTATGAGTATTTGCACAATTTCAATCCATATAACTATATCAACTCAATGAGATTCATATACATAACATCATCTACCACTTAGGCATTATACATACCTGAAGCTTCCCGCACTTATTCACTTTTGTACTTACCTCATGTTGAATGCTATAAGACTTTCCATAAGTTATTCGTGTTTTACACATCAGCACACTTAGTGCTATAAGGTTAGTCGAAGCTAAATGTTTCCACACACTTAATGCCATCTCGAATAACTAAGACTAAATCGGTATCGCACACTTAGTGCCTCAAGTAGCCAAAGCTAGTTAAATCACACACTTAGTGCCAAAGCTAGTTTAAATCGCACACTTAGTGCCAAAGCTTCGATTCATCACCATATTATCCAATTCAATTATATACAATCCATGTAGAATAAAGGCATCAAAACTTACTTAACATCATATTTTAAGTACGAACTTACCTTGTACTTGAAGGTGTCAACTCGAATGTTTATTCTATAATCTTCGATTTTCCTCGATCTAAATCCAAAATCCTCTTCTCTTGATCTA
Organism: Gossypium arboreum; assembly: GCF_025698485.1. Taxonomy (NCBI): domain Eukaryota; kingdom Viridiplantae; phylum Streptophyta; class Magnoliopsida; order Malvales; family Malvaceae; genus Gossypium; species Gossypium arboreum. The sequence continues at coordinate 76,211,053 of NC_069075.1, forward strand.
TAAGTATTCAAAATTAATCCTTTTATTCATCAAATAATTCAATTCAATCCATAAACACATATTTAGGACAATTTGCAAATTAGTCCTAATGTTTTCACATTTCGACACTTTAGTCCCTCTTTCACAAAATCACAAAATACACATAATTTGGATATACACAAGCTTGGCCGAATTCTCCTAGTACTCATACTAGTTCACACATTTCATTTATTTCACATTTAAGCCCCTCAAAATAATATTTTTACAAATTAGCCCAATTTACTCAATTTCATCAAAAATTCAAAGACAACATATGTTAATCCAAAACATACCTTCTATAATTTACCATTTAACAACACAAAACTCATGAATTCATCCATGGTATATTTCAAAATCATCATCAAAATCAAAAATTGAAACATGGGCTTTATAGTACACTTAACAACGATCACAAAAAACATGGAAATTATCAAAAACCGAAGCAAAAACATACCTCAATCAAGGAATACAATAGCCAAACCCTAGGTGTTCTTTTTTTTTTTTTTTTCTTTGTATTTTCGGTTAAGAATGGACATAGAAATGATCCATTTACATGCATTTGTTTTTATTATATTAACATAAAATCTAAATGACCATTTTGCCCTTTCATTCAACCATTAAAAATTCACCTAACACATGCCCTTTTTTGTCCATTCAAATCTCTAATGGTTAAATAACCACATAAGGACCTTTACTCTAGAAAGCCAACTCAAATAAGCACGTAAACATCTAGCACACAGCTTTTATATTTTATGCAATTAGGTCCTTTTTGTAAATTAAGCACACAAACGGTTAAATTTTCACATGAGACATTCACACATGTCAATTCACTTATCAAATATACAGAAATTAATATTAAAATATTTTTCTAACTCGAATTTGTGGTCCTGAAACCACTATTTTGACTAGGGTCAAAATCGAGCTGATACAATTCTCCCCCCTTAAGGATTTTCCTCCCCGAAAATCTTACTGTTAAACAGATTTGGATATTGCTGTTTCATAGCATCTTCAGGCTCCCACGTGGCCTCTTCAATACCGTACCGAAGCCACATCACTTTAACTAAGGGAATTTTTTTATTACGTAACTCTTTAACCTCTCGAGCTAAGATTCAGATCGGCTTTTCTTCGTAGGTCATATCAGACCGAATTTCAATCTCAGTTGAAGGAATTACATGTGAAGGATCAGATCTGTATCGTCGGAGCATCGATACGTGAAATACATTATGAATCTTTTCTAACTCTGGTGGAAACAACAATCTATATGCAACCGGCCTGATACGCTCGATAATTTCATACGGCCCGTTAAATCTCAGACTCAATTTGCCTTTTCTACCAAATCAAAGTATTTACTTCCATGGAGACACTTTCAAAAACACTTTATCGCCGACCTCAAACTCAATGTCTTTTCTTTTCAAATCTGCATATGATTTCTGACGATCAAAAGCTACTTTTAAAGTTGTACGGCATTTACGACTGTATAAAGCTTCGTATTGTGCCATTTTGATGCTCGACTAAAAACTGTTATTATAAGCGAATTCAATCAAAGGTAAATATTGTTCCCACGTACCTTCAAACTCGAGAATGCAACATCTCAACATATCCTCAAGTATCTGAATAATCCGCTCGGATTGACCTCTATTTGTGGATGAAAAGTAGTGCTAAAGTGCAGTTTAGTACCAAGAGCATCTTGTAACTTCTTCCAAAATCGTGACGTGAATCTCGCATCTCTGTTTAACACTATAGAGAATGGCACACCATGCAATCTTACTTTATCTTAAATGTATAATTCAGCTAATCTATCAAGTGAATAATCAAATTGAACCGGAATAAAATGAGCTAATTTTGTCAAACAATGAACTACAACCCAAATGGCATCCTTCTTCCTTGGAGATAGAGATAAACCCGATACAAAGTCCATGGTCACTCGATCCCATTTTCACTTCAAAATCATAATCTGTTGTAGTAACTCAGATGACACTTTATGTTCAGCTTTAACTTGCTGACAAATCAAACATTTAGAAACAAATTCAGAGATATCTTTTTTCATTCCGGACCACCAATAATGTTGTTTCAAGTCATTATACATTTTAGTACTGCCTGGATGCACAGATAACCGACTATACTATGGGCTTCACTCAGAATCATTTGAATTAACTCTCGATTTCTCGAAATACAAATTTGATCTCTAAATCTTAAACAATTATCTTCATCAACTCTAAATTCTGAATCAATCTCTACATCACACTGAGCTCGTTTAGCCAGAATCTCATTATCAATCTTCTAAGCTTCGATAATCTGCTGTAAGAACAAGGGTCTCACTTTCAATTCAGCTAAAACTGAACCATCATCAGACAGAATTAAATGAGCATTCTTCGCACACAAAGCAAATAACAATTTTTGACTCAAAGCATCTGCAACAACATTTTCTTTTCCGGATGATAATCAATCACAAGTTTGTAGTCTTTCAACAATTCTAACCATCTTCTCTGTCGCAAATTCAAATCTTTCTAAATCATCAAATACTTCAAACTCTTATGATCAGAAAACACGTGACATTTCTCACCAAACAGATAGTGACGCCATATCTTCAAAGCAAAAACAATAGCAGCTAACTCGAGGTCATGAGTCGAATAATTCTTCTCATATGGCTTCAAATGTCTCGAATCATAAGCAATAACTTTTTCTTCTTGCATTAATACACAACCGAGTCCATTGAATGAAGCATCACTATAAACAACAAATTCTTTACCTGATTCAGGTTGTAGCAAAATTGGAGCTTTAGTTAACAGAGCTTTTAACCGATTAAACTTTTCTGACATTGTTCAGACGATTCAAATTTCACATCTTTCTGAAGAAATTTTGTCAATGGAGTTGCTATCATAGATAAATCTTTTACAAATCGTCTATAGTAATCGAAAAGTCCTAGAAAACTGCAGACTTCAGATACATTCCTCGGAGGCTTCCAATCTAGAATAGCTGAAATCTTGCTCGGATCAACTTGGATACCGGAAGCTGATACAATATGACCTAGAAAACCAACTTCTCGCAACTAGAATTCACATTTATTAAACTTTGCATACAACTGTTTATCTCGCAGAGTCTGTAGCACTATTCTCAAATGCTCGGCGTGTTCAGATTCATCAGGTGAATAAATCAATATATCATCAATGAATACTACAACAAATTGATCTAAATACAATCTGAAAGTTCTATTCATAAAATCCATAAAAATAGCAGGCGCATTAGTCAATCGAAAGGCATAACTAAAAATTCATAATGGTCATACCTTGTTCTGAAAGCAGTCTTCAGAATATCTGAATCTTTCACTCATAGCTGATAGTAGCCCGATCTCAAATCTATTTTCGAAAACATAGTAGCTCCTTTCAATTGATCAAACAAATCATCAATTCGGGGCAAAGGATACTTATTCTTGACAGTCACTTTATTCAACTAACGATAATCTATACACATTCTCAACGTACCGTCTTTCTTTTTCACAAATAAAATCGGAGCACCCCAAGGTGAGAAACTTGGTCTAGCAAATCCTCGATCGGTCAATTCTTGTAACTGAGACTTTAATTCTTTTAACTCGATCGGAGCCATTCTATACGGAGCTATCGAAATTGGAGTAGTACCAGGTATCAATTCTATGCCAAATTCTACCTCTCTAACTGGAGGTTATCCTGGAAGTTTTCAGGGAAACACATCAGGAAACTCACAGATAACAGGTACAGATTCAACTTTCTTTTCTGACACTTTCGAATCAATTACATAAGCAAAGTAGGCTTCACAACCCTTTCTTACAATACTCAAAGCTTTCATCGAAGATATTACAGCAGTCAATCCATTCAAATCACTAGATTCAATTCTGACTATTTCATCATTTTTGCATCTCAAATCAATAGTTTTCCGTTTACAGTTCACCACAGCATCATGCATAGTTAACCAATCTATTCCCAGAATAATATCAAACTCATCAAAAGATAATAACATCAAATCAACCAAAAAACAATTGTCTCGAAATATTAACAAACAATTCTTGCAGACTTTATCATCCAAGACACATTTGCCTTTGGGGTTTGAAACTCTAATTACGAATTCAGTGGACTCTATAGACAAAGTCTTATTGTTCACTAAGTTTATACATATATACGAATGTGTTGATCCAGGATCTATCAAAGCAATCACATAAGTATCATAGAGAGTAAATGTACCCGTAATCACATCTGGCGATGAAGCTTCCTCATGAGCTCGAATAGTATACGCTCTAGCAGGTGCACGAGCCTCAAATCTAACAATTGTGTCTTTCTTTCCTCTTTGACTATCGCTTACATTTCCGTATTTTTTGGTGGTCTACCACGAGAAACATTACCACTCTATCTCAAATTCTGAACATTATCCTTTCCAACTAAATCTGGGTAGTCTTTAATGAAATGGTTTCTTGAACCACAACTATAACAAGCTCGACTACTACTTTTTCCCCAGCATTCACCAAAGTGTCGTCTTCCACATTGCTCACATTCAGGCCTTTCATTCTTTGCATTATCAACACTAGCAACAGACCTGGCTGAAGATTTGTAATTCAATTGCAATCTAACACAGTCTATGTTTGAATATCCCACACTAGCCTTTGAACGACTGCTATCATCTCTAAACTTCTTAGATCCAAATTGAAATGATTTTCCCGATGACCTCTTTCATACATCTCTAGCTTCAAAATCAGCCTTTCTTTTCTCTTTTCCGAGATCTTTCGCTTTACATGCTCGTTCAACAAGCACCATGAATTCTTTGATTTTTAGAATACCAACTAGCAGACAAATATCCTCATTCAAATCGTCTTCAAATCTCTTGCACATTATTGCTTCCGAAGATACACATTCACGGGCATATTGACTCAACCTTACAAATTCCAGCTCGTATTTTGTAACAGACATACGGCCTTATTCAAGGTCAAGAAACTCTTTGTGTTTCTGATAAATGAATCTTTGGCTGATATATTTCTTTCGAAATTTAAATTGAAAGAAATCCCATGTAACTCGTTCACTCAGAACCACAGATATTAAAATTTTCCACCAATAATACGCCATATCTCTCAGAAGTGAAACAACACATTTAACACATTCCTCAGGACTCAGAGACATCTCATCAAACACTCTTATTGTATTTTCCAACCAAAATTTGGCTCTTTCATCATCATCATTCGCTGTTGCTCGGAACTCTTCAGGCCAATACATTCTAATCTTATCAACCGATGGTCTACTCAACTGTACCAGATTTACTCATGGCATATCAGGGGTTTGAGAAGGATTAACTGGGGGTGGAGGTTGTTGTACAGTCGATGTGACACCCCTAAAGTGGCCCTAGTCGGAAAGTGGTTTCGGGACCACAAAACCGAGTCATAAAAAAATAATTAACCATTATATTTGATGCTTATTATATGTATATAGGCATGTGTGAAAATTTCATGTTTGAATTTTGTTAATTGTAAGTGAATTTTGCTAAATAGGATTTGTGTGAGAAAAATTAGAAATGTGCTAGGCAAATGTTAAAGTGGCCTATTGATGCATCTTGGAAAATGTTGTCCTTGCATGTCAAAATACCCAAAAGATGGACTAGTGGCCAGCCATGCTATGGGTTAAAATGTATTATAAACATTTTATGTTAGTGTTTTATGTTAGAATTAATAAAATAAAGAACATGGGTAATAAAATAATAGTGGTGAGTAGGGCAGAAACAAAAAATGAGCTAGGTTGCTCCTCCATTGCCGTGAATTGAAGGAAGAAGAAGAGGGGAAGTTCGGCCAAGGTGGTTCTTGAGATTAAGGTATGTTCAATGCTGCTTTTGGAGGTTTACACATCCTTTGGAGGGTTAGCCTACTTCTATTTATCTCATGGATGAAATTGGAGTTGTTGGAGAGTTAGGATTCGGCTAAGAGGCTTCAAAATTTTAGTTGATGCCTTGATACTACTAGCATGTTAGCTATATGGATGTGTTAAGTTACTTGAAATGTTAGATAAATTTGAACTCCCTACCAAATTCTTTAGGCAACCCATGTTAGAAATTTCGGTATTGAGATGTCTAGACCTTTCGGCCATTGTAGCTATGGAGGAATAAAGTTTTTGTTTCTTGTTAAATTGGATGAATCTTGTTGTATGAGTGCTTGAACAAACTATGATTAAATGGATGCATAGATTCAAAGTGGGAAGAAATGGGCTATTATATTTGATGCTAATGCCGAATATGAAGATGATAAACTTGAATAAATAATATTCAGCTAGCATGATAAGTTATGAAATATTAAGTAGATGATATAATTGATTGATGAAGTGGCTAATAGGGATTTCTAATGAAATTTTGCCAAGGCCGAATGTATCATGAGGTAAATAAAAAAATGCTAAATGTGCATTATGTGCTTATATGTGTATTCGGCCAGGGAAGTTTGACATGAAACTTTGATAGGTTTGAGAGATGAATGACCGAATGAGCTAGAGGTTATGTATGGATGAATTTTATGCACATGTGTGTGTGTGGCATTAGTAGCTAATGGCGTTCGGCATTGTTTAATTAAAATTAGAAATGAATGCTTGAAAGTTAAATAGGTCGCTCTAATGACCAAATATGCTAAAAGCTAATATATGGACAAATGATACGAATGAATTGGTTTTTGAAATGTATATGGTTGCCGTATGTATGTGTTTGATTGAGAAGTAAATTTGTTTGATTTAGCTCAAGAGCGTAGAGGATCAAAGTTGGATAAGGGAAAGGAAAAAAGTGATCGAAGAGCCCTCGTAATCGTTTGGCAACTTCCGAGGTAAGTTTTAAGTGATTAAATGTTGAGTAAATTCAACTATAATAGGATATAATGAGTTGATTTAATAAGATATGATGTGGCCATGATATGTCTTAAACTCAAATGGTAAGTTCCTAAGTGTTTGGACTTGAAATTTAAGAGCAAATTGTAATAATTTGCTCAAGACAAAGAAGATAACGTGATTTTAGAAAATCACTATAAATGTTTGGTGTGGAATTATAGGCTGAATAAAATATGCAATCAAAGCTTAATTAGTCCAGTTTCTTATAAAAGAGACTGTGTAAGCAAAGAAATTTCCTATAAAGAGATATTTAAAGTTGTGTGAGACGGTGTCAGAATGACTCCCAAATCCCCTGTTTGGTTTTAAGAAAACACTTTAATTTGTACAAAAAATGGGTACAAGATAAAATTTATATGCTTAGACTCCTTAATGAGTCTAGTTTCAAATGAAATCAAATAGAACATACTTTGAATTCTGAACAATGAGAATTTTGATTCGTAGTGAAGACTGGTCAGATTAGTCAAACAGTGAAATAGGGGAAACTTTAAGAAAAATTTGGTATTGATTGGCCAAACCTAAAATTCTGAAAATTTTATGGATGGAAGATATACGAGTCTATATTCAGGGAAAATTAACGGCAAGTGATTTGGAGTCTTGTAGCTCCGGTTATAAATAATTTAGTGACCATTGCTCAGGAAAGCAGCTCGTAGTGAATATGTGATTTTGTTGTAAACATGGATAAAACTTGTTTTAGTTGCTCATAAGCTATTGATTAAACCCATACTTGAATTCTAAATCGTGATATTGTAAAATGATATATGAGTGTTAGATGGATCTTTGATATTAAAGTTTGTGAAATTGTAAGTTTATGAGTATTCGAATATGAAATGATAGTATGGCGTGAAATTGAATTATTCATTGGAAAGTGATGGATGTAGATTCGGCCAAGACCAAGTCTGTACATGATAGTATATATGGTATGTGAAGTATATTTGAATGAATGTGAAAGTGTATATATGTGATAAGGCCGAATGGCCAATGTGATGAATGTGAAAGTGTATATATATGTGATAAGGCCTAATGGCCAACGTGATAAATGTGAAAGTGTATATATGTGTGATAAGGCCTAATGGCCGATGTGATGAATGTGAAAGTGTATATATGTGATAAGGCCGAATGGCCAATATGATGAATGTGAAAGTGTATATATGTGATAAGGCCGAATGGCCAATGTGATGAATGTGAAAGTGTATATATATGTGATAAGGCCTAATGGCCAACGTGATAAATGTGAAAGTGTATATATGTGATAAGGCCTAATGGCCGATGTGATGAATGTGAAAGTGTATATATGTGATAAGGCCGAATGGCCGATGTGATGAATGTGAAAGTGTATATATGTGATAAGGCCGAATGGCCAATGTGATGAATGTGAAAGTGTATATATATGTGATAAGGCCTAATGGCCAACGTGATGAATGTGAAAGTGTATATATGTGATAGGGCCGAGTGGCCAACGTGATGGATGTGAAAGTGTATAAATGTGATAAGTCCCAAAGGGCATTTGTGTCAGTACTATATCTGGGTTAAAACCCCCCAGGCTTTATGCGAGAATATTATCACTGATTAATGTCCGTAGGCTTCGTGCTCGTACTATATCCGAGCTCTAAAGACCCGATGACTACGTGTGGAGATTTTGTCCGGGTAAGCCCCGAACTAAAGGTTTTGTTGAAGATTCAAGTAAAGCGTAAGATGATACGACTTCACAGTAACAATTGGTAATAAATACGTTCAATGCGTTAAGTTGGTCAGGTATGTATTTTGAGATTATATTTAAGTTTGATTTAGACTAAATCACAAGGTCGTTATGTGATGCACATGTGAGTAAAGCAATAAGATCGTTTCTATGATTGTTGTGCATTTGGTCAATGTGGAAAGTCGTAGAAATATGTACTGTACCTATGATCATAAGAGGTCACTATCAAGTGAGAATTTATCTGCCTATTATATACGATGAGATATGCATATTCGGTAAAGGGATGGTATGCCCAAAGGAAGAGTGAAATAAAAATACGAACAACTATGTTATAATTTGAGTGTTATCTGTTGACACTGCTTAAAACTTACTAAGCATCGTAATGCTTACTCCGTTTGCATTGTTTCCTCTGTTTTATAGATCTCATTGCGAAGTTACAGGCTCGGGGATCGTCAGCAACTAGTCACACTATCACTATCCACTGCTTGTTACTGTTATGTTTAGAATTATTTTATGGCATGTATAGAATAGACTAGTGGCGGAAGAATATTTTTGGTTAATGTATATAAGCCATGCGAAAATGGCATCTTTTGAATGTTTACTTGGTGAAGTTTAAATTTTACCTCTAGCTGTACTTAGTACTTATTTAAATGAACGATCTTATTTCAAGAAAAAGTTCAAAATTTTACTGTTCTGACATGAGTTACAAGTCTGGTAATGCCCCTTGCCTATTCTGGCGACGGTTACGGGATAGGGGTGTTACAGTCGAATTGATTCTAATGTATTGGGTGAACCATTCATTCATCATTTGATACAAGGCTTGCTTAGCGTCACCATCACGGCTACTCGTAGCCAGTCTAGAATCAGCTTGCACCGTCCCTTACGCGGGAGCAGGCGCATTACTTTCAACATTGTCAGCTATAGCTTTATCAGGATCCGTTTGCTATATAAAAGCACATTTCAATTCAGGATTCATCACACTATCACAGTTTCAGGTATATCGTATGTATAACTAGACTCACATACGCTATGGTAGTTCTAGAACCGACTAAACCATAGCTCTGATACCAACCAATTTTAACACCCCTACCCCGTATCCATCGCCGGACTAGGGTTAAACAGCATTACCAAACATATCAAAACACTTCGCATTCATTTCACAAACATCATTGCATCATAATCAAACATCAACATAAGTCCCTTTCTTAGGTCAATGAGACCTTAAATCGCACACTTAGTGCCAAAGCTAGGTTAAATCGCACACTTAGTGCCAAAGCTTCCAATTCATCACCATATTATCCAATTCAATTATATATAACCCATGTATAATAAAGGCATCAAAACTTACTTAACATCATATTTTATGTACGAACTTACCTCGTACTTAAGGTGTCGACTCGAACGTTTATTCCATAATCTTCAATTTTTCTCGATCTAAATCTGAACTCCTCTTTTCTTGATCTATAAGTATTCAAAATTAATCCTTTTATTCACCAAATAATTCAATTCAATCCATAAACACATATTTAGGACAATTTGTAAATTAGTCCTAATGTTTTCACATTTCGACACTTTAGTCCCTCTTTCACAAAATCACAAAATACACATAATTTGCATATACACAAGCCTGGCCAAATTCTCCTAGTACTCATACTAGTTCACACATTTCATTTATTTTACATTTAAGCCCCTCAAAATAACATTTTTACAAATTAGCCCAATTTACTCAATTTCATCAAAAATTCAAAGACAACAAATGTTAATCCAAAACATACCTTCCATAATTTACCATTTAACAACACAAAACTCATGAATTCATCCATGGTATATTTCAAAATCATCATCAAAATCAGAAATTGAAACATGGGCTTTATAGTACACTTAGCAATGATCACAAAAACAGAGAAATTATAAAAAACCGAAGCAAAAACATACCTCAATCAAGGAATACAATGGTCGAACCCTAGGTGTTCTTTTTCTTTTATTTTCTTTGTATTTTCGGTTAAGAATGGACATAAAAATGATCCATTTACATGCATTTGTTTTTATTATATTAACATAAAATCTAAATGACCATTTTTCCCTTTCATTCAACCATTAAAAATTCACCCAACACATGCCCTTTTTTGTCCATACAAATCTCCAATGGTTAAATAACCACGTAAGGACCTTTACTCTAGAAAGCCAACTCAAATAAGCACTTAAACATCTAGCACACAGCTTTTATATTTTATGAAATTAGGTCCTTTTTGTAACACCCCTTACCCGTTACCGTCGCCGGAACAGGATACAAGGTATTACCAGAACATAACATATACCAAGATAGAAATATGTCATCCCATTTGATAATGCATCGTATAACATATATCTTGAACAATATTAGCCAACTTTTATGGCTTGTACAAAGTAACTGGTCGAGTACTGTAACTAATATTTTAAACCTAGACAAATATGACACATAACAAAATAATTTTTGCCTACTATACATGCCATAATTCAAAACATTTAGTTCAAATACCCCAAAGTATGATAGTGCGGGTAGATCTTCACGATCCTTGACTCTGAGCAAACCGGAGAACACTATAAGACAAAAGAGAGAAAACGAAGTAAGCTTATAGCTTAGTAAGTAGTATGTAAATACTAATTTAAGAATCTAACATGTTTACACAACAATTCAAGTATGTCTACTTTAACTTCACTACTTATTCCACTTCGATTAAGCTGTCTCTGCTGTGTCATATTCACTAAATAAATCATAACTCGAGTTACAAAACTCGAAATTCATATCCGTAAAATTTCCCTGAATCTAGACTCATAAAGCTTCTTGCTAAATTTTTTTATAATTTTGGTTCAGCAGATTAGTACAGTTTATTAGTTAAAGTTTCCCCTGTTACACAGCTCGACTGGCCTGACCTCTGTCCACTACGAATTGAATTTCTCTCAGTACATAACTCAAACAACCCTGAAGTCTGTTGTATTTAAAACTAGTCTCAATAAGGAATTTAGGCATGTAAACTATATTTCTTAGTTTGCTTTGTAAAATTTTTAATGATTTTTCAAAGTGGAAACAGGGGATCACGTATTCATCCTGAGCAAGTCAGTTACAATTGTAAATATCTCAAAATATAGAATTCCTTTGTTTGCCCTGCTTCTTTTATATGAAAGTAGACTCATTAAGCTTTAATTTAACATCTCATTCAACCTCTAATTATATTCCTCCTATTTTTGGTGATTTTTCAAAATCACGTCACTGCTGCCATCTAAAAACAGTTTTAATACTAATTTCACTCTTTCACACATTCTTTATGCTAACCTCATTTTATCGTATATATGTATATGCCACAATTCATTTTCACCACATTTCATTCACTATAAGTGTAGGTCCAAACCACAATGTCACCACAAAACCATCCCGTTGAACAATTCGGATCAATCCTCGATATTTAACGGTTTCAAAGACACACCCCACCATCATACTTCATTTAGTTCGGCTCTCTTGTACACATGGGGAACACTTAGTACCACTCATGCGACCTAGCCGATTTGTCTCGTAGCTCTCTTGTCTACATGGTGTCCTTCACTTGGAATCACGCATGCACCTAGCTACATTTATCTTTCACGTAGCTCTCTTGTCTACATGGTGTCCTTCACTTGGAATCACGCATGCGACCTAGCTACATTTATCTTTCACGTAGCTCTCTTGTCTACATGGGATACATCTCGTATCACGCATGTGACCTAGCTACTACAGGTGTCTCGTAGCTTTCTTGTACACATGATGTGCATTCAGCATCATACATGTGACCTAGCTACGCCCTCTATTTCATTCGATCTCTCCGAATGTTCAACCGGATCTCTCTCTGTATTTATTTCCATTCTTCCCATAGTCAATTTATATTTTAACATCAGCTAGTATATTTATATAATAGGCTGAAATATAAGAATGTACATGAAATTATTGTAATATTTACATACAACTTACCTTGGTGCAAAATATGGAAATTTTGCAATTTAGTCCAAAACTTTTTCTTTCCCCGTTCGAGGTCGGGTTCAGTGCCTTTCTTGATTATGGAGCTTGAAAGTTGAAGAATCCTAGCTATGGAGAGAGTGAAGTTTCGCAGCAACTAAATGGGGAAGATGACTATTTTGTGTTATTTTTCCCATTTTATTTCATTTAATATCAAAATGACTAAAATACCCTTACTACTAAACTTTCCAAAATTCCTTCCATGTCCTAAATTTGTCCATGAACTTAAAATTGGTAGAATTGCTATTTAAGACCTCCTAATAAATATTTCAAAACAATTTCATACTAAAAATTTCTAGTATGCAAATTTTGCAACTTATTCGATTTAGTCCCTACTTTCAATTTAAACACTTTAGGCATAGAATTTCATCACGAAATTTTCACACAATCATGCAATCATATCATAAACCCCAAAATATTTATAAAACAATTATTTCTATCTCGGATTTGTGGTCACGAAACCACTATTCCGATTAGGCCCTAATTCGGGTTGTCACAATTCTCCCCCCCTTTAGAGATTTTCGTCCCCGAAAATCTTACCGGTAAAGAGGTTTGGGTACTGTTTCCTCATAGCTTCCTCAGGTTCCCACGTAGCCTCTTCTATCCCATGTCTGTGCCACAATACTTTCACTAAGGCTATACTTTTGTTTCTTAACTGTTTAACTTCTCGAGCCAAAATCTTTATTGGTTCCTCCTCATAGGTCATATCCGATCGAATCTCAATTTCTGTTGGGGAAATCACATGTGAAGGATCAGAACGATAACGTCGCAACATTGATACATGAAACACGTTATGAATCTTTTCTAACTCTGCCGGTAAGGCCAACCGATATGCCACTGGTCCAATTCTCTCAGTAATCTCGTACGGCCCAATAAAACGCGGACTCAACTTGCCTTTTCGACTAAATCTCAGAATCTTTTTCCATGGTGACACCTTCAAGAACACTTTATCACCCACTTGAAATTCAATCTCTTTTCTTTTAAATCGCATATGACTTTTGTCGATCTGAAGCGACTTTCAAGCAATCCGAATTACTTTTATTTTCTCTTGGTTTCTTTAACTAGATCAACTCCGTGAATCTGTTTCTCACTAAGCTCGGTCCAATATAAAGGAGTCCGACACTTACGACCATATAAGGCTTCAGACGGTGCCATTTGTATACTTGATTGATAAGCGTTATTGTAGGCAAACTCAATCAAAGATAGATATTTCTCCCAACTACCTCCAAATTCTAAAACACAGCATCTAAGCATATCTTCGAGTACCTGGATTACTCTTTCCGTTTGACCATCTGTTTGTGGATGAAATGCGGTACTAAAGTTCAATTTTGTACCCAAAGCTTCTTGTAACTTTTTCCAAAATCTCGAGGTAAATCTTGGATCTCTATCGATATTATAGACATAGGTACTCCGTGCAACTTCACAATTTTCAGCAATATATAATTCGCTAATTTATCAAGTGAGTAATCGGTGCGTCTTGGTATAAAGTGGGTGACTTTGTTAATCTATCAACCACTACCCAAACAGATCCTTCTTTTAGGAGTTAAAGGCAAACCGGTTACAAAATCCATGGTAATCTTGTCCCATTTCCACTCGTGCACCATTACCGGTTGAAGTAATCTCAAGGTACTTGATGTTCAACTTTTACTTGTTGATGATCAAACACTTAGTTACAAATTCGAAATGTCCTTTTCATACCGCCACCAATACTGACTTCTTTAAATCATTATACATTTTTGTGCTACCGGGGTGAATCGATAAACACCATTGTGCGCCTCATGTAATATTTTCGAATCAATTTATCATTTTTCGCACACATATTTCGTCTCGAAACATCAAGCAGTCATCCGGTCCAACTCAAAATCGAGTCATAACTCGATTCGCATTGAGTTCTCTTGATCCGCAACTCACTATCATTCTTTTGAGCATCACAAATCAACTGGAGAAATAACGGTTTAGCTCTCATCTCGCTAAAATTGACCCGTCATCGACAATGCTAACCCCGTGTTCATGGCTCTCAAAGTGAAAAGAAATTTTTCGCTCAAGGCGTCAAGAACTACATTTGCTTTTCCGGATGATAATCAATCACTAGATCATAATCCTTTAATAATTCAAGCCATCTTCGCCGTCGCAAATTTAGGTCCTTTTGATTCATCAAGTACTTCAAACTTTTGTGATCGGTAAAAATTCGGCATTTTCACAGTATAAATAATGTCGCCAAATCTTCAAGGCAAAAACAACAATGCCGGTTCCAAATCATGTGTAGGATAGTTCTTCTCATGTGGTTTTAAGCGCCTCAAGCATAAGCTACTACTTTGCCCTCTTGCATCAACACACATCCAAGGCCTGTCAATGATGCTGTAATATCCTGATTTTGGGCCTAGTCGGAATAGTGGTTTCGTGACCACAAAATCCGAGATAGAAATAATTATCTTATGATTATTTTAAGGTCTATGATATGATTGCATGATTGTGTGAAAATTTCGTGAAGAAATTTTATGCATAAAGTGTTTAATTTGAAATTTGGGACTAAATTGAATAAATTGCAAAACTTGTGTTCTAGAAGTATTTTGCATAAAATTGAATTAGATTATTAATTAGAGGTCCTTAAAGAGTAATTTTACCAATTTCTAAGTCTATGGACAAAAATTAGGACATGGAAGGAATTTTGGAAAGTTTAGTAGTAAGGGCATTTTGGTCATTTAGGGTAAAATGAATTAAAATACAAAATTAAAAGCCAATTTTGCTCATCTTCAACCCCATGGCCGAATATAGCAAGGAGAAACCATGGCTAGGGTTTTTCAAGCTTCCAAGCTCGATTAGCAAGGAAAACTGAAATTCGGGCTAAAATGGGGAAAATACCAAGTTGTGGACGAAATGGTAAAATAGCCATTTTAGCATACGAGGTAAGTTCATATGTAAATGTTGGTAACATAGTTATTATTTTAAATGTTTTAATGTTTTTTTAAATGATATGATAATTATTATGAAATATTATACTTGTGATAATTGTTTGATAATATGTCAAATTATGTGATATACTTGGAAAATATGAAATACTACCGAGTATCGGTATCGGCATTCCGTAGAAGATGGTTGAGACACATGATTGGGAAAAAGGTCCGTTGAACCTTAGGAATGGATTAGGATACAAGTGACATGTCTTTGGGATATTTGGGCATCCGAACTCGTTGAGTTGAGTCCGAGTTCACTTATGGATGCGAGCGTCGAACTCGTTGAGTTGAGTCCGAGTTCGTGAGATGTAACTAGGCATCCGAACTCGTTGAGTTGAGTCCGAGTTCACTTATGGATGCGAACGCCCGAGCTCGTTGAGTTGAGTCCGAGTTCACTTATGGGCGGGTTACATGGTAGCTTGGCTACATATGTGGCACTTATGTGCAAACTTTCCATGTATCCGAATTATATTCCGATGTGTTCAACGGGTAAAGTTCTACTCAAATGGAGGAATACTCAAGATGAAAGGGACGTATTGGTAAGTGTTGTGAAATGGATACTTTGAATAGGTATGTACTTAACCCTCGGGTTGAAAACTCGATATAACAACAATATGGTAAGATGATAAATGAAAAGGTGATATGAATGTCTTGGTGATGATTATGCAAAAGATGTTTTATGTTTGCTTATACGGTTATGTTACTTGCTATTTGCATGTGAGCTTACTAAGCATTTATGCTTACTCCCTCCTTTTCATTCCTTGTAGTGTTGACAAGCCAGCTCGGAAATCGGAAACGGTCGGAGGCACGCTCACACTATCCGTATACCATCTTGACATAATGGCTTGTATATTTTGAGTATGGCATGTATAGCATTATAATCATTTTGTATATATGGTCTTATGATATGGTTACTGAGTGGTATGGAAATAGAAATGCTTGGTAATGATTAGCCATTGGAATGGCTAATCATGATCATATTTGGTATTATGTATGTCAAATTGCTAGCTAATCCATGGAAACCATGAAATAGGTAAAATTTACCATAAAATAGATTCAGACAGCAGCAGTGACGTGAGTTTGAAAAATCACTAAAAATAGTAGAAATGGAATTAAATAATGAATAAGTTATGGAATCGAATCTTGATGAGTCTATTTTCATATGGAATAAGCGAAACAGGTATATGAGCTATATTTTATGAGATGTTTAAATTTTTGTGAAACAGGGCCAGAGCGATTTCTGGATCCCCTGTTCTGACTTTGGAAATTCACCATAAATTTTACAAAGATAATTAGAAGTCACGCTTTATATGTACAGATTCCTTATTGAGTCTAGTTTTATTAGAGACAAACGGCATAGTCATTGAAGGTCTGTATAGGGAGATATCTGATTCGTAATACACTGAGGTCAGAGTAGTTGAACCCTGAAACAGGGGAGACTTTAACTAATAAACTGTACTAATTGGCCCAACCAAAATTCTAGAAAAAATTAGTAGATATATATATGAGTCTAGTTTCAGGAAAAATTTACGGAATTGGATTTCGAGTTTCGTAACTCGAGATATGATTTTTAAAGCGACTGTGATGCAGTTAGCCAGCTTGTCTGGAAATTTTAAAATGAATTGTATGAGCTGTTTAATTAATGAATTAAGTCCGTTAACACCTCGTGTTCGACTCCGGCAATGGTCTCGGGTACGGGGTGTTACAGATGCATCACTATAAATTACGAACTCCTTTCCTGACTCGGGCTGTACTAAAATTGGTGCTTCAGTCAATCGTGCTTTCAACTTTTCAAAACTCTGTTGACATTTATCAGTCCATTCAAACTTAACATTCTTCTGCAACAATTTAGTCATAGGAGAGGCAATTATCGAAAATCCTTCAACAAAACGCCTATAATACCCGGCCAAGCCTAAAAAGCTTCTAACCTCAGATACATTCTTGGGCGGTTTCCAATCAACGATCGCAGAAATCTTGCTTGGATCCACCCGAATACCATCACCTGAGACTATATGCCCCAAAAATCCGACTTCACGAAGCCAGAACTCACTTTTACTAAACTTGGCAAACAGTTTCTTTTCTCTCAAGATCTGCAATATAGTTCTCAAGTGTTCGGCATGTTCAAACTCATCTCGAGAATAAATTAAAATGTCATCTATAAACACTACTACAAACTTATCCAAATATGGTCGGAAAATCCGATTCATTAAGTCCATAAATATGGCTGGAGCATTTGTTAAGCCAAAAGGCATCACCAGAAACTCATAATGTCCATACCTTGTCCTAAAGGCGGTTTTCGGCACATCTGACTCCTTAACTCTCAGCTGATAGTAACCAGACCTCAAATCAATCTTTGAAAACACTGTGGCCCCTTTAACCGATCGAATAAATCATCAATCCTCGGCAATGGGTACTTGTTCTTTATAGTCACCTTATTAAGTCGACGGTAATCAATGCAAAGTCTCATTGAACCATCCTTCTTCTTCTGAATAATACAGAGCACCCGTGGAGAGAAACTCGTCTCACAAATCCCTTGTCCGTTAACTCCTGCAATCGAGCCTTCAATTCTTTTAATTCAATGAGCCATTCTATATGGAGCAATCGAGATCGGTGCGATGCCGGCAACAAATCAATGGCAAAATCTATCTCTCTGTTTGGAGGCAACCTGCAATTCCTCCGAAATACATCCGAAACTCACAGACTATAGGTATCGATTCAAATTTCAGTTGAGACATCTCAACATTCATTACATAAGCCGATAAGCTTCACACCCTTTTCTCATGTATTTCAGTGCGGACATATGCGAAATCACCATAGGCAATTTATTTGATTCATCTGTTTCAACCCACGAATTTCTCCATTTTCACATTTTAACTCTAGTGTCTTTTGTTTACAATCTACCTTAGCATCATACAATGTTAACCGGTCCATTCCCAAGATAACGTCAAACTCACCAAATGGTAACAACATCAAGTTGGCCGGAAAGCGTTGAATCATTAATGGGCAATTCTTGCAAACCTTGTCAACTAGCACATATTGGCCTAAGGGGTTCGACACTTTAATCGTAAACTCAAAATTCAACAGCAACTTTTATTGGATACTAAATTCATGCAAATATAGGAATGGGTGGACCCAGGATCAATCAATGCAATAACAATAGTATCATAAAGAGAAAATGTACCAGTAATGACATCGGGAGATGATGCATCTTCTCGAGCACGTATAGCATAAGCTCTAGCAGTGCTCTAGCTTCGATCTTGCCGTTAAATCTTTCATCACGTTCTACTACTAGTCCCACCTCCAGATTTCTCGGTGGTCTACCTCTACTAGCGGTGGTATTCATCTAACACTGAAATTTTCTTCTTTAACCTTCTCCGGACAGTCTCTAATAAAATGCTCATGAGAACCACTTTGAAACAAGCTCGCTCGGTCCCCAACACTCACCATAATGTTGCTCGCCACATTGTCGACACTCGGGCTTTCTAGGTCGCACATTACCCACACTTGCCATCAAGTAGCTTGAGCTTTAGACCCGAATATGCTCTACCACGATCTCTGTAAATCCCCAATTGAAACTGTCATTCGAGGGTTTGTCTCTTTGGACCTCTTTGGTTGAGATTGAAATGGCTTACTTATCTGTCTTTTTCGACATCTCGAGCCTCAATAGCGACTTTTCTTCTTTCTTTGTTCAATTCTTGGCTTTAAGAGCTCGATCAACCAATACTACAAATTCTTTCAACTCCAAAATCCTACAAACACTTTAATTGCCTCATTCAGCCCATCTTCAAATTTTCTACACATAATGGCCTCGGTGGACACACATTCTCGGGCATACTTGCTGAGTCTTACAAATTCGCGTTCATACTGCATGATGACATTTTCCTTGCTTCAATTCAAGGAACTCCTTCCGCTTTTGATCAATAAATCACGACTTATGTATTTCTTTCTAAATTCTTCTGGAAGAAATCCCAAGTAACTTTTTCTTTTGGCACCACTGCAACCAAAGTCTTCCACCGGTGGTAGGTCGAATCTCTCAAAAGTGATACAAAGACACTTTAAGCATTCCTCGGTGTACATGAGAGCTCATCAAATACACGGGTAGAATTTTCAAGCCGAATTCCGCTTTCTCGGGATCATCATCAACCTTTGCTCTAAACTCTTGACCCCTTGTTTTCGAATCTTGTCAACCGGAGGCTTGTTCATTCTTACCAAATTTATACCTTGAGCAGCTCTGAGGAATCGTCCGAGGTATAGGAGGGGTGGAGGAGGTTGAGCATTTGGATTTGCTCGAATAAATTCAAGATACCAATTGTTCATCATTTGGAGAAAGGCGTCCCGAGCCTCATCTCCTTGTCCCAATGTCTCAGTCTACTTTCCACAAAGCGGTCCCTTGTGCGGAGCCGGCGACATTAGCAAAGATCATCACCGCAGCAGTTCCTTCAGGATCCATTACTATATTAAAATAAAACACAGTTTAGAATAATCAGGAGTCACCACACTATCACAATATTTTTATGGCATGTATAGCTAGACTTTTACACACACTTTATTAGTCCGAGAACCGACTAAACCATAGCTCGATACCACTAAATGTAACACCCTTACCCGTTACTGTCAGGAATGAGATACAAGGTATTACGAACATAACATATACCAAGATAGAAATATGTCATCCCATTTGATAATGCATCGTATAACATATATCTTGAACAATATTAGCCAACTTTTATGGCTTGTACAAAGTAACTGGTCGAATAATTGTAACTAATATTTTAAACCTAGACAAATATGACACATAACAAAATAATTTTTGCCTACTATACATGCCATAATTCAAAACATTTAGTTCAAATACCCCAAAGTATGATAGTGCGGGTAGATCTTCACGATCCTTGACTCTGAGCAAACCGGAGAACACTATAAGACAAAAGAGAGAAAACGAAGTAAGCTTATAGCTTAGTAAGTAGTATGTAAATACTAATTTAAGAATCTAACATGTTTACACAACAATTCAAGTATGTCTACTTTAACTTCACTACTTATTCCACTTCGATTAAGCTGTCTCTGCTGTGTCATATTCACTAAATAAATCATAACTCGAGTTACAAAACTCGAAATTCATATCCGTAAAATTTCCTGAATCTAGACTCATAAAGCTTCTTGCTAAATTTTTTATAATTTTGGTTCAGCAGATTAGTACAGTTTATTAGTTAAAGTTTCCCTGTTACACAGCTCGACTGGCCTGACCTCTGTCCACTACGAATTGAATTTCTCTCAGTACATAACTCAAACAACCCTGAAGTCTGTTGTATTTAAAACTAGTCTCAATAAGGAATTTAGGCATGTAAACTATATTTCTTAGTTTGCTTTGTACAATTTTTAATGATTTTTCAAAGTGGAAACAGGGGATCACGTATTCATCCTGAGCAAGTCAGTTACAATTGTAAATATCTCAAAATATAGAATTCCTTTGTTTGCCCTGCTTCTTTTATATGAAAGTAGACTCACTAAGCTTTAATTTCACATCTCATTCAACCTCTAATTATATTCCTCCTATTTTTGGTGATTTTTCAAAATCACGTCACTGCTGCCATCTAAAAACAGTTTTAATACTAATTTCACTCTTTCACACATTCTTTATGCTAACCTCATTTTATCGTATATATGTATATGCCACAATTCATTTTCACCACATTTCATTCACTATAAGTGTAGGTCCAAACCACAATGTCACCACAAAACCATCCCGTTGAACAATTCGGATCAATCCTCGATATTTAACGGTTTCAAAGACACACCCCACCATCATACTTCATTTAGTTCGGCTCTCTTGTACACATGGGGAACACTTAGTACCACTCATGCGACCTAGCCGATTTGTCTCGTAGCTCTCTTGTCTACATGGTGTCCTTCACTTGGAATCACGCATGCGACCTAGCTACATTTATCTTTCACGTAGCTCTCTTGTCTACATGGTGTCCTTCACTTGGAATCACGCATGCGACCTAGCTACATTTATCTTTCACGTAGCTCTCTTGTCTACATGGGATACATCTCGTATCACGCATGTGACCTAGCTACTACAGGGTGTCTCGTAGCTTTCTTGTACACATGATGTGCATTCAGCATCATACATGTGACCTAGCTACGCCCTCTATTTCATTCGATCTCTCCAATGTTCAACCGGATCTCTCTCTCTGTATTTATTTCCATTCTTCCCATAGTCAATTTATATTTTAACATCAGCTAGTATATTTATATAATAGGCTGAAATATAAGAATGTACATGAAATTATTGTAATATTTACATACAACTTACCTTGGTGCAAAATATGGAAATTTTGCAATTTAGTCCAAAACTTTTTCTTTCCCTGCTCGAGGTCGGCCAGTGCCTTTCTTGATTATGGAGCTTGAAAGTTGAAGAATCCTAGCTATGGAGAGAGTGAAGTTTGGCAGCAACTAAATGGGAAGATGACTATTTTGTGTTATTTTTCCCATTTTATTTCATTTAATATCAAAATGACTAAAATACCCTTACTACTAAACTTTCCAAAAATTCCTTCCATGTCCTAAATTTGTCCATGAACTTAAAATTGGTAGAATTGCTATTTAAGACCTCCTAATAAATATTTCAAAACAATTTCATACTAAAAATTTCTAGTATGCAAATTTTGCAACTTATTCGATTTAGTCCCTACTTTCAATTTAAACACTTTAGGCATAGAATTTCATCACGAAATTTTCACACAATCATGCAATCATATCATAAACCCCAAAATATTTATAAAACAATTATTTCTATCTCGGATTTGTGGTCACGAAACCACTATTCCGATTAGGCCCTAATTCGGGTTGTCACACTTTTTGTAAATTAAGCACACAAACAGTTAAATTTTCACATGAGACTTTTACACATGTCAATTCACTTATCAAATACACGAAAATTAATATTAAAATATTTTTCTAACTCAGATTGGTGGTCCTGAAACCACTATTCTGACTAGGGTCAAAACCGAGCTATTACAAATACAAAAGACATTATAGTGAAATGTGAAATTAACTTTATGTTTTCGTCATTCAAAAAATAGAAAACAGTTACTTGTTTACTACAATATGAGCACGTTTTCGAATAGAAAATTGACGTACTGGAGGAATGAATAGATTGAATGAGAATTAGAGTCTATGAAATATGAAATGACCCAAGCTTGCGGGCAAACATTTAGGTGTTCGAATTAACAAGGAAGATTTTAGGAGGTTTGGTTGGATAAATGGCCTACTGGATCTATGGAATGGCATTATGGAAATGATCAACTGGCTCTACAAAGGGACAGCATGAACATGGTTAGAAACACGAAAATATACACACTTTTTCATGCCTTTTTTAACTCAAATTCATGCAGTTTCTATAAAATTCTTGTCGAAAAATATATAATTATTATAAAATATTTAAATTGCACTCAAATTATTAACATGTTGAATTTTAATTAATTTTATGTCAAATTTTGATTATTTTTGATTATTTTTGACAAATTTGCACATGGGTGAAAAACGGCTCGTCGGACACTACTAGAAGAGCAAAATCGAGAAGTAATTTTGAAGCATCAAGGTGAATTAATTTTTTAGCCTGGGATGGTCCAAATTATGAATATTAATTCATAATATAATTAATTTTAATTTGAATCCAAATTATTTTGAGTTCAATAAATTATTATTAATTCATTATGAATAGAGGCCCAGTTGAGTTGAACCGAAAAAACCAATCCGACCTAGCATTGGGTAGCCCAAAACCGTCCCACATGCTGACCCAATCAGCTTTTTTGGCTAATTATTTGGCTTGCAAAGTAGCCCTTGAAGACTCCTTGAATTTGCATTCAAACCCCTCCACTAGTCATGCCTTTCTAAATTGTCTCCTACCTTAAAATAGCAAGTTTGAAACCATCAAACTTGCCAAATGTATGGCTGGCCATGGGGGGGCTCTATGGCTGCAGATTTTTGCTCTCTGTAGCAGCCTCCTCATCCAATAAAAACCCCCTTGGCTGCTTACTTCAAACACATCCCGAACCCTCTCATCCCTTCATTTCTCTTCTCACTTTCTCTCTTCAAACCCCTTCCATTCTTCTTCATTTTCTTCCATATTCCTTTTCTAATTTCACCTCTTTGAAAAGAGTCCTTCAACCACCATTTGAAGCAGCGTTCAAGTATTCGTGGAAGCCTCGGTTCAACAGAACAAGTGGAGAAAGAGGAGCAAAACAAACTAGTCAAGCCTTAGAGAAACACTAGATTTGATTCTTGTTCCTTATCCTTTTAATTTTATTGTCATTTTTATTAACATGCCTATGAATAGTTGTGATGTTGATATGTTTAATTTAATTAATATAGCTTAAATTTAATTTGTGTTAGGTTGATTGCATTTTGTCTACTTAAATTTATTAAAATTGTCTTTGTGTTGTTATAGGCCTTGGTAAGATGTTTAATTAAGTAAAACCATGACTAAGTTATTCTTACATTACAATTGTAAGGTAACTAATGAATTAATTATTTAAACGAAATGAAGTTATAATTAATTGACACTATACTTAATCAGTGCATGTTTAGTCATCTAAGGTAGCTAGGGTTAAATTAGCAACGGTATCTAACGATACATTAGCCTTGAAAAACTTGCAAGATTATTGTGATTAAACTGTTTCAAGGTAGGAATACATTGTTACCTCACATAATCTTTTATGTGCTTATGAGATTGAATTAATTGTTTGAATTGGCATAGAGATATGTACAAGAGATTATTTTAATTTCATAAGTAAGTATGTGAATTAACACATTTGCTTATTAAATTTTGTTTAATCGATTGAATTGACATAGAGATATAGTCAAGAGATAAATGGATTTTGGTAGGTCAGTATTATAACAACCTGATTTAGACACTAGTCGGAACAGTGGTTTCGAGACCACAAATCTGAGTCAGAAAAATTTTTTAAAATTATTTTTTGTGTTTATTTTGTGTGAATTTATGCCTGTGAAATTTTTTTAATTTAATTTGGATGTTTCAGTGTCTGATTAAATAAAAGGACTTAATCGCGTAAATTGAAAATTTAATGGTTTAGTGTGTAAGGACTGAAATGTGTTTGTCTTTGTAAATGGAGGGATTTATGTGGTAATTAGCCCATGATGACATGCAATGGATGGTAATGGCCCTAAAATAACATGATTTTATATTTTAAATCCAAGGTTAATTATGTAAACTAGTTAATAAGTTATATTATTATAAAACATAAAAAAGAAAACATGCATGTGTTCATATTTATTTGACCGAAACTAGTAAAAGAAAAGAAAAAGAGAAAGCACATGATATTTAGCCATTGTTGATCCAAATTCAAGGTTAGTTTGGTTTCGATTTTTGATAATTTTTACGTTTTTGAGATCGTTGCTTCAAGTACTATCTAACCCATGCTTAAATTTTTTATTTTGATGAATATTTTGAGTTATGTCATTGATGAGAGCTTGTGATTTTTGTTGTTTGATGATGAAATATGAAAGATATGTTTTAGATCAAAATATTTTGTATTAGAGTTTTTGATGATTTTGAGTAACTAGGACTAAATTGTAAAAATAATAAATTGAGAGACTAAAATATGAATAAATGAAATATATGGACTACTATGAATATAAGGAAGATTCGGCCTAGCTATGTTCTTCTGAGATTTTGCATATTTCGTGTTTTATGGAATAGGGACTAAATTGAGAAAAATGTGAAATATCAGGGGTAAAAGTGTAATTTGCCCATTTTTTTTGTTTTTGGATGAATTTGATTGAATATTTGATTTAATAAGTTTAATTTATATTAATTTAGATCAAGAAAAGAGAAAATCGGATTTGGATCGGGGGAAGACCAAAATAGTCGAATAATCGATTAATACTGTTGTCGATATCCGAGGTAAGTCTTTAAGCAATTAAACATCGTTAATTTTGAATGTAACTTAGTTTAATATGATGATTTGAAATTCATAGATTTATAGTAGAGTTAGCCAAATATGATTAAGCATGGAAATAATGTATTTGAGTTTTATTCGACTAAGTTATAACATTTGAAAGTTTGTATGAACTATATGGAATATCTAGAATTTTTTATATATGAATTGTTTATGAGAAAACTTTATAATAGTGATATTCAGGTTTTGAGCCTAGCAAGCCTTGTGTTGGTGAATTTAATCGGGCTTTATGCCTAGCAGGCTTATTGCCGGTGTATAAAATCAGACTTTGAGTCTAGCAGGCCTTGCGCTGGTGTGTGATACAGGCTTAGGCCTAGCAGACTTTATGCCGGTGAATTACTATAAGTTTATGCCTAAAAGACTTTATGCTGATATGGTAATTGAATACGTTAAACGAGCTAAAACGATTAGGTACGTGATAGTTGGTTAACTATTTGAAAATAGGGTGAAATGATTTCTTGATATGTGATTAAAAATGATACATGAAGTTGTTGTAGCATATGTGTTAATATGATAAATATATTTGGCCTTATAGTTGTATATGATGTAATGCTAAAGTTTGACTGATGAATATATGTCTATAAATATATATGTATATTCGATTATATAAGACAATATGGTTTCGAAATTTGGAAATATATATTGATGATGTTTACATGTATATTTGGCCAAGGAGAAATTGCTTTATGAAAGAATATGTTTCATATGTATGGAATTAAAAGCTTGAAATTAAATGTGATTATAAATGCATAAGTTGATTTTTATTTAACTGAAATGATTAGTATTTGAGATGTTATTATGCATTAATTGTTTAATTTGCTTAAGGCATACTAAGCTAAGTTAGCTTACTTTGTGTGTATATATTTGTCTTTGTTTTATAGATTTTGGAGATCGTTACATGCTCGGGGATCGTCAGTAAAGTCAATCGCACTATCGTTTATTCTCGGTACTTTTAAAAGTTTTGAATTCAAACTTATGGCATGGATAGGCTATATTATCCTTTGGACATATTTGGTTTTGATATGTATATATGTTAAAAAGCCATGCGAAAATGGCTTATTTAAATGCTTGAATTTGGTTTTGGTATAATGATGGTTTGAGTCCATTTTGGTTATTATGTTATGTGCCATGAATGATTAGAATTTATGATATGTGTTTGTGTATTAAGATTTGGTTGATAAATTTGGACGTGATAAGAATGAATTGGTTATGATGTATATTTGGTTTTGGTTATATCCAAGATGTATGATGTTTGTGAAGATTGTTAAGTGTTTCGGTCATATTGTATAAAATGAGATTCGATTAATGATTAAAGGATATGTGTGCTTTGGTATTTGATTACGATATGATGGTTGAGCTCTTATATGTTGTTATATGTATGTATATATATATGCTTATATATTATGGTGGACATGTATATGTGTATAACTATATAGTTTTGTTAGTTACTTGTAAGTTTACGAATATGTATAAATGAGTTGTGTTAGCCAAAATGATAAGGTAATGAAATGGGTTTTATATATATATATTTATATAACCGAATGCATGTTCTTAATTTGTGTTGCTATGCAAAACATGTGAATTTCATATAGATTAATGCATTAATACTGCATAAATGAATGAAAAGGCTATTATTGAAATTTGTTTCAATTGATGTATAATTTGTACATGAACATGACTTATATAAAAATAGGTCTGTTATTCAATTAAGGAAGTTGTTGATTTGTTATATGTTCTGTATATGTATAATTTGTTTTGATAAATGTTGGGTTATGTTTTTAATTATGCTATGTTGTAATATGATCGATAATGCCTTATAGCCCTAATCCAGTGACGGATACGGGTTAAGAGTGTTACATTTTATTGGTATCAGAGTCTAGGACTAACGTAGCATGTGTGAGTCTAGATATACATGCCATAATATTTAATGCGATAGTGTGATGACTTCTAACATTTAAAAATGTGTTTTCGTATAGTATTTGGATCCCAACAGAGCTATAGCTAATGATTTCGAGAGTATAGTGCCTGCTCCCACACAAAGGATAGCGCCAGTTGATTCTCTGCCGATCTCGAGTAGTTATGAGGGGGAGCCTAAACAATCCTTCTATCAAATGATGAATGATTGGTTTACTCAATATATTTGAACTAACCTGGCTATACAACAACCTCCACCCCCGATTAATCCATATTCAATTCCTGGTATACCACAAGTAAGTGATTCGTTGAGATAGCTTAAGTCACCTATTGATAAAATCAGAAAACTCAGGGCTGAAGAATTCAGAGCTACTGATGATAATGATGCTGAGTGAGATAAATTCTGGCTTGATAATACTATCCGCGTGTTTGATGAGGTATCTTGTACCCCAGATGAATGCTTAAAATGTGCCACATCTTTACTACGAGACACTGCATATCATTGGTGGACTACACTAGTATCAGTGGTTTCGAGAGAACGGCTGACCTGGGACTTCTTTCAGACTGAGTTCCGTAAGAAATATATCAGCCAGTGATTCATTGATCAGAAGCGCAAGGAATATCTCGAATTAAAATAGGGTCGTCTGACTGTGACAGAATATGAACGAAAATTTGTGAAACCCAGTCGATATGCCCGTGAGTGTATTTCAACTGAAGCTATCATGTGTAAAAGATTTGAAGATGGTTTGAACGAATACATTAAATTACTGGTTGGTATACTTGAAATCAAAAATTTCACGGTACTTGTTGAGCGAGCTTGGGAAAGAGAAAAAAAAAACTGATTTTGAAGCCAGAGATTCCCATAAAAGATAATCGGGTAAGACTTTTCACTCAGCATCAAAGAAGTCCAGAGATGATCCTAGTCGATTTAAGGATATTGTAGAATTTTCTAGACGAGATCAAGACTGACCCCCTATGAGTTCACGAGCCACTTCGATAGCTAGTGTTGGCAATGTTCGACAGAACAGAGTCAAGTGTGAGCATTGTGGTAAATGGCATTTTGGAGATTGCAGATTGCATGACTGATCTTGTTTCAAATATGGGTCGATGGATCATTTTCTCTGAGATTGCCCGATGTTAACTGAGCAAAACACTGTTCAGAACGCGAGACCGAGTAATATGTCAGTGCAAGGCAGACCACCCATGCATTCGGGTAATGTAGGTGGCAGTCAGAGAGGGATGAAAGATACAGTAATTCGTTCTGAGGCTCGTACAACTGCCAGAGCATATGCTATTCGCGTACGCGAAGAGGCTTCATATCCAGATGTTATTATTGGTATATTCAATCTCTATGATACTAGCGTAATTGCATTGATTGATCCTAGTTCAACTCATTCTTATGTGTGTGAGACTTTAGTATTCAGTAAGACTTTACCTGTTGAGTCTACTGAATTTTTTATTAAAGTATCGAACCCCTTGGGCCATTGAGTTATGGTTGATAAAGTATGTAAGAATTGTCCCCTGATGATTCGACATTCGTGCCTTCAGGCTGATCTAATGTTGTTGCAATTTGATGAGTTTGACATAATTTTGGGTATGGATTGGTTGACTTTGCATGATGCTATTGTAAACTACAAGAGAAAGACTATTGATTTACGGTGCCAGAATGATGAGATTATTCGGATTGAATCTAATGATCTGAATGGTTTACCGGTAATGATTTCCTCGATGTTAGCTCAGAAATATGTAAGAAAAGGTTGTGAAGCTTACTTTGCATATGTGCTTGACAGCAAAGTATCTGAAAGAAAGATTGAATCAATACCTATTGTGTGTGAGTATCCGGATGTGTTTCCTGAAGAATTACCAAGTTTGCCACATATTCGAGAGGTTGAGTTCAGTATTGAATTGGTGCCAGGGACTACTCCGATACCGATAACTCCATACAGAATGGCACCTACTGAATTAAAAGAATTGAAAGCTCAGTTGCAAGAGTTGACAGATAGAGGTTTTGCGCGATCGAGTTTCTCTCCTTGGGGTGCGCCTGTGTTATTTATGAAAAAGAAAGACGGAACTATGAAAATGTGTATTGATTACCGCCATATCAATAAGGTGACCATAAAGAATAAATATTCATTACCACAGATTGATGATTTGTTTGATTAGCTAAAAAGGGCTACAGTGTTTTCGAAGATAGATTTGAGATCCGACTACTATCAATTGCGAATAAAAGACTCCGGTGTGTCAAAAACTGCCTTCCGAACGAGGTACGGACATTATGAATTTCTGGTTATGCCTTTTGGACTTACTAATGCACCTGCTTTTTTTATGGATTTGATGAATCAGATCTTCAGTCAGTATTTGGATCGGTTTGTGGTTGTGTTTATTGTTGATATATTGATCTACTCTTGTAATAAACTGAATATGTCGAGCATTTGAGATTTGTGTTACAGACTTTGCGAGAAAAATAGTTGTATGCGAATTTTAGTAAATGTGAGTTCTGGTTACATGAAGTTAGCTTTCTGGGACATGTTTTAGCATCAGGTATTCGGGTTGATCCGAGTAAGATTTCAGCAATACTTGACTGGAAATTGATACGTGATTTTTGTGTGATAAGTTTTATAAATTTATAATTAATCGTTCTTGAAACTAACTATTATCACGATGAAGGTAAGTGTACATACCGAACAGTAATATAGCTTTAGCAAAACCGAATTGTCGAACCCAAAGGAACTAAAAGTACTAGTAATGACTGTCTTTTTATTATCTAGCCTAAAAATAATAGGATTTGTTTTAACTAACTAATTAACTAAAATAAGAATTCACAGAAAATAGAATTGGGGAGTTATTTTTGGAAAAACGATTGAATTAAGACAATACCTAAGGAAAAATCCACCTAGACTTCATTTTTTATTTGACTCTGAATTAGACGATTTATTCATTTGACTTGATCCGTAGAAATCCCTAAGTTATATTATTATCCCTCTCGAGAGTAACAACGTCTAACCTTAGGTTGAATAATTGAAATCTCTTTATAATTAACTCTCTAGGGTTGCATTAACTCGATCTATGGATCCCCTTATTAGGTTTCACCCTAATCCGGTAAAATCTTATCACCCTATCTCTAGGCGTGCAGCCAGCTCCGCTTAATTATGACAAATGTACCCTTAGACAGGGTCTATTCCTCCTCTGGATAAGAGCTTAACTTGAATCAATATCCTGGAATATCAAGACAAGAATTAAGAACACATAATTAACAACAAGCCAAATATTTATCATACAATTCAGAAAATAATAACAAGATTCGTCTTAGGTTTCATTCCCCTTAGGTATTTAGAGGATTTAGTTCATAACTAAAAAGTAAAACATCTCAGAAGAATAATGAATACAAAACATAAAGAAAACCCAAAACTCCTGAAGGGAAATTGAGGGGAGATCTTCAGTCTTGATGATGAATCCAGCTTCTGAGATGGATCAATCGGCTTTCCTTGAGTAGTTCCCTGCTTCCCTCTCTATGTGTCCCTCTCTTCCTCCTCCTCTAGGGTGTATTTATAGGCTTTGGAATACCTAAGAACCCTCAAAATTGGCATTTTTTGAATTGGACTAAACTTGGGCTCGACAAGGACACGCCTGTGTGACACGCCCATGTACGATTGCTTAAGGCCATGGTCAAGCATGTTAAATAGGCACGGGCTTGCTGTCCACCTGTTTGAGTCATGCTTCGATTCTACCAAATTGAAACGGCCGTGTGGTCTGCCCGTGTGAGGAAGTCCAAGACGTGTTGATTTTGTGCGTTGGCCTATTTTCTCTGTTTTTGGCCCGTTTCTCTTTCCTTTCACTCTCCTATGCTCGTCTAAGTATAAAACATGAAATTAAGGCATTAGGAGCATCGAATTCACCAATTTCAAGGAAAATCATTCATAAAATGTGTTTAGCATCGGGTAAAAATATGTATAAATTACGGTTTATCAAATACCCCCACACTTAAGCATTTGCTCGTCCTCAAGCAAAATCCTCAACTCATAATCAAAATAAATTCTTCTTAACTTGTAATTTCTATCGATAATATCTCAAAATAATCCATAGGTCATCATACATTGAAAATTCAACTGAAAGAACATCAAAATTTCAAACATTCTAAGTTGAGTATTTTATCATGAAAACATAGGTGTCTCCCCTCGTCTAGGTAATTACCTTTGATTCAAAACGTCACAGAGTTTCACATCCTCACTAAAGATTCACTCAAATCACTCGAGGTGTTTAAGGACAATAAATGAAGCACTCAATAGTCAACAATGAAAAGTCATTACCATAGGCTTGCATGAAAATCAAATCTCCACCACTATAAATTAAGATGAAACATCAATCAAAAGGTCTTTAGAGGGTTGTAATGTGGCTTTGGTTAGAGGGTGTGGTCACAAGCTAAAAAAAAAAGGGTTAGAATTGAGATTGAATTGAAAATTTACTTAACAAGAAAAAGATTTAATCATAACTTGCGTACAATAGAGCTTCTTCTCAGAATATGGGATTTACGTACTTAAGCTCAAAAACAAAGACTACAACTAATGTGTATACACTTTTTTTTAAGAACAAGCCAAATAACATAGACTAACTATTAATAACAAGACATAGCTGAGCAACTATTTCAATTCAAATCTCGACAAAAATAGGGATCAAATTAATTTAGGGGATTTCAACAATAATGAGTTATGGGCTAATATTACGAGTAAATCAATGAATGGGTTGTTAGGCCCAAGGGGGTTCACTAAGGGTTAATTGTGAAGGTAGGCTTTTCATGGCATGAGTAGGTTAATCCTAAGTGCCTTTATCATC
Organism: Gossypium arboreum; assembly: GCF_025698485.1. Lineage (NCBI taxonomy): Eukaryota > Viridiplantae > Streptophyta > Magnoliopsida > Malvales > Malvaceae > Gossypium > Gossypium arboreum. The sequence goes on from NC_069075.1 coordinate 76,243,350, forward strand.
TTGACATATAAAATCAAATGGTGTGGTCTTGACATGCATAATCAAGCAAGTTCTAGAATAACAATTCAATACTGATGCACTCATAATGAAAGTGAGCATGAAAGAAATAATAGATGCTCTAAAGGCTCAAGATCTCACAAAAATTATGGCTTTTTGATGTTTAAACTTTGTGACTTTGACTTCAAAATAATACCTAAACTTGAGGAAACAACTTAAATTTTAAATTATTACAAATCAACTTATCATGCTTGATTCCCTAATGTCTTAAAGTTTAAATAATCAATGAATAAATGCCTATGTTTTAATTTAAGATATATCAATAAAAATATTAAATCAATCAAAATTTATCCTAAGCATGATATGAGAGCTTTTTAAAAGAACAAGGCAATCATTCAGGGATTTTTCTGATAATGAAAATGAATCCTCCCCCACACTTAAGATGTACATTGCCCTCAATGTACAAAGATAGATATATTGAAAAGAATATAAAAAAAATAAGGAAGAGAAGTGAAACTTCCTAAATGGTGAATGAATTTCCTTGAACTGGAGTTTTTGAGAATAATCGGCATGAGGGTGGAGGAGGATACTCCGGCGGTGGTAGAGGTTCATTAGTCCATAGGTCCTGCGCCAAAAGAATATTATATCTGAAGTCGGTTATGGTCGTGGTCAAGCAGGACATGGTAGTCGTGGTGAACCTTTCCCAGTAGAGTTTCGAGTCCCTGAGTAATAGTGAGCTTTGGAGCTCTTTATAACTATGATAGAATCAGGAACTCTTTTAGGAAATATATAAGGAAGGGCAAGTACTCAATATGAATCAGCCAAAATTAAAAATTGTAAAATAATAATTATAAGTCCTAATAAAAATAAGGTGAAAGAAAAATAAAAAGTAGTCTCAAAATAAAATAAAAGTAAAAACATAGAATAATAAATAAAAGTTTTTAAACATCTTCATCGCTAAATGGTTCGCGAGGTGGGGGTGGCAATGAGATGTGGAAGTGCTGACAAATCTGGTGTAGTGTAGCATCAATGTGATCGAAGCGCTGAAAACACTGCTACTCGAATCGAGTTAGGCGCTCAGAGATGTTAGCGTATGAAGGTGCCGCATGAACTGGACGAGAGGGTGGTGATGGCTGAGACAGTGGGTCCTCGTGACGTGGAGGGACATCATCAGTAATGGCCTCGGGTGCCTCCTCCTCAGAAGATTGGGCGAGACGATATTGAGGAGGGTAGGTTCCTCGGTGCTTTTTGATCATACTCATGCTTAGCATGCTCGAGGTGCCTTAGGAAGGCATCTGGCCAATGAGGTTAAAGATGATTCTTAGGCCGCAGTGTTGAGGAGCCCAAAGTGTTGAGCCAACTGAGTAACATAAGGGCCAATGGAGATGACCCCCTTCCTATGCCGCTCCGTCTAGTGCTGAATGGCGAGGGCAATGAAATAAGCAAGGTCTATAACGTGCCCGTACGACATACACCATAGAAAGTAGGCGTCATGAGTGTTGACGACGCCAGTGCTCTCTTGCCTTCCTATTATCGTGTGAGCCAAAATAGCGTGTAGGTACCTCAGAGATGGAGGGAGAGTCGATGCTTTAAAGCGGCTAGGATTATAGGTGGCTGAACTTGGTACTAGTGCATTCCAGCACCGTGAAGGAGAACAATAGATGTGGCAGTTGAGAGCATGTAAGTCATTCTCCTCCTTGAACTCCTCTGTATATAAGCCCAATGCAGTACCAAATTCTGGGACGCTTAGCTGGCGGACTAATCCTCCTAGGCGAAATTGGACCTTGTTGGGATCATCGTAGTTTCTCATTACAATCTGAAGATGAAACATTGAGCATAGTTCCATCGTGAGTTCAAGATATGTTGGCTCGATGATCCCAAAGAAAAGCTCCCAAGTGTCGATGGTTAGGAGGGCCCGAATCACATCAGCCAACTAAACTTGTTCTACTGCAGCCCAGTCGATGCAACGGCTTGCAATAAAAGGTCGAGCCAGGAGTATTTGGAAAAGTTCTTCTTGGGGCCCGATGGGGAATTGTAGGAAAGGGTGGCAAATTTCTGTGGTAGGACCCGAGGAAGATGACGCTCCCTTCCTTTTCTTTGAAGCAGGGACGACGGCCTTTTTACCATGTGAAGAAGACATTGTATACTTGCAATATAAAAAAGAACAATTGTAGGTAAACGAATTTAAAAACAAAAAAGCCATGAATTTGAACTAACAATGTCAGCCAAAACTACTAATACTAATCAAACACAACCAAAATAATCAATTTGATAGCATAATTTCGTGACATTAGCAGGGTAATAGCATGAGAATGAGCATAGTAATGGCATGGGTATGACAATAGAATGAGTCTTTCCTAACAACTTGATTTAACATGAAATGTATGATAAATAACCTATAATGCAAATTAAATAATAGAATAATGAGAAAAATGACAGTGGTATGAGAAAAATGAAGATTATTTTGATAATAAGCATTACAAATAAGTAAAATAGAAGTGAAAAGAGTAAACAAACCTAAGGGAGAGAGATTGGGCGTCAAAAAATGGAGTGGGAAGCGGCGCATGGGCATGGCAGGGAGGCCGTGTGGACTTCCAGCGGCTAGGGTTAGGGATTTTGAGTGAAGAAGGCAATGAATAGTACAAGGTATTTATAGATTTTGGGACACACGCCCATGGAACACGCCCGTGTTCCCCAATTTTTTCGCAAATTTTAAATTTGGGCATGTCTGACAATTGGCTCAAGCCCGTATTCCTTGGGCGTGTGGGTGCACACGGCTGTGTCTGTCTTTTTTTGCTTCTCCCACACCCGTGTATGTAGTCCCATGCCCGTGTTAATCTAACAGGTTTGCCCACGGTTGCTTGGCATGGGCTTGTCTCACACCCGTGTTAATTTGACAGGTTTGGCCATGGTTTCAAGGTACGGACATGTCGTACGCCCGTGTTGTTTTGGCAGGTTCACCCACGGCCATGTCACACGGCCGTGGCAATTATCGTAGCCCGTGCTGGGAAAAATCTTTGCCCTGTTTCCACACGGCCCTAAGCACGCCCGTGTGCTTGGCCGTGTTTGTGTGGTAAATCTGTATTCAAGAGCTCCGTTAATGAGTTAGGTGTTAAATACTAAAATTTAAAGAAATTAATATTGCCTCCCGAGAAGCGCTTATTTATAGTCTAAGCTCGACTTACCTCTCCATTGAATGGTCATGGTGGTTCGAGGAGTTTATACTCCTCATTCCTACTATCATTCTCATCAAAATAAGATTTTAGATGGGTGTTGTTTGCCTTAAAAGTTCCGAACTTGGGATGACTTACCTCGACTGTACCGACTGGGGAAATGCTAAGTACCATAAGAGGATCTACAACATCTAATAAAACTTTATCTCCAACCTTAATTTGATTTGGGAAGGTATTGAGCTCGTTCTGACGTAGTTTTGGTTTATCGTGGGTTCTCGATTTATGCATCCGCCATTCATCTAGCTGCTCGACTTGTAGCCTTCGTTCTTTATGAATAGGTCATTTATTATTGCTTGAGAATGGCTCATGTACTTCCTTCAGACTCATTTCCTGCAAAGTAGGTTGCACTATATTGTCAGTTTTATTAGAATGGTTGAGACGATCACCTTCAATTTCCGATGTGTTGCCAGAATTGTGAGCTTGAAGGGTGATTGTTTCGTCTCCCACACGAAGTGTGAGCTCACCTATGCCAACATCAATAATCGTTTTAGCAGTTGCTAAAAAGGGCCTTCCTAAAATCAAAGGAGTGTTGCTATCCTTCTTTATGTCTAGAACAATGAAGTCAATGGGAAATATAAATTTATCGATTTTAACTAGCACATCTTCAATAATACCCCTAGGAAATCTTATAGTTTTATCTGCTAATTGAATGCTCATCCTAGTCTGTTTGGGTTTCCCCAGACCTAATTGTTTGAACATTTTGTAAGGCATGACATTAATACTAGCCCCTAAATCAGCTAATGCATTATTAACATCTAAACTACCAATTAAGCAAGGAATCGTAAAACTCCCTGGATCTTTTAGTTTGTTGGGTAGTTTATTCTGCAGAATAGCTGAGCAAACTGCGTTTAGCTCCACATGCAACGCCTCATCCAACTTTTACTTATTTGCTAAAAGCTCTTTTAAAAATTTCATTGCATTTGGAATCTGTGATAGAGCTTCAATAAACGGTAAGTTAATGTGTAATTTTTTTAAGAGTTTAAGGAATTTACCAAGTTGTTCATCGAGTGGTCTTCCCTTGTCGCGTTGGGGTATGCACAAGAGGTTTGTATTCTGTACTTACTAGTTTCTACTCATTGTGGTCTACCTCACCTTTGCCTTTGTTTATTTCAGTTTCTTGCCTTGGTTCTGGTTCAAGTGTGACTAACCCTTCCTCATCTTGACTAGTAATCGCTTTGAGCTACTCCCTTGGGTTAGATTCTGTGTTGTTTGGCAAGCTACCTTGTGCTCGTTCAGAAATCAACTTGGCAAGCTGTCCAATCTGAGTTTCAAGCCCTTGGATTGATGCTTGTTGATTCATAAGTGCTGTTTCAGTATTTTGAAAATGGGTTTCTGACACCAAGATGAATTTGGTTAGCATCTCCTCAAGGTTCGGCTTCTTTTCTTGCTGATAAGGTGGTTGTTGAAAACCCGAAGGATGTTGTGGCCTTTGATTTCCTTGACCGCCCCATGAGAAATTGGGATGGTTCCTCCAACCTGCATTATAAGTGTTACTATATGGGTTATTTTGGGATCTAGAGTTATTGTTACCTATATATTAGACTTGTTCCTCCTCGATGCTAGAGTTGAAGGGTTGATATTCTGTACATGCTCTTACTCCATTCGAATTGCACCTCATCACTGGATGTACCTGATCAGAACTACACAAACCGTCAATCTTTTTATTTAAGACTTCTACTTATTTAGATAGTATAGTAACCGCGTTGAGGTTGAAAACACCGGCTACTTTCGTCGGCTTTGTTCTCATAACGTGCCACTGATAGTTATTCAGTGACATCTCCTCAATAAATCCGTAAGCCACCTCAGGTGTTTTATTATTGATAGTTCCTCCAACGGTTGCACCAATCATTTGCCGAGTCAAAGGATTCAGGCCATTATAGAACGTTTGAACCTGTAGCCAAAGCGATAACCCATGGTGAGGGCACCTTCTCAAAAGGTCCTAGTATCTCTCCCATGCATCGTAGAGTGTTTTTAAATCTATCTGCACAAAAGAAGAGATATCATTACGTAATTTGGTTGTTTTAGCCGGTGGAAAATATTTTAATAAAAATTTTTTGGTCATTTGTTCCCAAGTAGTAATTGACCCTTGTGGTAACGAGTTCAACCACTATTTAGCTTTGTTCCTTAATGAAAAGGGAAACAACCGAAGACAGATGGCATCATCAGAAACGCCATTAATTTTAAAGGTGTTGCAAAATTCTAGGAAATTTGCCAAGTGAGTGTTGGGATCCTCGTCCTGGAAACCATCAAACTGAACAAACTATTGTATCATTTGAATTGTATTAGGTTTCAGTTCAAAATTATTTGCAGCAATAGTAGGTCTAACTATACTTGTCTCAGTTCCTGTTAAATTAGGTTTAGCATAATCATACATAGTGCATGGAGCAGGATTCTGATTAACAGCAATCGCTGGAGGTAGCAGATTTTCTTGGTTTTCAGCCATCTCCTCAGTTGGGGTTTGAATATTGTCCTCTTGCTCATTCTCTGTGTATCTTAAGCTTCGCCTTATTTCTTTTTTATTTCTACAAACTGTACGATTAATTTCTTCGTCAAAAAGTAGTGGTCCTGACGGGTTTCTTCTAGTCATAAACTATAAAAACATGCCAAGAGAAAGAAAAAGTAAATTAATAAATAATAATAAAAATAAAATAAAATTAACTTGCAAGAAAAATAAATGGCTAAAGTAATAAAAATTGAGTGTTCCTAATATCTTAGTTCCCCGGCAACGGCGCCAAAAACTTGATAAGTGATTTTCGTGTGATAAGTTTTATAAATTTATAATTAATCGCTCTTGAAACTAACTATTATCACAATGAAGGCAAATGTACCTACCGAACAGTAGTATAGCTTTAGCAAGACCGGATTGTCGAACCCAAAGGAACTAAAAGTACTAGTAATGACTGTCTTTTTATTATCTAGCCTAAAAATAATAGGATTTATTTTAACTAACTAATTAACTAAACTAAGAATTCACAAAAAGTAGAATTGGGGAGTTACTTTTGGAAAAACGATTGAATTAAGACAATACCTAAGGAAAAATCCACCTAGACTTCACTTGTTATTTGACTCTGAATCGGACGATTTATTCATTTGACTTGATTCGTAGAAATCCCTAAGTTATATTATTATCCCTCTCGAGACTAACAACGTCTAACCCTAGGTTGAATAATTGCAATCTCTTTCTAATTAACTCCCTAGAGTTGCATTAACAAGATCTATGGATCCCCTTATTAGGTTTCACCCTAATCCGGCAAAATCTTGTCACCCTATCTCTAGGCGTGCAACCAACTCCGCTTAATTATGACAAATGTACTCTTAGACAAGGTCTATTCCTCCTCCGAATAAGAGCTTAACTTGAATCAATATTGTAACAGCCCCTAAGCCCAAGCCGTCATCAGAATAGGGCTACGAGGCATTACCAGACTTATACACTAACATTTATACAAAACCAAGTCATAAGCTTTACATTCCAGATCAATTCTTATCAAATTTCATCTTAAAGTCCTTAATATGGGTATATGTTTTAGAAGTGATTCGGAACTAAACTGACAACTTTACAATTTTTTCCTTGAAGATAAGGGCACATGCCCGTGTGGCCTGGAACAATGCCGTAGGAAAATTCTAACTTATTCACACGACTGTGGAACTATCTATGGCCAATTCTGACTTTTCCACACGGACTGGGCACACGCCTATTGTAACATCCCGAAATAGGGCCTAAATGGAATAGTGGTTGCGAAACCACAAATTCGAAGTAGAAAAATTTATTTTATTATTATTTTGAGGTTCATGATATGATTGCATGATTGTGTGAAAAATTCGTGATGAAATTCTATGCATAAAGTGCTTAAGTTGAGATTAGGGACTAAATCGAATAATTTTAAAAACTTGCATTCTAAAAGTTTTTATTATGAAATTTCTTTGGAATATTAATTAGGAGGGTTTAAATAAAAATTTGACCAATTTCTAAGTTCATGGACAAAATAGGACATGGATGGAATTTTTGAAAGTTTAATAAAGAAGGGCAATTTGGTCATTTGGATATTAAATGAAATAAAAAGGGAAAAATAACACAAAATTCATCATCTTCTTCATTAGCACAAAATTTCAAGGGTTCTCCATAGCTAGGGTTTGTTTCAAGCTTTCAATCTCCATAGTAAGTGATTCCAATGTTCTTTACATTTTCGGAGTCCTAGTAACTCGATAAAGATTATGGTAGCAATAATTTAAGTTAGGGTTCATATTTGGAAAAATACCCATAGGTGAAAAATGTTTATTTTGATGTTTTATGATAGAATATAAGGTTTTAAATTATGTTAGACAACTTGTGCTACTCGGTTTTAAGTAAAAACGAGAAAAAGGGCTTAATCGGTAAAAATACCTAATAGTCATAAGTACATGTTAGAGTGTGAATTTGATGTTGTCATAGAAGGGAAAAATGATCAGCATGTCACACAAAACATAAGAAAATAGGATGAAGTTTAAATTACGAGCCTTGGGGAAAAAGTGCAAATATGTGAAAGTTTAGGGGCAAAAATATAATTTTGCCAAAGTTTGGGTCAAGGACTGTTTTGATAAATGTGAATATTAAATAAGTTAAATTTGCTATTATAGATCAAGAAGAGAGAAATTCGAGAGTAGATCGGGGAAAAGAAAAAGTAAAGGATTAAATTGTAAAGTTTAGTCACATTTTGTATCGAGGTAAGTTTATAGTAAATAAATGCAATATTCTTTTATTTTACATTATTATTGTTAATTTCCAACATTTATATTCTTATTTTTTGAGAATATTTAAAGTCGAATTAAAGGCGAAGTGATAGAGAAAAAGCATTAGGAAGCCCCGTTTGAACCTTAAGAATGTTAGGATATTGGGATTGATAGGACAGGACAGGACAGAAATGAGCCATGTCAGTCCATATCAGATATATGGCTTTGGAGACAGGAATGAGCCATGTAAGCCCATATTAGATATATATATATGGCTTTGGAGATAGGAATGAGCCATGTAAGCCCATATTAGATATATATATATGGCTTTGGAGACAGGAATGAGCCATGTAAGCCCATATTAGATATATATATGGCATTGGAGACAGGAATAATTCATGTAAGTCCATGTCGAAGACATGGCATTGGCGAGATATTGATAGCGAGAGCGACCTAGTATCCTTAGTATTCCGAGTGGTTCAATGGGTCATTGTACACGTTAAATTACAATGAATTATCAGCAAAAGGAAAGGTAGATTATATTTATGAATAGGGAAAGGTCAGGTAAGAGAGAAGGTAAGTGAGTAAAGAAGAAGGTAGAAAATGAGAAGTAAAGAAAGTTTATGAGGCTAGGTGACATTATGTATAATTATTCATTGTGTTGAATGTTGTAATTTATTTGCTTGTACGCTTACTAAGCCTATTGCTTACTCTCTTTATTTTCTTTTCTTATAGTTTTATCAAGCCACTCGAGGATCGAAGGAAGCGTCGGAGACCGATCACACTATCGAAGAAATCACATTGGTATAGTTACACGTTTCGTTTTGTGTATGGCATGTATAGGAACTTGGGTTTCTTTTGATATGATATGATCAATGAATGATGTGTATATACTTGCTAGTGATTAGCTAATAGAGTGGCTGATGATATACATGTTTAATAGTATGTATGATTAAGTAGTAACTATCACATGAAAACTAAGAAAAATGTGAAAGTAACTTAAAAACAGATTCAAGTATCAGAAATAACGGGATTTTGAAAAATCACAAGAAATTGTAGAGACATGGGTTGATGGTGAATAATATATTAAATTAAATCTCGTTGTGTCTATTTTCATATGGAATAAGAAAAACAGGTAAAGATTTTGTATTTTATAGGGTATCTAAGTTTTGGTGAAATAGGGCCAGAGCGATTTCTGGATCCCCTGTTCCAAATTTAGAAATTCACCATAAATTTTAAAAAAATAATTACGTGGTGTACTTCATATAGTTAGAATCCTTATTGAATCTAGTTTTAATAGAAACTAACGATATAGTCATATGAGGTTTTTACAGAGAAAAAAGTGGTTTGTAGTAAGTAGAGGCTAGTGCAGTCGAATTCTAAAACATGGGTAACTTTAACTAATAAAATATACTAATTGGACAAGTAAAAAATTCTAGAAAAAAATTAGTAGATAGATATATGAGTTTACTTTCAGGAAAAATTTACGGATCTTAATTTCGAGTTTTGAAACTTGATAAATGAATTTTTAAGCAACCATGACGCAGAAAAACAGTTTATTCTGAAAATTAAAATAAGTGGTTTAGAGTTGTTTAAAAGGTAAGATAAGTTTAGTAACACCTCAAGCTTGACTCTGGTGACGGTTTCGAGCGTGGGGGTGTTACATTTATTGGTATCAGAGCAGGTTTAGTCGGTTCTCGAAACAATTAGTGTGAGTAAAAGTCTAGCTATACATGCCATACCTATATTTTGATAGTGTGACGACTCCTGACGATTTTTAGATATTTTGTTTTATAGTAATGGATCCCGAGCGAGCTGGTGATGATGATGTAGAAAGTAATGCGCTACTCCCACAGAAGGGCCAGCGCCATCTGAGAATAGGCCAGTAACTGTTAGTCAGGGAGGAGTGACTCGAGAAGCTCTCTTCTAAGCTTTGAGTGATTTGTTTGCTGAGTTCGTTCGTATGAATCCGGCAGTTAGACCTCCACCCCCTCATGATTCTCAGGCTACCCATGTAGCTCAAGCTCCCTCAGTCACAGGGATAGTGATAAGAGAAAAGCCACCAGTTGATAGAATCAGGAAACAAGGGGCAGAAGAGTTCCGAGCAACAAAAGATGATGATGCAGAAAGAGCAGAATTTTGGTTAGAAAATACTATCAGAGTCTTTGATGAATTATCTTGTACACCCGAGGAATGTATGAAATGTGTAGTATCACTTCTTAGAGACTCAGCCTACTACTAGTGGAAGACACTTGTATCAGTTATACCAAAGGAGAAGGTCACTTAGGATTTCTTTCAGGAGGAATTTCGTAAAAAGTACATCAGTCAGAGGTTTATTGATCAGAAGAGAAAGGAATTCCTGGAATTGAAACAAGGTAATATGACAGTGACCGATTATGAGCGCGAATTTGTCAGGCTTAGTAAATATGCTCAAGAATGTATGTCCACAGAGGCTATTATGTGTAAAAGGTTTGAGGATGGGTTAAATGATAACATCCGACTGTCAGTGGGTGTCCTAGAAATAAAAGAGTTCGTTATTTTAGTTGAGAGAGCCTGTAAGGCAGAGGAGCTGTTAAAAACAAAAGGCAAAGTTGAGACAGAGACATAAGATACAAAGAAGAGACAGATGAGTAGGTCATTCTAGGCTACATCCAAAAGACCAAAGGAGTTTTCTACCAGATCTAGTTTCTTAGCTGGGTATTCTAGTCAGAATAGAGGCAGCAGATTTAAGGATTCGATGGCTCAGAACACATCGACTGCGAGTGTAGGTAACGTTGGACAGGGTAGATTAGGGTGTTCATGATGTGGTATACTTCATTATGGTCCTTGTCGGGCAGGCGAAAATGTTTGTTATAAATGCGGTGCTCCAGATCATTTTGTACGAGAATGTCCAGAGGTGGCTAATCGAGAGATAACACGAGTGCTAGATCCGAAATGCTCCTACTAGAGGCGGATCACCGAGGCAACCGGGAGTAGGAGCAAATGTGAGAGGTACCTCAAGAGATTGGTGTGAGACCGGATGTTAGAGCCCCTACAAGGACTTATGCTATTCGTGCACGCGAAGAGGCATCCTTCCCCGATGTGATTACGGGTATATTTTCTCTATATGATATTAATGTCATTGCTTTGATTGATCCGGGTTCAACTCATTCATATGTTTGCAAAAAATTGATGTCTAGTACAAGTATGCCTATAGAATCTACAGAATTTGTGATTAAAGTATCGAATCATTAGGCAAACATGTATTAGTAGATTAAGCAATTAAGGAACAAAAGTATTGCACTTGTGAAAGTACTATGGAATAGACATGGGGTAGACGAGGCTACATGGGAACCCGAAGAGGCTATGCGAAAACAGTACCCAAATCTCTTCACAGGTAAGATTTTCGGGGACGAAAATCCCTAAAGGGGGGAGAAATGTCACATCCCAAAATAGGGCCTAAACGGAATAGTGGTTACGAAACCACAAATTCGAGGTAGAAAATTTTATTTTATTATTATTTTGAGGTTCATGATATGATTGCATGATTGTGTGAAAAATTCGTGATGAAATTCTATGCATAGAGTGCTTAAGTTGAGATTAGGGACTGAATCAAATAATTTGCAAAACTTGCATTCTAGAAGTTTTTAGTAAGAAATTGCTTTGGAATATTAATTAGGAGGGTTTAAATAAAAATTTGACCAATTTCTAAGTTCATGGACAAAATAGGACATGGATGGAATTTTTGAAAGTTTAATAAGGAAGGGCATTCTGGTCATTTGGATATTAAATGAAATAAAAAGGGAAAAATAACACAAAATTCATCATCTTCTTCATTAGCACGAAATTTCAAGGGTTCTCCATAGCTAGGGTTTGTTTCAAGCTTTCAATCTCCATAGTAAGTGATTCCAAGCCCCGTTTTTAATGTTCTTTACGTTTTCGGAGTCCCGGTAGCTCGATAAAGCTTATGGTAGCAATAATTTAAGTTAGGGTTCATATTTGGAAAAATACCCATAGGTGAAAAGTGTTTATTTTGATGTTTTATGATAGAATATGAGGTTTTAAATTATGTTAGACAACTTGTGCTACTCGGTTTTAAGTGAAAACGAGTAAAAGGGCTTAATCGGTAAAAATACCTAATAGTCATAAGTACATGTTAGAGTGTGAATTTGATGTTGTCATAGAAGGGAAAAATGATCAACATGTCACAAAACATAAGAAAATAGGATGAAGTTTAAATTACGAGCCTTGGGGAAAAAGTGCAAATATGTGAAAGTTTAGGGGCAAAAATATAATTTTGCCAAAGTTTGGGTCGAGGACTGTTTTGATAAATGTGAATATTAAATAAGTTAAATTTGCTATTATAAATCAAGAAGAGCAAAATTCGGGAGTAGATCGGGGAAAAGAAAAAGTAAAGGACTAAATTGTAAAGTTTAGTCACATTTTGTATCGAGGTAAGTTTGATGAAATAAATGCAATATTCTTTTATTTTACATTATTATTGTCAATTTCAGCATTTATATACTTATTTTTGAGAATATTTAAAGTCGAATTAAAGGTAAGTGATAGAGAAAAAGCATTAGGAAGCCCGTTTGAACCTTAGGAATGTTAGGATATTGGGGTTGAAAGGACGAGACGGAGATGAAATGAGCCATGTAAGTCCATATCGGATATATGGCTTTGGAGACAGGAATTAGCCATGTAAGCCCATATTAGATATATATATGGCTTTGGAGACAGGAATGAGCCATGTAAGCCCATATTAGATATATATATATGGCATTGGAGACAAGAATAATTCATGTAAGTCCATGTCGAAGACATGGCATTGGCGAGATATTGATAGCGAGAAGCGACCTAGTATCCTTAGTATTCCGAGTGGTTCAACGGGTCATTGTACACGTTAAATTACAGTGAATTATCAGCAAAAGGGAAGGTAGATTATATTTATGAATAGTGAAAGGTCAGGTAAGAGAGAAGGTAAGTGAGTAAAGAAGAAGGTAGAAAATGAGAAGTAAAGAAAGTTTATGAGGCTAGGTGACATTATGTATAATTATTCATTATGTTGAATGTTGTAATTTATTTGCTTGTAAGCTTACTAAGCCTATTGCTTACTCTCTTTATTTTCTTTTTCTTATAGTTTTTATCAAGCCACTCAGGGATCGAAGGAAACGTCGGAGACCCGATCACACTATCGAAGAAATCACATTGGTATAGTTACACGTTTCGTTTTGTGTATGGCATGTATAGGAACTTGGGTTTCTTTTGATATGATATGATCAATGAATGATGTGTATATACTTGCTAGTGATTAGCTAATTGAGTGGCTGATGATATACATGTTTAATAGTATGTATGATTAAGTAGTAACTATCACATGAAAACTAAGAAAAATGTGAAAGTAACTTAAAAACAGATTCAAGTATCAGAAATAACGGGATTTTGAAAAATCACAAGAAATTGTAGAGACATGGGTTTATGGTGAATGATATATGAAATTAAAGCTCGTTGTGTCTATTTTCATATGGAATAAGCAAAATAGGTAAAGGTTTTGTATTTTATAGGGTATCTGAGTTTTGGTGAAATAGGGCCAGAGCGATTTCTGGTTCCCCTGTTCCAACTTTAGAAATTCACCATAAATTTTAAAACAATAATTAGGTGGTGTACTTTATATGGTTAGAATACTTATTGAATCTAGTTTTAATAGAAACTAACGGTATAGTCATTTGAGTTTTGTACAGAGATAAAATTAGTTCGTAGTAAGTAGAGTCCAGTGCAGTCAAATTCTGAAACAGGGGTAACTTTAACTAATAAACTGTACTAATTGGCTAAGTCAAAAATTCTAGAAAAAAATTATTAGATAGATATATGAGTCTAGTTTCAGGAAAAATTTACGGATCTTAATTTTGAGTTCTGAAACTCGATAAATGAATTTTTAAGCAATCATGATGCAGAAAAACAGTTTATTCTGAAAATTAAAATAAGTGGTTTAGAGTTGTTTAAAAGGTAAGATAAGTTTATTAACACCTCAAGCTTGACTCCAGTGATGGTTTCGGGCGTGGGGGTGTTACACCTATGTGACTTGGCTGTGTGAAAACATAATTTTTGACCATTTTAAATTTATTTTCACATACTAAACACACCCAATTCATGCCCAAAACATTAACTTATAAATGTTGATTAAATAACATTCATCAAACCTTTCAAACTTAGCAAATTCTCATTCATTCATTTCATTACCTCTTAAGGATTATGCACCACATTTACATTCAAAATATAAAACATTTACAAGTGACAAACACCAAACCTATTGCATGCCACATTTCTAAAAGATAGATGCATCACCAAAATTGAGCTGAGGTCGGGATTGACTCGGATGCTTGACTGAACTTCAACTTTACCTAACCTGTGCACGGGAAACAACCATACGCTGAGTATTGGAAATACTCAGTGGTATTATAATAATTCAAATTATAGAAAATATAAAATATCATAAACATGCATAGATAATTAGCAAATCATACATACAAATCATATATATAAATTCATACCAAACTATCATATTTCCATTATATCATTTCCAATGTTAGGTCTAATAAATCACTAATGAGATTTGAATTAACTCATGAACCTTTGATTCATCTCTCAACCACAGATAATTATTCAATTCACATTTCAAATATGAACACTTCATAAACCTTTGGTTCATGCCTTCAATCTCATTACAAATTTCATCTCACATTCCATCTTACAATATCACTTTCTCATTTTATTCGATAGCTCGATTAAACAAATTCATTAGATTTAATTATTTCACTTATTTTCCCCTATTAACATGACTCGAATTTTGGCAGATACACGGATCCAACCAACACACCAGAATGGCAACCAACGCCTCATCGGATAGTTCGAAGAAAATAAGTGGCGACCAACGCCTCATCGAATCTATCCGAAGTAAATAGGACACACTAAGTGTCTCGTCGACTCGAGGTCAAAGAATCCCTGAACTCTTCCTATCCTATGGCATGCAAACTATATCCACCCTAGCCCAACTAGTTAATAGGGTATCAAAATCACATATTCATATCACTCTCAGTTGATCGTAATCATTCGAATTCAAATCCATTGCAATAACAATTCAATCACAATTTCAAATTCACCACAAATCATTATACAATTTAATTTCACACATATATACATTCATCAATCAAATCCAATTCTCATTCAATTCAAATATCACTACTTACCTCACATTCAAATTCCATACACATATATTAAAATTAAACATTTAATAAGAAATAACTTGAATTATGATAATACAAACCGATATTTTTCTCAAGCTATTCCTCGATCACTTTTTCCTTTCCCTTCTCATTCAACGATGGTTTCAGTGCTACGTTAGCTATGAACAATTATACAATTAAAATTTATCAATACACTAATTCATAAATCACATTTTCACTTTCTATCAAACTTTTACAAAAATTCCAATTTCATCCTTTTTCCATAACCAATCTTTTTCTTTAACTTAATCTTCATATTTTCATTTAATCATCTCATTAATAAATTATAGCTCATAAAATTCATCATAAAACATAACTTTTGAGCTCCATTCAATTTAGTCCCTACTTAAACCTAACTTAAAATTCTTTTAACAATTCACTCATTTTTCACTTCTAACTTAAATTTCTATCAAATTAACCCATAAATCCTCAAATTATTCATCTAAATAAACATCTAAAAATTCATTATTTTTCTTCATATTAACCTTATACATGTAGAACTTTGAATTAGGATTCCATACACATAAAAATCACAAGAAAAAGAACTAAATCAACTTACCAATCAAGCTTTAAGCCCTTAACCTTCAATTTTCCCTTTTTCTTTTTCTTTTCTTCTTTCTTTCTCTCTGTCACGTTTCTTTCTCTGTAACTTTCAATTCTTTTTCCTTTTTTTCTTTATTTTATTATTCTTTATTTCATTTTATTTACTTAATTAATAATTAATTATAAAATATCTATATAATAACAAATAAAAAATACTACATGTGTATCCATACACACATGTACACATGTAAATATTCATCACCACACATTTGTCATTATCTCAATTATTAGATAAAATATAATAATAATAATAATAATAATAATAATAATAAGAAGAAGAAGAAGAAGAAGAAGAAGTAAATATCTTTTACTTAATAAATAAGTAAATATATATAACATACATATGTACTAATAATTTAAATACACATGTATTTATTCTCTATCTTACACATGTCACTAATTTGGTTTAATTGCTAATTTAATCCTTTATCCTTTCTCTATTCTATGATTAAGTTTTATACTCTATTCAATTTAATCCTTTCTTACTAATTACTTCTAATGAAAAATAAATTCACCTAATTAAAATCTAATTCAATCCATAACTAACTTCATAAATATTTTTAATAAATATTTACAGACTCGTTTTCCTAAGACGGAGGCCCTAAATTCACTTTTTCGGTGCCTGTGAAATATTGATCGTTACAAATATCCTGGAATATCAAGACAAGAATTAAGAACACATAATTAAGAACAAGCCAAATATTTATCATACAATTCAGAAAATAATAACAAGATTCGTCTTAGGTTTCATTCCCCTTAGGTATTTAGGGGATTTAGTTCATAACTAAAAAGGAAAACATCTCAGAAGAATAATGAATACAAAACATAAAGAAAACCCAAAACTCCTGAAGGGAAATTGAGGGGAGATCTTTAGTCTTGATGATGAATCCGGCTTCTGAGATGGATCAATCGGCTTTTCTTGAGCAGCTCCCTGCTTCTCTCTCTGTGTGTCCCTCTCTTCCTCCTCCTCTAGGGTGTATTTATAGGCTTTGGAATGCCTAAGAACCCTCAAAATTGGCCTTTTCCGAGTTGGACTAAACTTGGGCTCAGCAGGAACACCCCCATGTGACACGTCCGTGTGCGATTACTTAAGGCCGTGGTCAAGCCTATTAAATAGGCACGGGCTTGTGGTCCACCCGTGTGAGTCATGCTTCAATTCTGCCAAACTAACACGACTGTGTGGTCTGCCCATGTGAGGAAGTCCAGGCCGTGTTGATTTCGTGCGTTGTCCCATTTTCTCTATTTTTCACCCGTTTCTCGTTCCTTTTGCTCTCTTAAGTATAAAACATGAAATTAAGGCATTAGGAGCATCGAATTCACCAATTTCAAGGAAAATCATTCATAAAATATGTTAAGCATGGGGTAAAAATATGTATAAATTACGGTTTATCAGAAACCTCTGAGAAACATTTCTGAAGTCCGAAGTTTTCTGGGACTTGTTGGTTACTATAGACAATTTGTGAAAGGGTTCTCGATGATTGCAGCCCCGATAACCAAGCTACTACAAAAAGATGTTAAGTTTGAGTGGTCGAAAAAGTGCCAGAAAAGTTTTGATCAGTTGAAAGCCCTTTTGACCGAAGCTCCAGTGCTAGTTCAGCTAGAATCAGGTAAAGAATTTGTTATTTATAGTGATGCATCTTTAAATAGTTTGGGCTGTGTTTTAATGCAGGAAGGTAGAGTTATAGCTTATGCCTCGAGACAGTTAAAACCACATGAAAAGAACTATCTGATGCGCGATTTAAATTTGGAAGCTATTGTGTTTGCATTGAAAATATGACACCACTATTTGTTCAGTGAAAAATGTCTTGTTTATTCCAATCATAAAAGTCTAAAGTACTTGATGACTCAGAAGGATCTGAATTTGAGACAGCGTCGATGGTTAGACTTGCTAAAAGATTACGAGCTAGTGATCGATTATCATCCGGGAAAGGCTAATGTTGTTGCTGATGCTCTAAGTCAAAAATCCTTGTTTTCCTTGTGTGCAATGAATGCACATATGGTTATGCCAGATGATGGTGCGATAATAGCCGAGTTAAAAGAAAGACCGTTATTTATTCAGCAGATTTACAAAGCTCAGAAGCTTGATAATGATTTGATAGTAAAGTGGGCTCAATGTGATTCGAACGTTGATTCAGAATTTCAAGTGGATGTCAAGGGATGTTTACGATTCAGAAACTGAATATGTGTTCAGAGAATTCAAAGTTGATTCAGATGATTTTGAACGAAGCTCATAATAGTCGACTATTTGTTCATCCAAATAGTACAAAGATGTATAATGATCTGAAACGGCACTACTGGTGGCAAGGTATGAAACCAGACATTTCTGACTTTGTATCGAAATGTTTAGTTTGTTAGCAAGTAAAAGCCGAGCATCAGGTACCTTTTGGATTGCTTCAGCCGATCATGATACCTGAATGGAAATGGGACAGAATCACGATGGATTTTGTATCTGGTTTATCGTTAACACCGAGCAAGAAAGATGCAATCTGGGTTATTGTTGATAGATTGACTAAATCTGATCACTTTGTTTCGGTTCGTACAGATTACTTGCTTGATAAGCTAGCTGAATTGTATGTTTCTCAGATCGTGAGGTTACATGGTGTGCCTATATCTATTGTTTCAGATAGAGATCTGAGATTTATATCACAGTTTTGGAAGAAATTGCAAGATGCACTAGGTACGAAATTACATTGCAGCACTACTTACCATCCGCAAACAGATGGTCAGTCTGAGCGAATCATTCAGATACTTGAAGATATGTTGAGATGTTGCATTCTCGAGTTTGAAGGTACATGGGAACGATATCTACCTCTGATTGAATTTGCGTATAATAACAGCTTCCAATCGAGTATCAAAATGGCACCTTACGAGGCTTTGTACGGTCGTAAATGTCATACACCCTTATATTCGACTGAGCTCAGTGAAAATAGTATACACAGGGTTGATTTGGTCAGAGAAACTGAACAGAAAGTGAAAGTGATTCGTGAAAGTTTAAAAGCAGAATCAGATCGTCAAAAATCATATGCGGACATGAAACATAAAGATATAGAGTTTCAAATCGGGGATAAAGTCTTTTTGAAAGTCTCACCGTGGAAGAAAATACTCAAATTCGATCGTAAAACCAAGTTGAGTCCGAGATTTATTGGGTTGTATGAGGTTATAGAGTGGATTGGGCCGGTTGCGTATAGACTATTGTTGCCACCTGAGGTAGAAAAGATCTGCAATGTATTCCATGTTTTGATGATTCGTATATATAGATCTGATCCTTCACATGTGATTAGTCCGTCTGAGATTGAAATTAAGCCCGAATAACGTACAAAAAAGAACCGATTTGCATTTTAGCTTGTGAAATTAAAGAGTTGCGAAATAAGAAAATTTTGTTAGTTAAAGTACTGTGGCATAAACATGGAATTGAGGAAGCAACGTGGGAGCCAGAAGATACAATGAAAGAGCGTTATCTAAACCTATTCACCGGTAAGATATTCGGAGACAAAAATCCCTAAGGGGGAGAGTTGTAACAGCCAGATTTAGGCTCTAGTTGGAACGGTGGTTTTGGCACCACGAATCCAAGTCAAAAAGATTTTTAAAAATTATTTTTTGTGTTTATTTTGTGTGAATTTATGCCTGTGAAATTTTTGTAATTTAATTTGGATGTTTCAATGTTTGATTAAATAAAAGGACTTAATCGCGTAAATTGAAAATTTAATGGTTTAGTGTGTAAGGGCTAAAATGTGTTTGTCTTTGTAAATGGAGGGATTTATGTGGAAATTAGCCCATGATGACATGCAGTGGATGGTAATGGCCTTAATATAACATGATTTTATATTTTAAATCCAAGGTTAATTATGTAAAGTAGTTAATAAGTTATATTATAATAAAACATAAAAAAAAAAACATGCATGTGTTCATATTTATTTGACCGAAACTAGTAAAAGAAAAGAAAAAGAGAAAGCACATGATATTCGGCCATTGTTGATCCAAATTCAAGGTTAGTTTGGTTCGATTTTTGATAATTTTTACATTTTTGAGATCGTTGCTTCGAGTACTATCCGAGCCATGCTTAAACTTTTTATTTTGATGAATATTTTGAGTTATGCCATTGATGAGAGCTTGTGATTTTTTGTTTGATGATGAAATATGAAAGATATGTTTTAGATCAACATGTGTTATATTAGAGTTTTTGATGATTTTGAGTAATTAGGACTAAATTGTAAAAATAATTAATTGAGGGACTAAAATATGAAATAAATGAAATATATGGACTAGTATGAATATAAGGAAGATTCGGCCTAGCTATGTTGTTGTGAGATTTTGCATATTTCGTGTTTTATGCAGTAGGGACTAAATTGTGAAAAATGTGAAATATCATGGGTAAAAGTGTAATTTGACCATTTGTGTGTTTTTGGATGAATTTGACTGAATATTTGATTGAATATTTGATTTAATAAGTTTAATTTATATTAATTAAGATCAAGAAAAGAGAAAATCGGATTTGGATCGAGGAAGACCAAAAAAGTCAAATAATCGAATAATACTATTCGTCGATATCCGAGGTATGTCTTTAACCAATTAAACATCGTTAATTTTGAATGTAACTTAGTTTAATATGATGATTTGAAATTCATAGATTTATAGTAGAGTTAGCTGAATATGATTAAGCATGGAAATAATGTATTTGAGTTTTATTCGACTAAGTTATAACATTTGAAAGTTCGAATGAACTATATGGAATATCTGGAATTTTTGATATATGAATTGTTTATGAGACAACTTTATAATAGTGATATTCGGGTTTTGAGCCTAGCAGGCTTATTGCCAGTGTATAAAATCAGACTTGAGTCTAGCAAGCCTTGCGCCGATGTGTGATACAGGCTTAGGCCTAGCAGGCTTTATGCTGGTGAATTATTATAAGTTTATGCCTAAAAGACTTTATGCTGATGTGGTAATTGAATACGCTAAATGAGCTAAAATGATCAGGTACGTGATAGTTGGTTACCTATTTGAAAATAGGGTGAAATGATTTCTTAATATGTGATGAAAAAGGATACATGAAGTTGTTGTAGTATATGTGTTAATATGAGAAATATATTAGGCCTTATAGTTGTATATGATGTAATGTTAAAGTTTGAGTGATGAATATATGTCTCTAAATATTTATGTATATTCGATTATATAAGACAATTGATAAACCGTAATTTATACATATTTTATCCCATGCTTAGCACATTTATGGATGATTTCTCCTTAGATTTGGTGAATTTGATGCTCCTAATCCTTTAATTTCATGTTTTATGCTTAGGTGAGCATAAGAGAGTAAAAAGAGCGAGAAATGGGCTAAAAACGAAGAGAATGAGACAACATGGGAAATCAACACGGTCTGGACTTCCTCACATGGGTAGGCCATACAGCCGTGTCCATTTCGCAGAATCGAAGCATGACTCACACGGGCAGACCATACGCCCGTGCCTATTTAACAGCCTTAACCACGGCAATCACACACGGGTGTGTCCCAGTCGAGCCCAAGTATAGTCCTATTCAGAAAAGGCCACTTTTGACGGCTCTTAGGCATTCTAAAGCCTATTTAAACACCTAAGGAGGCACTTAGAAAAGAACACATGAGGTAGGAGGCAAAGAATTACTCAAGGAAAGCCGATTGATCCATCTCAGAAGCCGGATTCATCGCCAAGACTAAAGATCTTCCTTCAATTTCCTTCAGGATTTTTTGGGTTTTCTTTATGTTTTGTTATCTTTATTCTTTTGAGATGTTTTCTTTCGTAATTATGAACTAAACCCCCTAAATACCTAAGGGGAATGAAACCTAAGACGAATCTTACTATTATTATTTGAATTGTATGATAAATATTTGACTTGTTCTTAATTATGTGTTCTTAATTGTAACGCCCCCTTACCCGAGACCGTTTCCGGAGTCTAGCATGAGACATTACTAAACTTATTTTAACATTTAAACAAGTTCAAACAATTCTCGTAGTAAATTGTCTATCTGCTTCATAGTCACTAAAAAAAATCATATCTCGAGTTATGAAACTCAAAATCAAATTCCATAAAATTTCCCTGAAACTAGACTTATATATCTACTTACTGATTTTTTCTAGAATTTTTAGTGGGTTCAATTAGCACATTTTATTAGTTAAAGTCTCCCCTATTTCAGGGTTTGGCTACTCTGAACCCTATGTACTATGAATCAAATTTCTTCCTGTACAGAGATCCAATGACCATTTCGTTTGTTTCCATTAAAAATAGACTCAATAAGGAATCCATACATATAAAGTGTGAGTCCTAATTATTTTTACACAATTTATGATAAGTTTCTAAAGTCAGAACAAGGAATCCAGAAATCGCTCTGACCCTGCTTCACCAAAACGTAAATACCTCATAAAATACAACTCTTTTACCTATTTTGTTTCTTCCACATAAAAATAGATTCATGAATCTTCAATTACATATTTTATTCATCATATAATTCTATCTCTACTATATTTAGTGAGTTTTCAAACTCACGTCACTGCTGCTGTGTGATTCTGTTTTATAGCCAATTTCACCATTTTATGGATTTCCATAGATTAGTTAGCACATAAAGCATACGTGTTATCAAATATAATCTTGATTAGCCACTCCAATAGCTAATCATTCTCTAACATTTCCATGCCATCCATGAGCCATATCATAAGATTATATACACAAAATGATTATAATGCTATACATGCCATATTCCCGAAATATACAAGTCATTATACCGAAATAGTTTGTTGATAGTGTGAGCGCGCCTCTGACCATTCCCGATCTCCTAGCCGGCTTGAAAAAACTACAAAGAATAGAGAGGAGGGAGTAACCATAATTGCTCAGTAAGTTCACATGTAAATAGCAAGTAACATAACCATGCAATAATACGAAATCCACATTTGCATAATATCACCAAAGCATTCATATCATATTTCTTATTCATGATCCTACCATATTATTGTTATATTGAAGTCTCAACCCGAGGGTTAAGTACATACCTGTACAAATTTTCTCATTCACCACACTTACCAACATGTCACTTTCGTTTTAGGTACTCACCTTATCCACTTAAGATTTACCCGTTGAACACATCAGAATATGATTCGAATACACGGATTTCATGCACAAAGTGCCATACCCGTAGCTAGACAAACTCAATAGCCTGTGGAAATTATGTAGCCAAGCTACCATGTAACCCGCCTATAAGTGAACTCGGACTTAACTCAACGAGCTCGGATGCCTAGTTACATCTCACGAACTCAGACTCAACTCAACGAGCTCGGAACTCAAATATCTTAGTGACATGTCACTTTTATTCTAATCTATTCCCAAGGTTAAAACGGGCTTTTCCTCAATCACACATCTTTACCGTCTTCCACGGAATGTTAGAACCGATACTTGGTAGCATTTCATATTTATCAAGTAGCTCACATAATTTGCATATTACTAAATAATAATCCACAAAGCATAATATTTCATGATAATAATCATCATATCATATAAATAACATTAAATTACTTAAAATGGCAATTATGTTACTACATTTATACCTGAACTTACCTCGGTACAAAATAAAGAAATTTTGTAATTTAGTCCATAATCTTTTTCTTTCCACAATCAAGGTCGATTCCACGTCTTTCTTGGTCTAAAATTACACATTTAGCTGATTTAATACTCACATTTATCAAAATAGTCCTTAACTCTAACTTTGGAAAAATTACGATTTTGCCCCTAAACTTTTGCATATTTACACTTTTTCCCCAAAGCTCAATAATTAATTTTTTTTCCAAAATTATTATGTTTTATGACATTCTGATCATTTTTCCCTTCTATGGCAACATCAAATTCTCACTCTAACATGTAGTTATAAACATTAGGTATTTTTACCGATTATGTCATTTTACTTGTTTTCACGTAAAATCGTTTAGAAAAGTTATTTAACACAATTTAAAGCTTTATATTCTACCATAAAACATCAAAATAAATGCATTTCACCTATGGGTATTTTTCCAAATATAAACCCTAGGTTAAATTATTGCTAGAATAAGCTAAATCAAGTTACCGGGACTCCAAAAACGTAAAGAACATTAAAAACGGGGCTTGGAATCACTTACTATGGAGCTTGGAAGCTTGAAACAAACCCTAGATATAGAGAACCCTTGAAACTGCATCGTAATGAAGAACATGGACATATTTTGCCATATTTTTCCTTTTTTTAATATTTTAATTACCAAATGACTAAAATACCCTTCATTAAAAACTTTGATTATTTCTACCTATGTATGTCCACGTCCATGAAAACCTAATGGTATAATTACCATTTAAGGACCTCTACTTCAATTATGCTCTTCAATTAAATCCTTTAACATCTAAAACTCATATTTATCAACTTTTGCAATTAAGTCCTAATAGGCAAATTAGACATGCAATTCATGAAATTTTCTATCGATATTCTAACGAATGATCTAATCACTCAATAAATTATAAAAATTAATCGAAATAAATTTTTCTACTTTAGAATTGTGGTTTCAAAGCCACTATTTCTATTTAGGCCCTAATTCGGGATATCACATTAATATTCCAAGATATTGATTCAAGTTAATGCGCTTATTCAAAGGAGCAAAAGTCCTTGTCTAAGAGTAAATTTGTCGTAATTAAGTGGAGTTGATTGCACTACTAGAGATAGGGTGACAAGATTTTTCCAAATTAGGGTGAAACCTAATAAGGGAGTCCATAGATCGAGTTAATGCAACACTAGGGTGTCAATTAGAAAGAGATTTCAATTAATCAACCTAGGGTTAGACATTATTAGTCTCGAGAGAGATAATAATATAACTTAGGGATTTCTATGAATCAAGTCAAATGAATAAATCGTCTGATTAAGAGTTAAATAACAAGTAAAGTCTAGGTGGATTTTTCCTTGGTATTGTCTTAATCAATCGAGTTTTCCCAAAAGCTTTTCCCCAATTTTCTCTCTGTGCACCCTTAGTTTAGTTAATTAGTTTAGATAAACAAATCCCTTAATTTTTAGGCTAGATAATAAAAAGAAAGTAATTACTAGGACTCTTGGTTCCTTTGGGTTCGACAATCCGGTCTTGCTAAAACTATATTACTGTTCGATAGGTACACTTGCCTTCATAGTGATAATAGTTAGTTTCAAGAACGATCAATTATAAATTTTTAAAACCTATCGCGAATATCACGTATCAAGTTTTTGGCACCATTGTCGGGGATCTAAGATATTAGGAACATTCGATTTTTATTACTTTAGCCATTTTACTTTATTTGCAATTTAAAATTTTATTTTATTGTCTAATTTTCTCTTTTATTCACTTCTGGTAGTTTTTTTATAGTGTATAACTAGAAGAAACCCGTTGGGACCATTACTTTTTGATAGTGAGATCGATTGCACAGCTCGCAGAAACCGAAGAGAAATAAGGCGAAGCTTAAAATACACAAAGGAAGAGCAAGAGGATTGTGACACCCCTAATGTGACCCTAGTCGGAAAGTGGTTTCGGGACCACAAAACCGAGTCACAAAAATAATTAGATGTTATATTCTGTGCTTATTGTATATGGAATTTGTATGTGTGAATATTTCGTGCCTTGATTTTATCAATTAGGTGATAATTTATAAGAAAGGACCCATGTGATAGGACTTGAAAATGTGATAGGTGAAATTTAAAGTGACCAAATAATGCGTGAGCTATTGACATGAGGGACTTGCATGTCAAATGGACCACTTTTAATTTAGTGGCCGGCCATGAGGATGGTTGATAGATATTATTTGCATTTTATTTTAGCATGATAATAGTTAATGGCTTTATAATATGGAAGAAAGAATAATTAAAAGAATGGAAGAGTGATAGAAACAAGGTATGTTCATCCTCCTTTTCCCCCATTGCCGTACAAAAAAGAGAAGAAATTGAAGTTAAGGCCTTGGTCATCTTTAAGGAAATAAAGGTAAGAGTGTTCATCTTCCTTACCTTCTTGCAGTAAAAAAAAAAAAAAAAAAAGAAAGAGGAAGGAACTTGTCTAGGGCATTCGGCTATCTTGGAGGTTAAATAAGGTAGGAGTTCATGTTATTTCTATTGATTTTTATGAGAATCTAGCTAGTAGTCAAGCTCTTATTGCAACCCATATGTTGATTTTTCTTTAGTTTTGGTGACAAATTGTGCATACGGTATTATGGGGTAAATGCAAAAAAGGATAGTGTTTTGATGTTTTGGATAGAAATATTAGAAAGGGAAAAATATGAGCTACCTAAATAGATATATGTGAATTTAAAAGATGGTATGAACAAATGTGGAGTTTTGCTAGTTTAGGATTATTCGGCCAAGTGTTTATGTGGTGGAAATTAAGTGTTAAATGAAATGAAAATGATATTATACGGGGGTATGTATAGTCGGCCATATGAGTAAATATGATAGGCATGATTTGTGTTTTGGAGATGTGTTGTGATGTTGATTATATGATTCAAAAAATGAGGTATGTTAATGATGAAATATAATCGGCCATGGAAGTAGCTCATTTTGGAAGTATGATTCGTGGATGTTTTAGATTTGGCCTAAGTGTTTTCGTCATTAACATATATATATATATAATGCCGAAGGTATGCCTGAGGAATTGGTTAAGTACATTGTTGTTAAATGCTTGTTGTTTTGTATACTTGTTACCTAGCTACTAAATGAACTTAGGATATTATGGATAAGTTCAAGAGTGACAAAATTGAAATGAAGTAGGCTTGTGCCGAATAAGTTTCCTGGCTAACAAAAATTGTTAAGTGCTTAGTTAATGTGCATATAAGTAAGTGAAGTTATGTTATAGAACTAAGTGTGGCTAGTAAAGCCTATTTAGTTTTCTTGCCATGTTTGACCGTAAATATGATGCATATTTAAATCTATTGTTCTAGATATAGATTAAATGATATGTGATTGCCAAATGTGATTGTTAAGTGAATAATATTAGTTAAGTACCTAAGCAAATCTATTGTTTTACTTAAGCTTAAACGCAAAGAGGACCAAAGTTGGATAAGGAAAGGGAAAAAGTGATCAAATAGCCGCCGAGATCGTTCGACCACATCCGAGGTAAGTTTTAAGTGATCAAACGTTGAGTAAATTCAATGAAAATAGGACATAATGAGTTGATTTAATAAGATATGATGTGGTCATGATATGTTTTAAACTCAAATGGTAAGTTCATAAGTGTTTGGACTTGGAAATTTAAGAGCAAATTGTAATAATTTGCTTAGGACAGCAGCAGTAACGTGATTTGAGAAAATCACCATAAATTGTTGGTGTGGAATTATAGGCTGAATAAAATATGTAATCAAAGCTTAGTTGGTCTAGTTTCTTATAAAAGAGACCGTGGAAGCAAAGAAATTTCCTATAAAGAGATATTTAAAGTTGTATGGGACAGTGTCGGAATGACTCCGAAATCCCCTGTTCTGTTTTTTGGAAAATCATTATAATTTGTACAAAAATGGTTATGAGATAAGATTTATATGCTTAGACTCCTTAATGAGTCTAGTTTCAAATGGAATCAAATAGAACACATTATGAATTCTGTACAATGAAAAATTTGATTCGTAGTGAAGAGTGGTCAGATTAGTCAAACAGTGAAACAGGGGAAACTTTAAGAAAAATCTGGTATTGATTGGCCGCACCTAAAATTCTGAAAATTTTATGGATGAAAGATACATGAGTCTACATTCGGGGAAATTTAACGGCAATTGATTTTGAATTTTGTAGCTCCATTTATAAACAATTTAGTGACTGTTGCTCAGGAAAACTGCTTGTCGTGAATATGTGATGTTGTTGTAAACTTTGATGAAACTATTTGAGTTGCTTATAAGCTATTGCTGAAATTGATGTACAAGAAAAATATGAAATATGTATGAGATATATATATGTGATACGGCCTAATGGCCGATGTGATGAATGTGAAAGTGTGTATATATGTGATAAGGCCTAATGGCCGATGTGATGAATGTGAAAGTGTATATATATGTGATAAGGCCTAATGGCCGATGTGATGAATGTGAAAGTGTGTATATATGTGATAAGGCCTAATGGCCGATGTGATGAATGTGAAAGTGTATATATATGTGATAAGGCCAAATGGCCGATGTGATGAATGTGAAAGTGTATATATATGTGATAAGGCCTAATGGCCGATGTGATGAATGTGAAAGTGTGTATATATGTGATAAGGCCTAATGGCCGATGTGATGAATGTGAAAGTGTATATATATGTGATAAGGCCTAATGGCCGATGTGAAGAATGTGAAAGTGCATATATATGTGATAAGGCCGAATGGCCAACGTGATGAATGTGAAAGTGTATATATGTGATAGGGCCGAATGGCCAATGTGATGAATGTGAATGTGTATAAATGTGATAAGTTCCGAAGGGCATTTGTGTCGATTACTATATCCGGTTAAAACCCGCAGGCTTTATGCGAGAATATTATCTGATTAATGTCCGTAGGCTTCGTTTCGTACTACATCCGAGCTTTAAGGACTGACGGCTAAATGCTAGGATTCAAGTAAGACTTTGATATTGAGTATCTGCATTAAGTTACCATCAAATAAGTATTATGTATTTAAGATGTTCAGGTACGTATCACTTACTCATCGGTGGAGCGATTTCGAGGTGAATTATCAGTATCAAAGAGGTAGGTAAATGTGATTAATATTATAACTCCAAATATGAGAATGATCTAATTGATAAGGATTATGATTTGTAAGCTTAAGTATGGATGTGATTATGAACAAGTGGAAAGGATTATTGAAAGCTGATAATCGATGAAGAATGTGCTTTGGAAATATTTGACCATCTAGGTCATTATTATTCGAAAGTATATATGTGGCAGCCAAGTGTTGCATTTAATGACATTATAGATCGAGATGAAGCTCTAGATTAACTTCATCGAACAATTGAAATGAATGACCAATGATAGTGATTGAGAACACTTTGTTTTGCTTAAAACTTACTAAGCATAAATTGCTTACTCCGTTTCTTTGTTCTCTGTTTTATAGATTTTGGCTCGTCAGCTATCGGACTCGGGATTTTAAGAAGTCGAAGTCTCCCACACTATCAAAGCCCCCTTTTTGGTACATTTTGGTTGAACTTTGAAATGGCATGTATAGGTCATAGACCCTCTGATTTTGTATAAATTTGGATAGCCATGCGAAAATGGCTTATATACACTTTGGCATGGTATCATAATCATTTTGTATGTTGTTCATTAAGTGATGAGGAAATGTTTGGAACCGATTAGCCCTTAGAATGGTTAATCGTGATCATCTTTTGTGCCATGTATGTTAAAAGGGCTAGTTGAATCAAGGAAGTTATGAAGTTGGTAAAATCTGCCTTAAAGATAGAGGTTGACAGCTGCAGTGATGTGGATGTGAAAAAAAAACACTAAAAATAGTAGGAATGGAATTAAATAGTGAATAAATTATGAAAATGAACCTTGATGAATCTATTTTCATAGGAGAGTAATGAAACGATCATATGAACAGTATTCTAAGAGATATTGAAGTTTTCGTGAGACAGGGCCAGAACGGTTTCTGGATTCCCTGTTCCGACTTTGGAAATTCATTGTAAATTAACCAGAGATAATTAGGAGTCATGCCATATATGTATAGATTCCCCTTTGAGTCTAGTTTCTATAGAAACAAACGGCATCAGTATTGAAGCCCTGTACAGGGCGATATCGAAGTCGTAACGTGCGAAGGTCAGCGTAGTCGATCCCTGTAACATGGGAGACTTTAACTAATAAACTGTACTAATTGGCTAGACCAAAAATTCTATAAAAAAATCTGTAGATGGGCATATGAGTCTAGTTTCAGGGAAAAATTACGAAACTAATTTTCGAGTTTTGAAACTCAAGATATGATTTTTAAGGTGACAGTGATGCAGTAACCAGCTTGTCTGGAAATTTTTTTTATGGACTATGAGAACAATTAAGTTAAGTCTGTGTGCACCTTGTGTTCGACTCCGGTAACGGACTCGGGTACGGGGTGTTACAATTTTATTGGTATCAGAGCTACGGTTTAGTCGATTCTAGGACTACCGTAATACGTTTGGGTCTAGCTATACATGCCATTATGTGATTATTTGATAGTGTGGTGACTTCTGACAATTGAAAATGTGTTTATTTATTGTAATGAATTCGATCCCGATCGAGTATGTAGCAGATGGTATTGAGAGGATGAGACATGCTTATGGTGTGTCAATATTGAGAAGGGTATAACATAAGTAAGTTTTGAGTAATTGAAGTTGGTATTTAATTTAAAATGCCATGAAATACATGTATGATAGATGAATGATGTCCCATTGTCCTTATCATAATAAGGTTATTAGAGAAATGAACAAAGGAAGAGATTGGGGATATATTCTTTTGTGTGATTGCTTATTGAGCTGAAAGTTTAGTAAAAGAAGCATACATGTATTTGATTTGAATGATATTTACGACTTAAAGTCAAGAATCATGTTATATGTTTACATGTGAATGGATTGATTAAATTATAAATGTGATTTGTGCCATGTGAAACATGATAACATGTGAATAAATATGTATGAGACTCAGTGATGTGAATCCGAGTTTAAAGACCCGCTGACTATATGAAGAAATTATGTCCGGGTAAAGACCCGATGGCTATGTACAGAGATTATGTCCGGATTAAAATTCACTGGCTTTGTGTGGAGATTTCATCCGAGCTAAAGGTCTCGACGATGATCTGGGCTAAGTCCCGAAGAGCATTCATGCTAGTGATGTATCCGGGCTAAGTCCCGAAGAGCATTCATGCTAGTGATGTATCCGGGCTAAGTCCCGAAGAGCATTCATGCTAGTGATGTATCCGGGCTAAGTCCCGAAGAGCATTCATGCTAGTGATGTATCCGAGCTAAGTTCCGAAGAGCATTCGTGCTAGTGTTATATCCGGGCTAGGTCCCGAAGAGCAATCATGCTGGTGACGTGTATTCGGGCCTTCGTGCCTAGTAGGCTTCGTACCGGTAATTTGAGCAAAGTTTAAGTATTCATTACTATACGAATTCAAATTTAAATGAGATGATATGTTTAAAAGTGTACATACATGATGTTTATAGACTTGGTTAAGTCATTTCAATGTGTAATAACGAATGAATAAGAGCACTATGTATGTGAATGATTAGAGGCACTGTGTGTGTGCAAATTCGTTTAATCGAGCACTATGAGTGCGAGATCGGTCAGTGGGCACTAAGTGTGTGAAGTGGAATTCATGTAAGACCTCGTTTGGGACGAAGGCATCGATTTGAGATAGTGTGTAAGACCATGTCTGGGACATGGCATCGGTTCGATATGTGAGCATATGTAAGACCATATCTAGGATATGGCATTGTAAGAGCTATATGTGCTTAATGAGTATCCGTAATGAGTTCGAATGATTCAACGGGTATCGTTAACGGTGATTAAATGTGCTAAATGAATTCAATGTTCGGTATGTGGAAGTTGACTTTCATTGGAAATAGGTTAAGTTGAATAGTGAGATATGATGTGAATTATACATGTTAATATGTGCTTAATATGTGTTTGAAATGCATTTGTGTATTAAATTAAGTGATTATTGCTTATGAAATCAAGGAAATGAGATATATGTGCATACTCGTAGAAATGTTTATGTATTTGTTTTAAGATAAGGAAATGATTTTTATAGATCGATGCGAAATCAATAATGAATTACAATTGCTATCGATGAGCTAATGTCTATATGGATATAATTCAATAAGAGGATGTTATCCTAAACTATACATCGGTTGAAATTTTCGAGGACGAAAATCCCTAAAGGGGGGGAGAGTTGTGACACCCCTAATGTGACCCTAGTCGGAAAGTGGTTTTGGGACCACAAAACCGAGTCACAAAAATAATTAGATGTTATATTACATGCTTATTGTATGTGGAATTTGTATGTGTGAATATTTCGTGCCTTGATTTTATCAATTAGGTGCTAATTTATAAGAAAGGACCCATGTGATAGGACTTGAAAATGTGATAGGTGAAATTTAAAGTGACCAAATAATGCATGAGCTATTGACATGAGGGACTTGCATGTCAAATGGACCACTTTTAATTTAGTGGCCGGCCATGAGGATGGTTGATAGATATTATATGCATTTTATTTTAGCATGATAATAGTTAATGGCTTTATAGTACGGAAGAAAGAATAATTAAAAGAATGGAAGAGTGATAGAAACAAGGTATGTTCATCCTCCTTTTCCCCCATTGCCGTACAAAAAAGAGAAGAAATTGAAGTTAAGGCCTTGGTCATCTTTAAGGAAATAAAGGTAAGAGTGTTCATCTTCCTTACCTTCTTGCACAGCCGAAACAAAAAAAAAAAGAAAGAGGAAGGAACTTGTCTAGGGCATTCGGCTATCTTGGAGGTTAAATAAGGTAGGAGTTCATGTTATTTCTATTGATTTTTATGAGAATCTAGCTAGTAGTCAAGCTCTTATTGCAACCCATATGTTGATTTTTCTTTAGTTTTGGTGACAAATTGTGCATACGGTATTATGGGGTAAATGCAAAAAAGGATAGTGTTTTGATGTTTTGGATAGAAATATTAGAAAGGGGAAAATATGAGCTACCTAAATAGATATATGTGAATTTAAAAGATGGTATGAACAAATGTGGAGTTTTGCTAGTTTAGGATTATTTGGCCAAGTGTTTATGTGCTGGAAATTAAGTGTTAAATGAAATGAAAATGATATTATATGGGGGTATGTATATTCGGCCATATGAGTAAATATGATAGGCATGATTTGTGTTTTGGAGATGTGTTGTGATGTTGATTATATGATTCAAAAAATGAGGTATGTTAATGATGAAATATAATCGGCCATGGAAGTAGCTCATTTTGGAAGTATGATTCGTGGATGTTTTAGATTTGGCCTAAGTGTTTTTGTCATTAACATATATATATATATAATGCCGAATGTATGCCTGAGGAATTGGTTAAGTACATTGTTGTTAAATGCTTGTTGTTTTGTATAATTGTTACCTAGCTACTAAATGAACTTAGGATATTATGGATAAGTTCAAGAGTGACAAAATTGAAATGAAGTAGGCTTGTGCGAATAAGTTTCTGGCTAACAAAAATTGTTAAGTGCTTAGTTAATGTGCATATAAGTAAGTGAAGTTATGTTATAGAACTAAGTGTGGCTAGTAAAGCCTATTTAGTTTTCTTGCCATGTTTGACCGTAAATATGATGCATATTTAAATCTATTGTTCTAGATATAGATTAAATGATATGTGATTGCCAAATGTGATTGTTAAGTGAATAATATTAGTTAAGTACCTAAGCAAATCTATTGTTTTACTTAAGCTTAAACGCAAAAAGGACTAAAGTTGGATAAGGAAAGGGAAAAAGTGATCAAATAGCCGCCGAGATCGTTCGACCACATCCGAGGTAAGTTTTAAGTGATCAAACGTTGAGTAAATTCAATCAAAATAGGATATAATGAGTTGATTTAATAAGATATGATGTGGTCATGATATGTTTAAAACTCAAATGGTAAGTTCATAAGTGTTTGGACTTGGAAATTTAGGAGCAAATTGTAATAATTTGCTTAGGACAGCAGCAGTAACGTGATTTTAGAAAATCACCATAAATTGTTGGTGTGGAATTATAGGCTGAATAAAATATGTAATCAAAGCTTAGTTGGTCTAGTTTCTTATAAAAGAGACCGTGGAAGCAAAGAAATTTCCTATAAAGAGATATTTAAAGTTGTGCGGGACAGTGTCGGAATGACTCCGAAATCCCCTGTTCTGTTTTTTGGAAAATAATTATAATTTGTACAAAAATGGTTATGAGATAAGATTTATATGCTTAGACTCCTTAATGAGTCTAGTTTCAAATGGAATCAAATAGAACACATTATGAATTCTGTACAATGAAAAATTTGATTCGTAGTGAAGAGTGGTCAGATTAGTTAAACAGTGAAACAGGGGAAACTTTAAGAAAAATCTGGTATTGATTGGCCACACCTAAAATTCTAAAAATTTTATGGATGAAAGATACGTGAGTATACATTCGGGGAAATTTAACGGCAATTGATTTTGAATTTTGTAGCTCCATTTATAAACAATTTAGTGACTGTTGCTCAGGAAAACTGCTTGTAGTGAATATGTGATGTTGTTGTAAACTTTGATGAAACTATTTGAGTTGCTTATAAGCTATTGCTGAAATTGATGTACAAGAAAAATATGAAATATGTATGAGATATATATATATGTGATAAGGCCTAATGGCCGATGTGATGAATGTGAAAGTGTGTATATATGTGATAAGGCCTAATGGCCGATGTGATGAATGTGAAAGTGTATATATATGTGATAAGGCCTAATGGCCGATGTGATGAAT
Source organism: Gossypium arboreum (assembly GCF_025698485.1). Taxonomy (NCBI): domain Eukaryota; kingdom Viridiplantae; phylum Streptophyta; class Magnoliopsida; order Malvales; family Malvaceae; genus Gossypium; species Gossypium arboreum. The sequence goes on from NC_069075.1 coordinate 76,277,577, forward strand.
GTGAAAGTGTGTATATATGTGATAAGGCCTAATGGCCGATGTGATGAATGTGAAAGTGTGTATATATGTGATAAGGCCAAATGGCCGATGTGATGAATGTGAAAGTGTATATATATGTGATAAGGCCTAATGGCCGATGTGATGAATGTGAAAGTGTGTATATATGTGATAAGGCCTAATGGCCGATGTGATGAATGTGAAAGTGTATATATATGTGATAAGGCCTAATGGCCGATGTGAAGAATGTGAAAGTGCATATATATGTGATAAGGCCGAATGGCCAACGTGATGAATGTGAAAGTGTATATATGTGATAGGGCCGAATGGCCAATGTGATGAATGTTAATGTGTATAAATGTGATAAGTTCCGAAGGGCATTTGTGTCAGTACTATATCCAGGTTAAAACCCCGCAGGCTTTATGCGAGAATATTATCCTGATTAATGTCCGTAGGCTTCGTGCTCGTACTATATCCGAGCTTTAAGGACCCGACGGCTAAATGCTAGGATTCAAGTAAGACTTTGATATTGAGTATCTGCATTAAGTTACCATCAAATAAGTATTATGTATTTAAGATGTTCAGGTACGTATCACTTACTCATCGGTGGAGCGATTTCGAGGTGAATTATCAGTATCAAAGAGGTAGGTAAATGTGATTAATATTATAACTCCAAATATGAGAATGATCTAATTGGTAAGGATTATGATTTGTAAGCTTAAGTATGGATGTGATTATGAACAAGTGGAAAGGATTATTGAAAGCTGATAATCGATGAAGAATGTGCTTTGGAAATATTTGACCATCTAGGTCATTATTATTCGAAAGTATATATGTGGCAGCCAAGTGTTGCGTTTAATGACATTATAGATCGAGATGAAGCTCTAGATTAACTTCATCGAACAGTTGAAATGAATGACCAATGATAGTGATTGAGAACACTTTGTTTTGCTTAAAACTTACTAAGCATAAATTGTTTACTCCGTTTCTTTGTTCTCTTTTTTATAGATTTTGGCTCGTCAGCTATCGGACTCGGGATTTTAAGAAGTCGAAGTCTCCCACACTATCAAAGCCCCCTTTTTGGTACATTTTGGTTGAACTTTGAAATGGCATGTATAGGACTACTCTTTCGTTTGTTGGTCATAGACCCTCTGATTTTGTATAAATTTGGATAGCCATGCGAAAATGGCTTATATACACTTTGGCATGGTATCATAATCATTTTGTTGTTGTTCATTAAGTGATGAGGAAATGTTTGGAACCGATTAGCCCTTAGAATGGTTAATCGTGATCATCTTTTGTGCCATGTATGTTAAAAGGGCTAGTTGAATCAAGGAAGTTATGAAGTTGGTAAAATCTGCCTTAAAGACAGAGGTTGACAGCTGCAGTGATGTGGATGTGAAAAAAAAATACTAAAAATAGTAGGAATGGAATTAAATAGTGAATAAATTATGAAAATAAACCTTGATGAATCTATTTTCATAGGAGAGTAATGAAACGATCATATGAACAGTATTCTAAGAGATATTGAAGTTTTCGTGAGACAGGGCCAGAACGGTTTCTGGATTCCATGTTCCGACTTTGGAAATTCATTGTAAATTAACCAGAGATAATTAAGAGTCATTCCATATATGTATAGATTCCTCTTTGAGTCTAGTTTCTATAGAAACAAACGGCATCAGTATTGAAGCCCTGTACAGGGCGATATCGAAGTCGTAACGCGCGAAGGTCAGTGTAGTCGATCCCTGTAACATGGGAGACTTTAACTAATAAACTGTACTAATTGGCTAGACCAAAAATTCTAGAAACAAATCTGTAGATGGGCATATGAGTCTAGTTTCAGGGAAAAATTACGAAACTGATTTTCAAGTTTTGAAACTCAAGATATGATTTTTAAGGCGACAGTGACGCAGTAACCAACTTGTCTGGAAATTTTTTTTATGGACTGTGAGAACAATTAAGTTAAGTCTGTGTGCACCTTGTGTTCGACTCCGGTAACGGACTCGGGTACGGGGTGTTACAAGGATGATATTCAAACCACAACCGAGGAGATGGCTTAAAATCAGGAAAATTCGCTACCTCCTACGATTACCGCTGATCGAGTAAATCAGAATCATGCTCCGTACACTATGTATGATTATGCTAAACCAAATTTAACAGGAACTGGGTCGAGTATAGTTAGGTCCACTATTGCTGAAAATAATTTTGAACTGAAACCTAATATGATTCAAATGATACAGCAATTTGTTCAGTTTGATGGTTTGCAGGATGAGGATCCAAACAATCACTTGGCAAATTTTCTAGAACTCTGCGACACATTTAAAATCAATGGCGTCTCTGATGATGCCATTCGCCTTCGGTTGTTTCCTTTTTCATTGGGGAACAAAGCTAAATAGTGGTTGAACTCGTTACCACGAGGGTCAGTCACTACTTGGGAACAAATGACCGAAAAATTTTTACTAAAATATTTTCAGCAGATAAAACGGCTAAATTAAGGAATGATATCTCTTCTTTTGTGCAGATGGATTTAGAAACACTATATGATGCATGGGAGAGATACAAGGACCTGTTGAGAAGGTGCCCTCACCATGGGTTACCACTCTGGCTACAGGTTCAAACGTTTCATAATGGGCTGAATCCTTCGACTAGACAAATGGTTGACGCAGCCGCTGGTGGGACTATCAATAATAAGACACCTGAGGATGCTTATGAATTTATGGAAGAGATTTCACTAAATAATTATTAGTGGCAAGTCATGAGGAAAAAGCCAACGAAAGTAGCCAGCGTTTTTAATGTCGATTCGGTCACCATACTCTCTAATCAGGTAGAACTTTTGAATAGAAAAATTGACGGTTTTCTTGGTTCTTCATAGGTTCACCCAACAATGCAATGCAATGCAAGTGGAGAAGGAACGAGCAATTCAGAATACCCAACTTATGGCCACAACATGGAAAATGAGCAATTAAATTATATAGGTAATAATTCTCGACCTCAAAATAATCCCTATAGCAACACTAACAATGAAGGATGGAGGAACCACCGAAATTTCTCATGGGGAGGCCAAGGGAATCAGAGACTACCACCACCTCCAAGCTTCCAACAACCACCTTACCAACAAGAGAAAAAGCCGAACCTTGAGGAGATGCTAACAAAATTCATCTCGGTGTCAGAAACTCATTTTTAGAATACTGAGATAGCACTTAAGAATCAACAAGCGTCGATTCAAGGGCTCGAAACTCAAATAGGCCAGCATGCTAAATTGATATCTGAACGACAATAAGGTACCCTACTGAGTAACACTGAATCTAACCCAAGAGAGTAGCTCAATGTGATTACCATTCAAGATGAGGAAGGGTTAGTTGCACCTGAACCAGAACCGAAGCAAGAAACTGTGGTAAGTAAAGGTAAAGGTGAGGTGGACCACAATGACCAAAAACAAATAAGTAAAGAGTACAAACCACGTGTACCATACCCCAATGCGACAAGGAAAGACCACTCAGACGAACAATTCGATAAATTCCTTAAACTTTTAAAGAAATTACATATTAACTTACCGTTTATTGAGGCTCTTTCACAGATGCCGAATGCAATCAAATTTGTAAAGGAGCTTTTAGCAAATAAGCAAAAGTTAAACGAGGCATCGCATGTGGAGATGAATGCAGTTTGCTTAGCCATTCTGCAGAATAAGCTGACCAACAAATTGAAAGATCCAGGGAGTTTTACGATTCCTTGTTTAATTGGTAGCTTAGATGTTAATAATGCCTTGGCTGATTTAAGGGCTAGTATCAATGTCATGCCTTACAAAATGTTTAAGCAACTAGGTCTTGGGAAACCCAAACAAACTAGGATAAGCATTCAATTAGCAGATAAAACAATTAGATTTCCTAGGGGTATTATTGAAAATGTACTCGTTAAAATTGAAAAATTTATATTCCCAGTTGATTTCATTATTCTAGACATAGAGGAGGATAGTAACGTGCCTTTAATTTTAGGGAGGCCCTTTTTAGCAACTGCTAGAACGATAATTGATGTTGGTACAGGTGAACTCACACTTCGTGTGGGTGATGAAACAACCACTCTTCAAGCTCGTAATTCGAGTGACACCTCAAAAATCGAGGGTGATTGCATAAATCATACTACTAGTACTGATGATGTGGTGAAATCCTCTGTGCAGAAAACAGGTTCGAAGAGCGCACATGAGCCTTGTTCAAGCAACAACAAAGGACCTATATATGAAGAATAAAGGCTACGAGTTGAGGAACTAGATGAATGACGGATACATAAACCAAAACCACGCCTTGACAAGCTCAATATTCCACCAAATCAACTTAAGGTTGGAGACAAAGTACTATTGGATGCAGCAAATCCTTGTATTGCCACTTCTGAATCTAATGGAGAAATTCCTCTCATGGTACTTAATATTTTTCCATACGGTATAGTCGAGGTAATTCATCCTAAATTTGGCACTTTTAAGGTAAATGGTACTCGTTTAAAACCTTATTTTGTTAAAATTGATAGCAGAGAGGAGGAGTGTAAACTCTTCACACCACCATGACCACACAGCAGAAAGGTAAGAGGAGCTTATACTATAAATAAGCGCTTCTCTGGAGGCAACCCGAGTACTAATGGTGTTAACTTCTTTAAATTTTAGTTTTTAACATTTAATCACTAACTGAATACTTGGCCACAGGTTTTCCAGAACCACACGGCCAAGTACATGGGCGTGCTTTAGGCTGTGCTCACACCACGAGCAGAGACACGGCCGTGCGATACGGCCGTGTGAAAATATGGTAAATTTTTTCCCAAACACGGGATACGATAAGTGGCCACGACCGTAAGACGTGGCTGTGGGTGAGTCTGTCAAAACAACAATGGCATGCGACACACCTATGTCTAGAAATCGTGGTTGAAACTGAGAATTTAGCACGGGCATGAGACACGCCCGTGCCTACCGCCCGTGCTCAAGACTGATAAACCAACACAGGCGTGCACCTATACACACGGGCGTGGGAGAAGCGAACGAAGTAGAACACGACTGTGCGACATAGCTGTGTGCATCGACACACCCAAAGAACACAGGCGTGGGATGAATTTCAGACGTGCCCAAATTTAAAAATAGCAAAACACACGAGCTAAAATTAGGGCACACGGGCGTACCTCACAGCCGTGTGCCCTAAAATCTATATAAACCCCTCACTATTCATCATCCCCTTCCCCAAAATCCCTAACCCTAGCTACTGCAACTCCTTCACACGCCCTTCCTGCCACGCCTGTGCCCCGACCACAACACCACTATCGACGACCCAAGCTCTTCCCTCTACCAAGCTCTTGTATTTTTTCATTCTTTTTTCTTCATTTCGTTTATGAATTTGATTTTTCTTGTTTTTATTTCAACTGTTAATCTTCATAGTTCTAATAATAGCACTACTTATACTCTTTGTTTCTTACTATCTTAGTTAATGCATTACGGTGCCATCATTCTTGTGTTGCCATGGACTTCATTCTATTTTCCGTATCATCATTTCCATATGCATTCATTCACTAATCATTATTCTTATATTCCTATTCGTAGTAATGACTTAATATATCTAATTGGGTTATTTTTCGGCATAGTTGTCCTTTAGTACATGACTCCTATGAAATATCTCGATTAATTTTAAAATGCATTGTATATATTTTTCATGCTATTGTTGGAGAGTAAGTTTCTTATTTATTTATTTATTTATTTATTTCGTCTTGCCATTGCAGATATCAAGTCAAGTTGTGGTAAGAAAACCGCTATCCCCGCCTCGAAGAAGAGGAAAGAAGCAGTGTTATCCTTGGGTCCTACCGCGGAGATCAAACACCCGTTCCTCCAAGTTTCCTTTGGGACCTCAAGAGGAACTTTTCCAGATACTTTGGGCCCGACCCCTAGGTGCGGGCTGCTACATTGACTGGGCCGCACTTGAACAAATCCAACTGGCTGACGAGGTCCGAGCCCTCTTGATGACTGACCCGTGAGGGCTATTCTTTGAGATCATTAAGCCGATGTACCTTGAGCTCACACTCGAAATTTGTTCGACCTTCCACCTCTAACTAGTTATGATGGAGTTCAATGATCCCAGAATGGTCTAGTTCCGTCTTGGTGGTTTAGTCTGCCAGTTGAGCGTACTTGAGTTCGGTGTCGCTTTGGGGCTCTATACGGAGGAGTTCATGAACGATGATGATTTTGACACACCCCATCACCACATCCACTTGTCTCCCTCCAACTGCTGGAGGGCCCTCATTCCTGCTTCGGTGACCTACGACCCTAGCCGCTCTAAGGCATCGGCCCTCGCCCCATCCCTGAGGTACTTACATGCCATCTTGGCCCATACTCTGACAGGGCGGCGAGAGAGCACCGGCGTCGTCAACACTCACGACGCCTACTTTTTATGGAGTATGGCGAATGGGCACGTCTTCGACCTTGCCTATTTCATTGCCCTTGCCATTCGCCATCAGATGGAGCAGCATAGGAGAGGAGTTATCTCCATTGGCCCCTATGTGACTAGACTGGCATGGTACTTTGGGCTCCTCAACACAACAGCACAATCATCCTCCCTCGCCCTCATCAGCCAGATGACCCCACAGCGCATCTCGAGTATGCTTTATATGAGGATGATCGAGCGAAAACGTGGAGTTGACCCTCCCCAGTACTGTCTAGTCCAGTCCGCTGAGGAGGACCCAGAGGACATTACTGATGATGTCCCTCCACAGCACGAGGACCCACCGTCTCAGCCACCATCATCCAGTTTATACGGTAGCTTCATACTCTAACATCTCTGAGTGCCTTACTCAATTTGAGCAGCAGTGTTTTCAGCGCTTTGATCACATTAATGCTACTCTACATCAGATTTGTTAGCACCTTCACATCTCATTGCCACCACCACCTCGCCTCCGGCGATGATGATGTTTAAGAACTTTTTATTTATTATTTTTATTTTCACTTTTATATTTATTTATCTTCTTTTAAGTACTTTTTATTTTATTTTCCTTTAATATTATTTCATTTTTAGGTTTTATAATTTTTATTGAACAATTTCTGGTTTTGGCCATTTCATTACGAGTAATTATGCCTCTTTATATTTCTTAAAAGAAATTCCTGATTCTATCACAGTTGTAAAGAACTCCAAAGATGGAAAAGGTTCTCCACGACTACCATGTCCTGCCCGACCACCACGATAACCTCTTCGCTAGACACTGTGGTTGTGGAACCTAACCTCTACCACCACCGGAGTATCCTCCTCCAATCTTATCATTGCCTTGGCCGATTATTCTCCATAACTCCAATTCGAGGAGTCCATTCATCGTTCAGGAAGTTTCACTTCTCTCCCTATCTTATGATCTTATATCTATATTTTTCATTAAATCTAACTTTGTAAATTGAGGACAATGTACATCTTAAGTGTGGGGGGTTATTTATTTCATTATCAGAAAAATCCTTGAATTTTGTCTTATTTTCATGTGATCTTCTCATATTATTATTAAAATGAATTTTTATTAATTTATGATTTTTATTGATGTCTTGAATTAAAACATAAGCATTCATGCATTGATTGTTTAAACTTTAAGAATTAGAGAATCAAGCATGATAAGTTGATTTTTAAGAATTAAAATTTTTTTAGGTTGTTTCCCCAAGTTTAGGTATTATCTTGAGTTAGAATTCACAAGTTTAAACATCAAAAAGCCATAATTTTTGTGAGATCTTGAGCCTTTAGAGCGTCTATTATTTCTTTCATGCTCACTTTTATTGTTGCTTTGCGTGCGTCAATATTGAATTGTCATTCTAGAACTTGCTTGATTATGCATGTCAAGACCACACCATTTGATTTGATATGTCGAGATGATAAAGGCACTTAGGTTTAACCCACTCACTCCATAAAAGCCTACCTTCACAATTAACCCTTAGTGAACCACCTTGAGCCTAACAACCCATTCATTGATTTACCCTCAACATTAACCCTTAACCCATTATTGTTGAAATCCCCTAAATTAATTTGATCTCTATTTTTTTCAAGATTTGATTTGAATAAATTGCTTAGCTATGTTTTATTTTTGATAGATAGCCTATGTTATTTGACTTGTTCTTAAAAAAAATACAATACATACATATATATTAGTAGTAATTCGTCGTTTTTTTGAGCTTAAGTGTTAATTCCATATTCTGAGAAGAAGCTCACTTGTATTCAATTAATGATTAGTTATTTTTCTAGTTAGGTAATTTTTCAATTCAATCTCAATTCTAACCCTTTCTTTCAGCTTGTAACCACACCCCCTAACAAAAGCTACGTTACAACCCTCTAAAGACCTTTTGATTGACGTATCATCTCAATATATAGTGGAAGAGACTTGATTTTCATGCAAGCCTATGGTAATAACTTTTCATATTGACTAATGAGTGCTTCATTTATTGTCCTTAAACACCTCAAGTGATTTGAGTGAATCTTTAGTGAGGAATGTTAAACTTTGTCATATTTTGAATCAAAGGTAATCACTTAAATGAGGGGAGACACCTATGTTTTCGTGATAAAATGCTCAACTTGGAATGTTTGAAACTTTGATGTTCTTCTAGTTGAATTCTGAATGTAAGATTACTTATGGTTTATTTTGAGATATTATCGATAGGAATTATAAGTTGAGAAGAATTTATTTTGCTTGTGAGTTGAGGATTTTACTTGAGGACAAGAAAATGCTTAAGTGTGGGGGTATTTGATAAACCGTAATTTATACATATTTTTATCCCATGCTTAGCACATTTATGGATGATTTCTCAGATTTGGTGAATTCGATGCTCCTAATCCTTTGATTTCATGTTTTATACTTAGGTGAGCATAGGAGAATAAAAAGAGCGAGAAATAGGCCAAAAATGGAGAAAATGGGCAAACATGGGAAATCAACATTGCCTGGACTTCCTCATACGGGTAGGCCACACGGCCGTGTCCATTTGGCAGAATCGAAGCATGACTCACACAGGTAGACCACACGCCCAACAGCCTTGATCACAGTCTAAAGCAATCGCACACGGGCGTGTCCCTGTCGAGCCCAAGTATAGTCCTATTCGGAAAAGGCCACTTTTGAGGGCTCTTAGGCATTCTAAAGCTTAGTTAAACACCCGAGGAGGCACTTAGAAAAGAACATAAGGAGTAAGAGGCAAGGAATTACTCAAGGAAAGCCGATTGATCCATCTCAGAAGCTGGATTCATCATCAAGATTGAAGATCTCCCTTCAATTTCCTTCAGAAGTTTTTGGTTTTTCTTTATGTTTTGTTATCTTTATTCTTTTGAGATGTTTTCTTTCATAATTATGAACTAAACCCCGTAAATACATAAGGGGAATGAAACCTAAGACGGATCTTGTTATTATTATCTAAATTGTATGGTAAATATTTGACTTGTTCTTAATTATGTGTTCTTAATTCTTGTTTTAATATTCTAGGATATTGATTCAAGTTAATGCACTTATTCAGAGGAGCAAAAGTCCTTGTCTAAGAGTAAATTTGTCGTAATTAAGCGGAGTTAATTGCACGCCTAGAGATAGAGTGATAAGATTTTGCCCGATTAGGGTGAAACCTAATAAGGGAGTCCATAGATCGAGTTAATACAACACTAGGGTGTCAATTAGAAAGAGATTTCAATTAATCAACCTAGGGTTAGACGTTATTAGTCTCGAGAGAGATAATAATATAACTTAGGGGTTTTTACAGACCAAGTCAAATGAATAAATCGTCTAATTAAGAGTTAAATAACAAGTGAAGTCTAGGTGGATTTTTCCTTGGGTATTGTCTTAATCAATCGAGTTTTCCCAAAAGCTTTTCCCCAATTTTCTCTCTGTGTACCCTTAGTTTAGATAAAAAAAATCCCTTAATTTTTATGCTAGATTATAAAAAGAAAATAATTATTAGTACTCTTGGTTCCTTTGGGTTCGACAATCCTGTCTTGCTAAAACTATACTACTGTTCGATAGGTACACTTGCAAATATCACATATTAATAATGGTTTCAAAATTTGGAAATATATATTGATGATGTTTACATGTATATTTTGCCAAGGAGAAATTGCTCTATGAAAGAATATGTTTTATCTGTATGGTATTAAAAGCTTGAAATTAAATGTGATTATAAATGCATAAGTTGATTTTATTTAACTGAAATGATTAGTATTTGAGATGTTATTATGCATTAATTGTTTAATTTGCTTAAGGCTTACTAAGCTAAGTTAGCTTACTTTGTGTGTATATATTTGTCTTTGTTTTATAGATTTTGGAGATCGTTACATGCTCGGGGATCGTCAGTAAAGTCAATCACACTATCGTTTATTCTCGGTACTTTTGAAAGTTTTGAATTCAAACTTATGGCATGTATAGGCTATATTATCCTTTGGACATATTTTATTTTGATATGTATATATGTTAAAAAGCCATGCGAAAATGGTTTATTTAAATGCTTGAATTTGGTTTTGGTATAATGATGGTTTGAGTCCATTTTGGTTATTATGTTATGTGCCATGAATGATTAGAATTTGTGATATGTGTTTTTGTATTAAGATTTGGTTGATAAATTTGGACGTGGTAAGAATGAATTGGTTATGATGTATATTTGGTTTTAGTTTGAGCTTATATTGAAAGTATATCCAATATGTATGATGTTTGTGAAGATTGATAAGTGTTTTGGTAATATTGTATAAAATGAGATTGGATTAATGATTAAAGGATATGCGTGTTTTGGTATTTGATTATGATATGATGGTTGAGCTCTTATATGTCTTAATATGTATGTATATATATATGTGTATATATTATGGTGGACATGTATATGTGTATAACTATATAATTTTGTTAGTTAATTGTAAGTTTACGAATATGTATAAATGAGTTGTGTTAGCCAAAATGATAAGGTAATGAAATGGGTTTTATATATATATATATAACCGAATGCATGTTCTTAATTTGTGTTGTTATGCAAAACATGTGAATTTCATATAGATGAATGCATTAATGTCGCATAAATGAATGAAAAGGTTATTAATGAAATTTGTTTCAATTGATGTATAATTTGTACATGCACATGACTTATATAAAAATAGGTCTGTTATTCAATTAACGAAGTTGTTGATTTGTTATATGTTCTGTATATGTATAATTTGTTTAGATAAATGTTGCATTATGTTTTTAATTATGCTATGTTGTAATATGATCGGTAATGCCTTATAACCCTAATCTAGTGACGGATATAGGTTAGGGGTGTTACAAGTATGTTCATAAGTTAGCAAATTACCAAGTTGCCGTGAATTTATTAGTAACAATATGAACATGAGTTTAGTAATTCTAAGTTAAGAAATGTAATTAATCTAACACAATTATGTCATCTTGATTAAAATCATCTTTTGAAATCATGCATTGGAACTTTTATTTTCTCTTTATTTATTTTACTTAGTTAAAAATGTTAGTTTTTAATCACCTCCTCAAATCAAAATATTTTTCTTCACCAAAGTGTTTTTAATATCATTCATAAATAATTCTTTTCACAGTCCCAGTGGGTACGATAACTCGACATTTACTTGTCACTTTATTACTTTTTGGGATTGTGTACAGTTGTACATTTTCGTCGTTCAAATGGTCTACTGACTTTTAGGAGTCGAAAGTCCAGGACTAGCCATGGCATGATCCAGTAGAGGATAGGTTCGTCCTTATGGAAAAAAGAAGTCCGCTAGGACAGTAAACACGGAAGCCCGTCAGAGCATATATGTCAAACCACTATATGACTCGCATGATGAAATTCTCGTCATAACAATTATGGTGTGTATGGAATCACTGGCAAGCTTGCGGATAAGACACCCCGCAAGATGCGAAGGCAAGAGGTGTGCGTGGATATGCGTGGAAAAAAGGGTTTTCCTTCAAGTATTTGTGAATATGTATCCACTATTAAGAGTCTGTTAGAGGTAACAGACAAGCCATCCTTCAGTGGAATACCTACCGAAAATCCTCATCTTCACTTAAGACTGCTTATGGAGGTGAGCAATCTTTCAAGTTAGACAAAGTATCTAAAGATTTGCAACGATTATAGTTGTTTCCATATTCACTAAGGGACAAAGCTCGAGCTCGGTTGAACTCATTGCCACCAAATTCCATTTCCACGAGTCAAGAGTTAGTAGAAAGATTACTCATGAAGTATTTCCTGCCTAGCAAGAATGCTAAGTTGAGGAATAAGATCACTACTTTCCAAGAAATGGATGATGAGTCATTGTATGAAGCATGGAAAAGGTACAAAGAATTATTACAAAAATGCCATCATCATGGAATCCCTCATTGTATCCAATTTGAGACGTTTTATAATGGTCTCAATACTTACACGAGGATAGTAGTGGATGCCTCTGCTAACGGTGCTCTCCTTTCTAAGTTTTATTGTAATATCCTAATTTTGGGCCTAGTAAGAATAGTGGTTTCGTGACCACAAAATCAGAGATAGAAATAATTATTTTATGATTATTTTAAGGTCTATGATATGATTTCATGATTGTGTGAAAATTTCGTGAAGAAATTTTATGCATAAGGTGCTTAAATTGAAATTAGGGACTAAATCGAATAATTTGCAAAACTTTCATTCTAGAAGTTTCTAGCATGAAATTGTTTTGAAATATTAATTAGGAGGTCTTAAATAGAAATTTTACCAATTTCTAAGTCTATGGACAAAAATTGGACATGGATGGAATTTTTGGAAAGTTTAGTAGTAAGGGCATTTTGGTCATTTAGGGGTAAAATGAATTAAAATACAAAATTAAAAGCTAATTTTGCTCATCTTCAACCCCATGGCCGAATATAGCAAGGAGAAACCATGGCTAGGGTTTTCAAGCTTCCAAGCTCGATTGTAAGTCCGTTCTAGCCTCGTTTTTAATGATTTTACGTTTTGGAGTCCCGATAGCTCGATTTAGCTTATGCTAGCAATAATTTAACCTAGGGTTTATATTTGGAAAAATACCCATAGGTGAAATTTGTGTATTTTGGTGTTTTATGATAGAATATGAGGTTTTAAATTATGTTAGACAACTTGTGCTACTCGGTTTTAAGTGAAAACGAGCAAAAGGGCTTAATTGGTAAAAATACCTAATAGTCATAAGTAAATGTTAGAGTGAGAATTTGATGTTGCCATAGAAGGTAAAAATGATCAGCATGTCATAAAACATAAGAAAATAGGCTGAAGTTTAATTTACGAGCTTTGGGGCAAAAGTGTAAATATGCAAAAGTTTAGGGGCGAAATTATAATTTTTCCAAAATATGATTTTGGGTCAATTTGAATAATGTGAGTCCTAATTAGACTAAATTTTAAATGATAGAGCAAGGAAAACTGAAATTCGGGCTAAAATGGGGAAAATACCAAGTTGTGGACGAAATGGTAAAAGGAGCCATTTTCGCATACGAGGTAAGTTCATGTGTAAATAATGTAGCATAAATGTTATTTTTAAGTTATTAATGTTAATTATATGATATGCTGGTTTTTAATCGTGAAATATTATGCCTTGTGGTTAATGTTGAGTAATATGCAAATTATGTTTACTACTTGATAAATATGAATTGCTACCGAGTATCGGTTCCGATATTCCATGGAAGACAGCAAATGTGAGATCGAGGGAAAAAGCCCGTTTGAACCTTAGGAATAGATTAGGATACAAGTGACATGTCACTAGGATGGTTGAGCATCCGAACTCGTTGAGTTGAGTCCGAGTTCACTTATGGATGCGAATGTCCGAACTCGTTGAGTTGAGTCTGAGTTCGTGAAATGTAACTAGGCATCCGAACTCGTTGAGTTGACCTATGGATGCGAACGCCCAAGCTCGTTGAGTTGAGTCCGAGTTCGTTTATGGGCGGGTTACATGGTAGCTTGGCTACATATGTGGCACTTATGTGCAAACTTTCCATGTATCCGAATTATATTCCGATGTGTTCAACGGGTAAAGTTCTCTGAAATGGAGGAATACTCAAGATGAAAGGGACGTATTGGTAAGTGTTGTGAAATGGGTACTTTGAAGGTATGTACTTAACCCTCGGGTTGAAAAATCGATATAACAACAATATGGTAAGATGATAAATGAAAATGTGATATGAATGTCTCGGTGATGATTATGCAAATGATGTTTTATGTTTGCTTATATAGTTATGTTACTTGCTATTTGCATGTGAACTTACTAAGCATTTATGCTTACTCCCTCCTTTTCATTCCTTGTAGTTTTGAAAAGCCAGCTCGAAAATTGGGAACGGTCGGAGGCTCGCTCACACTATCCGTATACCATCTTGGCATAATGGCTTGTATATTTTGAGTATGGCATGTATAGCATTATAATCATTTTGTATATATGGTCTTATGATATGGTTATTGAGTGGTATGGAAATGCTTGGTAATGATTAGCCATTGGAATGGCTAATCATGATCATATTTGTGTTATGTATGTCAAATTGCTAGCTAATCCATGGAAACCATGAAATAGGTAAAATTTACCATAAAATAGATTCAGACAGCAGTAGTGACGTGAATTTGAAAAATCACTAAAAATAGTAGAAATGAAATTAAATAATCAATAAGTTATGGAATCGAAGCTTGATGAGTCTATTTTCATATGGAAGAAGCGAAACAGGTATATGAGCTATATTTTATGAGATGTTTAAATTTTTGTGAAACAGGGCCAAAGCGATTTCTGGATCCCCTATTCTGACTTTGGAAATTCACCATAAATTTTACAAAGATAATTAGAAGTCACGCTTTATATGTACAGATTCCTTATTGAGTCTAGTTTTATTAGAGACAAACAGCATAGTCATTAAAGCTCTGTACAGGGAGATATCTGATTCGTAATACACAGATGTCAGAGTAGTTGAACCCTGAAACAGGGGAGACTTTAACTAATAAACTGTACTAATTGGCCCAACCAAAAATTCTAGAAAACAATTAGTAGATATATATATGAGTCTAGTTTCAGGAAAAATTTACGAATTGGATTTGAGTTTGAACTCGAGATATGATTTTTAAAAAACTGTGATGCAGTTAGCCAGCTTGTCTGGAAATTTTAAAATGAATTGTATGAGCTGTTTAAGTAATGAATTAAGTCCGTTAACACCTCGTGTTCGACTCCGGCAACGGTCTCGGGTACGGGGCGTTACACTTATAATGAGGCTTATGAAATCATTAAGGGGATTGCCAACAACAATTATCAATGGCCAACCAATTGAGAAACGTTAGGAAGATGAGTCGCTGGAATACATGAAGTGGATCCACTCACTTTACTCGCATATCAGGTATCTTCAATTTCCGAAATGCTTAAAAATTTTACCACTAATGGGTTTAATATTTTTACAACTCAGCCACAGAACCAATTTAAAAATATAGCCCGTGTCTATTGTGAGGAAGGACATTTGATTGAAGAATGTCTATCAAACCCAAAATCCATGTATTACATGGGTAACTAGAACCAAAATTGAGGAAGGCAAGGACTGCAATCCAATTTCTATAACCCATCGTTGTGAAACCACCCGAACTTTTCCTGGAGTAACCAAGGGGCTAGAACTAGTAACACTTATGCACAACCTAGATCTACCCAGCCACCTATTTTTCCCTAGCAAGTTCAGAAACCAACTCAAGCTGAACCTTCCAATAGCTTAGAGAACCTATTGAAAGCATATATAGCAAAAAACGATGCCACTCTAAGCAATTTGGAGAACCAAGTAGGTCAACTTGCTACTGAACTTAAGAATCAACCACAAGGTGCTTTAACTAGTGATGCTGATAATTAGAGGAATCACGAGAAAGAGCATTGTAAAGCGTTGACATTGAGAAGCAGAAGGACATTAGAGCCCAACACAGTCGAAGTTGGAAAAGAGCCAGCTGATGCTCAAGACTCAATGGAAGTTCAACCAAGTGTAGAAATTCCAGTTTCACCGAAACCTGAATCTGCAAAACTTGATAAGGTAATTTTTAAACCAGTTAATTCTGATAAACTAACAACTCCGTTAGATGCAAAATTGCCACAGAAGACTAATTAACCAAATCTAGTAAAGAATCCTCCACCACCCTACCCTCAAAGGCTTTAGAAGCAGAAGCAGGAAGTCCAATTTAAGAAGTTTCGAGGCGTACTCAAGCAACTTCATATCAATATCCCGTTAGTTAAAGCACTTGAACATATGCCGAACTACGTCAAATTCATGAAGGATATCCTGTCTAAGAAAATGAAGACTAGGAGAATTTGAGACGGTAGCCTTGATAAAGGAATGTAGTGCATATCTTCAAGACAAACTACCCCCGAAGTTGAAAAATCCTAGATGTTTTACCATACCTTGCAACATTGGAGCAACATATTATGGTATGGCACTATGTGATTTGGGTGTGAGTATCAACTTGATGCCCATGTCAATATTTAGGAAGTTGGGGATAGGTGAAGTTAGACCTACTACGGTTATACTTCAATTAGCAGATCGATCTTTAGAACATCTAGAAGGAAAAATTGAGGATGTATTGGTACGTGTATACAAATTTATTTTTCCTACTAACTTTGTTATTCTAGATTTTGAAGCAGATCAAGAAGTGCCAATCATCCTATGAAGGCCTTTCCTAGCAACTGGAATGACCTTTATTGATGTACAGAAGGGCGAGCTTATTATGCGTGTTCAGGACGATCAGGTAACATTTAATATTTTTAAGTCTATACAATTTTCTGACACACTTGATGATTGTTCTATAGTGTCCAATTTAGAGCAATTAATAATGGAAAAGGAACTCAATTATGTTGAGGACCCATTGGAGCAAATTTTGACATCAAACCTTCTAAGTGATGGAGAGGAGGATGAATACTTAGCTTTGCTAGAAGCTAATCAAGGGGATTTAATCCGCAATCCTGCTTTGAATCTTTGGAGTTAGAAAATAGAGATTATGTCCAACCAAAAGTGTCAATTGAGAAACCACCTAAGTTAGAACTCAAGGTACTTCCTTCACATTTAAAATATGTTAATTTAGGTAACGCTTCTACCTTGCTTGTGATTATTTTAGCAGAGTTAACCATAGGGTAAGAAGAGAAACTCATCCTAGTGTTGAAATAATTCAAGAAGGCGATCAGATGGACCATAGCCTATATTCATGGCATTAGTGTATCTGCATGCATGCACAAAATCATCTTAGAAGATGGCAAGAAAGGGACGATTGATGGACAATGAAGATTGAACCCCATCATGAAGGACGTGGTAAAAAAATTCATCAAGTGGTTAGATGAGGATATAGTTTACCCCATCTCAGATAGTTTGTGGGTATGTTCAGTCTAGTGCATGCCAAAGAAAGGAGGTATTACGGTCATTGAAAATGAGAATAATAAATTAGTACCAACTAGAACAGTAACGGGATGGAGAATTTGCATCGATCACGGAAAGCTAAATAAGACAACTAGGAAAGATCATTTTTGTTTGCCATTCTTGGACCAGATGCTGGATAATCGGGGTATAATCAGATTACAGTAGCACCAGAAGATCAACACAAAACAACATTCACATGCTCATATGGTACATTTGGACTTAGACGCATGCCATTTGGTTTATGTAATGCACCTGCTACATTTCAAAGATGTATGATGTCTATTTTTATTGAAATGGTTAAGAAATACTTGGAAGTCTTTATGGATGATTTTTTAGTATTTGGAGACACTTATGATGATTGCTTAGCCAATCTAGCCAAGGTACTAAGGCGATGCGAAGAAACAAACCTCGTATTTAACTGGGAAAAATGTCATTTCATGTTACGAGAAGGTATTGTTCTAGGGCATCAGATAACGAGACATGGAATTAAGGTAGATAAAGCAAAGGTAAATGTTATTGAAAAACTCCCACCACCATCTATAAAGAGTGTTAGGAGCTTTTTGGGCTACGTCAGCTTCAATCGAAGATTTATCAAAGACTTCTCCAAAATTACTAGACCCTTATGCAAATTACTGGAGAAGGAAACGATGTTCAATTTTTATGAGGAGTGCTTAAGAGCTTTCAATTATTTAAAGAGTCTGTTAGTTTTAGCACCCATAATCGTCATACCAGACTAGGATTTGCCATTTGAAATGATGTGTGGCGTAAGTGACTTTGCGATAGGAGCTATTATAGGCCAGCGAAGGAACAAAGTTTTTCATCCCATCTACTATGCAAGTCGAACTCTGACAGGAGCTCAATTGAGTTATATGGTAATAGAGAAAGAGTTACTTATTATTGTGTTTGGTTTTGACAAGTTTCAATCTTATCTTGTAGGTACCAAAGTGACTATCTATATGGACCATTTGGAAATTAAGTATTTACTCGCTAAGATAGGCGTTAAGCTGAGACTGATATGATTGGTACTTCTACTTCAAGAGTTCGATCTAGAAATTCAAGATTGAAACGGAGTAGAAAACCAAGTAGCAGACCACTTGTAACAGACCAATTTTGGGACTAGTCGAAAAAGTAGTTTCAAAACCACTAACCTGAGGTCGAGGAAATTATTTTAAATATTATTTTATGTATTTTAGCAAAAATAGATAAGTGCATGAAAATTTTGCTAAATTAATTTTAGCGATTTCTTACTTAATTACGAAAAAGGACTAAATCTCATAAAGTGCAAAAGTCCTATTTTGTTAGATAAGGGTGTCAATTAGCTAAAGAACCTAAATTGGGAGCCTTTAAAGAGCAATTAGACCCCCAATGCTTAGGCTAGCTGGCCATAGGAGACAAAAGAAAGAGAAATGGTCAAAATTGGGTGGGTTGGTGCCCAATTTTGACTAGAATAAGAATAAAATAAAGTGAAAAAGATATCATCTTTTCCTCTTCTTCTTCATCACCAAAAAATACAGCCATTAGAGGGTTTTGGAGCTTCAAAATTTTCAGCCACTTAGTCTCTCTACAAGTAAGTGATTTTAATGAGTTTTCTTAATGATTTTTACATTTTTTAAACCCTTGTGTCATGAGCTTTCTAATGAGGGGACTATTTTAAAAAATGGTTGAAATTCTAGGGTTTTTCCATGAGAGCATCTATTTTTCTGAATTTTTTTGGAAGAATATGAGTCTTAGATGAGTAATAAACAACTTTTGTGAAGGGATTTCTCATGAAAACCCTAATAGGCACTATTTTACATAAGTTGTAAAATAGATGATAAATGTGTGAAATAGAGAAAATTTTAAGGATTCGGCTAGGCTTATAATAAGGAGAAATTCGATAAAAATTGTCTTTCGAGCATAGGGGTAAAATAGTCATTTTGCCGAATTATGAAATTTGGAATGTCTAAATTGATGTGCTGATGTAATAAATGAATTTTATTAATTTAGATCAAGAGAAACGTGATTCGGGTCTTGATCGGGGTAAGAACAAAGCTTACGAGGATTAAGAGTTCTTTCGCCGAAGAGGTCTGTGCTTCCTTTGTTGCATCTTCATCATTTTGTATTGAGGTAAGTACATATGTGAATAATGTGTTATTGAAGCTTATTTTGGAATAATTTGATAATATAGATGTGTAATTAGCTCATTGTTGTTATGTATCTAAATTCTATTTGTCGCCATAAATGTATAAATGACATGTTATGTGAGTAAAGTACATTGTGAGCCAGTACGATGCTATTCGGCTAGTTATGAAACCCCATTGGACCTTAGACATAACATAGGATACAAAGGGGTATGTTATAAAAATTATGTAGTCTGAACTCATGAGTTGAGTCTGAGTTCATGAGATAAATGCTATAGGTAACGTGGGTCTGGGTATTGACTTTGTGTACAGACCCGTGAGTGGCTCAATGAGCAAACTTTACATAATAGCTATGGAGTCCGGGTCCTGACTTGATAAAAGGCCAGTTAGTAGCTCAAAAGTGAGTGTTTCATAGCACAAGGTAGCTCTAACTACTTATATGGCATTTAAATGTAAACTCCCATCTTATTCGTATGTATTTCGAGAGTTCAACAGGTAACTCAAAGACTTAGTTGATGGAAACCTTGATAAGGTACTTATATTGACCTCATGGTTAAAACCTGAGTAAAGAGCATGGTTCATTAATTATAAATGAATGAAAGGAAGAGTAAGATAGAGTTGTTAAGTGATTTATATCGTTTGAGCGTGATAAGTCATCATTTGACGATATGATTTTCTTTTAATTACACTTTATTTGCATATATGTACTTACTAAGCTCCCATGCTTACCCTCTTTTGTTTTCTTTCCTTATAGTGCCGCCAAGATAACATTGAGGATCTAGTGAAGTCTCAAAGCTTTGATCACACTATCACTTATGACCTTTGTGACAACCCAAAATTGACCCTAGTCGGGAAGTGGTTTCGGGACCGCTAAACCGAGTCACCGAAATGTTTGAATGTAATATTTATTGTCTAGAATATGTAATTATGAATGTGTGAAAATTTCAAGTTTCAATTTAGCCGATTGCATGTGAATTCAATTAGTAGGACTTGTGTGACACTTTTGAAAAGTGAAAGGCTAATCTATAAGGACCTAATAGTGCATGTAGTCATAGGGGAGGACTTGCATGTCAAATTTCCCCCCCAAGTTCTAGTGGCCGGCCATGACAAGGAATCATGGGCAAAACATGTCAGGAAACATGTTTTGTTGGTGCATTAGGGAGAAACAATAAACAAATAAGTATGGGTAATAAAGAATGAAAAAAAAATGTGTGTGAGTGAACCCCCCCTTGCCGTGTATTGAGGAAAAGAGAAGAAAAAAAAATTTGTTCATCCATTTTTTCTCCCTTGACCGAAAATACTAGAGGAAGGAAGGAATTTTGCTTCATGTTTGGTTTTGAAGAGGATTAGGAAGAGGTTGGCTATACTTGCATCAAGATTAAGGTATGTTTGAGGTTGTGCCATGAGATTCATGCATGTTTTTAGTTGCTAGCTTGATGTTCTTGTTAGCCCATGGTTCAAATCTTTGCTATGTCATGGGAATGAAATTCGGCCAAAGTGAATGTGGTGTTAATGCCATTGCATGCTAAATATCAAGCTTGATAATGAAACATGTGATGGGAGATTGAGGACTCTTAGATTTTCTTTTAGCATTTTGAAGGAGATACTAAGTTCTTTGTTTAATCATGACCAAAATTATGGTGTTGTGGTATTCGCCATGGTATATCCATAAGTATGATTCATGCATGTTGCATGGTAAGTAAGATTTAAGCTTTGGATATGTGTATATATTTGGATATAAGCCACTTGAGAATTCGCCCTTGCACCTACATGAATATATGTTTGCACATGATGTATTGGTATGACATATATACTATTTCGGTGTATATTTGCTTGTGATGATGTTTGGTTATGAAGTAAATGAGAGAGGTGTATTGAGCTACGATATGTAATGCGTTAGTAGTAAAATGTATGCTGCTTTTGTGTGGTATTAAGTGTATAATTGGCCTCAACATGGACATGTATATTCGCCACATGAGGGGAAATTGGTGTGCATGCATTCGGTTAGAGGCAAGCATATTGATGCCTATTCTTGGCTTAGAAAATTCGGCTAAGAGGAATATTAACTAATGTGTTGAGTTCGATTCATGATTTCGCACATATGCGACTTTGATGCCTAATGAGTATATATATTGGCTAAGTATCTTGTATTCCTCTTTTCGATGCTCAAATGATTAAGTCAATTTGTTTGTTTAATTAAGCTCAAGAGCCTAGAGGATCAAGTTGGATAAAGGAAGGAAGAAGTGATCGAATAGCCTTGAAATCGTTCGACCACATCCGAGGTAAGTTTTAAGCGATTAATCGTTGAGTAAATTCAATCATAATAGGACATAATGAGTTGATTTGATAAGATATGATGTGGCCATGATATGTCTTAAGCCCAAATGGTAAGTTCATAAGTGTTTGGACTTGGAAAGTTAAGAGCAAATTGTAATAAATTGCTTGGACAACAGCAGTAATGTGATTTTAGAAAATCACTATAAATTGTTGGTGTGGAATTATAGGCTGAATAAAACATGTAATCAAATCTTAGTTGGTCTAGTTTCTTATAAAAGAGACCGTGGAAGCAAAGGAATTTCCTATAAAGAGATATTTAAAGTTGTGCGGGACAGTGTCGGAATGACTCCGAAATCCCCTGTTCTGTTTTTGGAAAATCATTATAATTTGTACAAAAATGGTTATGAGATAATATTTATATGCTTAGACTCCTTAATGAGTCTAGTTTCAAATGGAATCAAATAAAACACATTATGAATTCTGTACAATGAAAAATTTAATTCGTAGTGAAGAGTGGTCAGATTGGTCAAACAGTGAAATAGGGGAAACTTTAAGAAAAATCTGGTATTGATTGGCCAAACCAAAAATTCTGAAAATTTTATGGATGAAAGATACATGAGTCTACATTCGGGTAAAATTAACGGCAATTGATTTTGAGTTTTGTAGCTCCAGTTATAAACAATTTAGCGACTGTTGCTCAGGAAAAGAAAACTGCTTGTAGTGAATAGGTGATTTTGTTGTAAACTTTGATGAAATTATTTGAGTTGCTTATGAGCTATTGCTGAAATTGGTGTACAAGAAAAATATGAAATATGTAGGAGATGTATATATATGTGATAAGGCCTAATGGCCAATGTGATGAATGTGAAAGTGTATATACATGTGATAAGGCCTAATGGCCAATGTGATGAATGTGAAAGAGTATATATGTGATAAGGCCTAATGGCCGATGTGATGAATGTGAAGGTGTATATATATGTGATAAGGCCTAATGGCCAATGTGATGAATGTGAAAGTGTATATACATGTGATAAGGCCTAATGGCCAATGTGATGAATGTGAAAGAGTATATATGTGATAAGGCCTAATGGCCAATGTGATGAATGTGAAGGTGTATATATATGTGATAAGGCCTAATGGCCAATGTGATGAATGTGAAAGAGTATATATGTGATAAGGCCTAATGGCCGATGTGATGAATGTGAAACATATGTGTGATATGTATATGTGGTAAAGCCGAATGGCTAATGTGAAATATATGTGTGATGTGTATATGTGGTAAAGCCGAAGGGCTAATGTGAAATATATGTGTGATATGTATATGTGGTAAAGCCGAATGGCTAATGTGAAATATATGTGTGATGTGTATGTGTGGTAAAGCCGAATGGCTAATGTGAATGTTGTAACATGTGATTAAATGTACATGAAACTTGAAATATGTTCCGGTGAGACCCGATGACTACGTGTGGAGATTATGTCCGGTAAGACCCGATGACTACGTGTGGAGATTATGTCGGGTAAGACTTACGTAATAAGAATTGCTTATAAATATACATAATGCGAAAGGTTAAACAGTATGTACTCCAAGTTTATATATGATGCACACGAGAGCAATCTATGGGACTATTCCTATGATTATGTGACATCGGTTTAGTGTGAGAGGTTATGTGAAATCATACGATATATCTATGTCACATGAGCTCACTTTTATGTGAGAGTTTATCGCCTATTGTATATGATGAGATGTGCATATTAGGAAAAGGGGATAGTATGCCCGAAGGAAGAGTGAAATAAAAATACGAACAACTATGTTATGATTTGGTTGTTATCTGTTGACACTTTGCTTAAAACTTGCTAAGCATTGTAATGCTTACTCATTTACTTGTTTCCTCTGTTTTATAGATCTCATTGGAAGCTACAGGCTCGGGGATCGTCAAGAACTAGTCACACTATCACTACCCACCGTTTGGTACTGCTACGTTTTGGAATATCTTATGGCATGTATGGAATAGACTAGTAGTGAGAGGATATTTTGGTCAATGTATAGGACTACCCTTTTGTTGTGGGTCATGGACCATTTGGATTTGTATAATTTTAGATAGCCATGCGAAAATGGCTTATAAATGTTTTGAGCATAATGTTATAATCATTCGATATGTATATGCTCATTAAGAGGCATGGAAATGTTTGGCAACGATCAGCCATTAGAATGGTTCATCTTGATTATATTTTGGACTATATATGCAAGAGGGTTAGTTGAGTCATAGAAACTATGTGTTAGATAAAGTCTACCCTAAAAATAGATGCTGGCAGCAGCAGTGATGTGGATGTGAAAAATCACTAAAAATAGTAGAGATGGAATTAAATAGTGAATAAATTAGATAAATGAGCCTTGATGAATATACTTTCATATGGAAGAAACGAAACGGTCATATGAGTTGTATGTTAAGAGATATTTAGGTTTTTGTGAAATAGGGCCAGAACTGTTTCTGGAATCCCTGTTCCGACTTTGGAAATTCATTGTAAATTAACCAGAGATAATTAGGAGTCATTCCATATATGTATAGATTCCTCTCTGAGTCTAGTTTCTATAGAAACAAACGGCATCAGTATTGAAGCCCTGTACAGGGAGATATCCAATTCGTAATGTGTGAAGGTCAGTGTAGTCGAACCCTGGATTAGGGGAAACTTTAACTAATAAACTGTACTAATTGGCCTGACCAAAAATTCTAAGAAAAAATATGTAGATGGACATATGAGTCTAGTTTCAGGGAAAAATTACGAATCTGATTTTCGAGTTGTGGAACTCAAGTTATGATTTTTAAGGTGACAGTGACGCAGTTAGCCAGTTGTCTGGAAAAACTTTTAATTGGACTGCGAGAGTAAATGAATTAGTCGGTTAGCACCTCGTGTTCAACTCCGGTAACGGTCTCGGATACGGGGTGTTACAACCTTGGTATAGTTAGTTTCATTGTTTTGTTTTCTGGCATGTATAGGGACTCGTGTCTTTGTTTAGTGTTTTCTTAGCTAGCCATAATGTGTTTGCTCATATGATGAACATAATACTCATTTTGTATAAGGCCATGGATAATGTTCAATACTCATTTTGATTTATAAATAGAAGATGATGTTTTCATGTATGAGTAAATTGCATAAATGATATGTTGTCCCTTGTGGTTATTTTGGCTATATGATGTGCCATTATATTAGTATAGAGTGATTTTGTACAGGTTACATAAGTAAGGGTGACAAAAAGGCTTGGTAAATAGCCTTATTTTGTCCACACGGGTATACACACAGGTGTGTTTCTAGGCCATATGTGACACACGGTCAACCCCGTGGGCGTGTTGTTTAGCCATGTGTCCCCTGGACGTAAAAATTTCAAGTCAGTATGCATGGTAGTAAACACACGGGTAGAGACACGGCCGTGTGTCTCAACCGTCTGAATGGCACAGCCTAGCACACGGGCGTGTGCCTTGGCTCTGTGGCCCTTAAGGATTGTTGACGTTAGAAATAGAATGTCCAAGTTTTTGCACACGGGCTGAGGCACGGGCATGTCATGGCCGTGTGAAGGACACGGTTCATGGACATGGGCATGTGTCAGGCCATGTGAAAACCCTTGGAGGTTTGAATTAGAAAATAAGTCCACATGGGTAAGGGACACGGGCGTGTCCCAATGTGCCGCTCACACGGCCCATCAGCACGACCATGCAAAAATGGTCACACTGGCGTGTTGCCCCTCTACACGGGCGTGTGCCCCTATGTTAAGTGTTATTTTTAGAATTCTTTGAAGGACTCAGAATAATTTCGAATGGGTTCCAATAGATGTTTTGAGCCTTGTAGGCTCTTATTATGGAGTTTATAATAATAATTGAATTTTTTTTTAATTTAACCATGTTCTGGTGATATGAAAACGTTTGTATGCGTGAGTTCAAGTTGGGGTATTGCCTCATTTTTCATCCTAGCATAGGGCACGGGTGTGGGGTGTTACATCTAGTGGTATTAGAGCTACGGTTCAGTCGGTTCTCAGACTAATGTAGCGTGTGTACGAGTCTAGCTATACATGCCATAGATAAATTGTGATAGTGTGACGGCTCCTGATTTTTTTAATTGTATTTTCATATAGTAATGGATCCTGATAGAACTATGGTGGATGATGTAGAAAGTAACATGCCGGCTCCCGCTGAAGGGGCAGTTCCATTCGATAATTGACCTCCCACAGTTAGTAAGGGAGGAGGAGAAAGGGCTCGGGAGGCCTTTCTCCACATGATGAATGAATGGTACACGGAGTTCATCCGAGCTAACCCAAATACTCAACCCCCTCCACCCCTACCTATCCCTTAACCTATTCTTGTAGTACCCTAGGGTATGGACCTTGAGAGGCGGAATAGACCTCCAATTGACAAGATCCGGAAACATGGAGCCAAGGAGTTTCATGCTAATAAAGATGATGACCCTAAAAGGGCAGAATTCTGGCTTGAGAATACCATTAGGGTATTCAATGAATTATCCTGCACTCTCAAAGAATGATTGAAGTGTGCCATATCTTTGTAGAGACTCGTCATACTACTGGTGGAAGACATTAGTCTCAGTGGTGCCTCACGAAAGGGTCACATGGGAATTCTTCCAAGAGGAATTCCGGAAGAAATACATCAGTGAAAGATTTATGGATAAAAAACGTAAGGAATTTCTTGATTTGAAACAAGGCCGCATGACGGTTACTGAATATGAAAGAGTGTTCATCCGACTTAGTAAGTATGCTCGGGAGTTGTATCCTCCGAGGCTAAGATGTGTCGAAGGTTCGAAGACGGACTTAATGAGGACATTTGACTGTTAGTGGGTGTCCTTAAGTTGAAAAAGTTCATAGTACTCGTTGATCGGGCCTGTAAAGCCGAGGAATTAATTAAGGAAAAGAAGAAAACCGAAGCTGAAACTAGAGATGCAAGGAAGAGGCATGCGAATAAGTCATTTCCATCTCAGTCTAAGAAATCCAGAGATGTCTACTCTTGTTTCCACGCATCTGCTGGACATTCATACCGAGATCGTAAGAAGCAAGATTCGGATTTTTAGTCTTAGTCTACATCAGTGGCTAGTGTGGGCAATGTCAGATCTTCCAAACCAGAGTACCAATATTGTGGTAGAAATCACTTCGGCAAGTGTAGAATGAACGATGGATCTAGTTCTCGGTATGGTTCTCAAGACCACTTTATCAAGAATTTCTCTGAGATGAATGATAAAGAAATTTTTCAAAGTACAAGAACAAGTGGCACCAATTCTAAAGGAAGGCCTCAGATGAATGTTGGAGTTGGAGCTGGTAGCAAGAATGTGACAAGAGACACCACCGTAAGGTCTGAAGCTAGAGCTCTGGCTAGAACCTATGCCATACGTGCACGTGAAGATGCATCCTCTCCTGATGTGATCACCGGTACATTTTCTCTCTATGATAATACTGTTATTGCATTAATCGACCCTGGTTCTACTTATTCATATGTGTACATGAAATTAGTGTCTAGCACGAATATGCCTGTTGAGTCTATAGAGTTTATGATTAAAATGTCTAACCCATTAGGTAAACATGTGATAGTTGATAAAGTATGCAAAAAATGTCGTTTAGTAGTTAAAGGTTATTGTTTTCCGGCCAATTTGATATTGTTACCCTTTGATGATTTTGATGTCATATTGGGTATGGATTGGTTGACATTCCATGATGCTGTAGTAAGCCGTAGACAAAAGGTTATTAGACTAAAATGTGAAAACGGCGAAACCCTTTGGGTTGAATCAAGTGAGCCAGGGAACTTGCTTATTGTAATATCCTCAATGTCTGCCTAGAAATGTTTGAGGAAAGAACGTGAAGCTTATCTGGCTTTTGTAATGAATACTAAGGAATCGAAGTTGAAGATTGAGTCAGTGCCGGTTGTAAATGAATATGTGGATGTATTACTGGAAGGATTGCCTGGGCTACCCCCAATAGAGAGGTTGAATTTGGTATAGAGTTAATGCCAGGGACCACGCCTATTTTGATCGCTTCATATCGGATGGCCCCGACTGAGCTAAAAGAACTAAAGTCACAATTACAAGAATTTACCGACAAGGGTTTTGTGAGACCAAGCTTTTCACCGTGGGGTGCTCCGGTGTTGTTTGTGAAAAAGAAAGATGGATCTATGAGATTGTGCATAGATTACCAGTAGTTAAATAAGAAGACGAACAAGAACAAATACCCGTTGTCTCTAATTGACGACTTGTTTTACCAACTGAAAGGAACAACATGGTTTTCTAAGATAGTCTTGAGATTTAGCTACTATCAACTACGAGTTAAAGAGGCAGATATGCCTAAAACTACTTTTAGGATGCGATATGGCCACTATGAGTTTCTCGTCATGCCTTTCAGCTTAACAAATGCTCCCGCCGTTTTCATGGATTTAATGAATAGGGTATTTCAGCCATATCTAGATAAGTTTGTTTTTGTATTCATCGATGATATCCTAATCTATTAACAAGGTAGAACATGCTGAGCACTTGAGAACCATTTTGCAAACTCTAAGGGACAATTAGTTGTATGCAAAATTTAGTAAAAGTGAGATTTGGCTTCGAAAAGTCAGCTTTTTGAGTCATATTGTCTCGTGTGATGGTATTAGGGTCGACCTCAGCAAGGTTTATACTATTGTTGAATAAAAGCCGCCAAAGAGTGTGACTGTGGTTAGAAGATTTTTAGGGTTGGCCGATTATTACAGACGATTTGTAAAGGACTTCTCTATGATTTTGACTCCCATGACAAGGTTGCTACAAAAAGGAGTTAAGTTTGAATGGTCGGATAAGTGTTAGCAGAGTTTCGAGAAGTTGAAGATGTTATTGACTGAGGCTCCAGTATTAGTACAACTCAAATCAAGAAAGAGTTCGTGATTTATAGCGATGCTTCTCTAAATGGGTTGGGATGTGTACTTATGCAAGAGGACAAAGTTGTGGCCTATGCCTCAAGACAGTTGAAACCTCACGACAAGAATTATCCAACACACGACTAGAGTTGGCCGCCATGTGTTCGCTCTGAAAATCTGGCGACATTATTTGTTCGGAGAGATATGCCATGTATACATCAATCACAAAAGTCTTAAGTACTTGATGACCCAGAAGGATTTAAATCTGAGGCAACGGGAGATGGTTGGAACTATTAAAGGATTATGAGTTAATTATCGACTACATCCGAGAAAAGAAAACGTGGTCGCCAATGTATTAGGTAGAAAATTGTTGTTTGCATTAAAAACAATGAACGCCCAATTGACCTTGTTAGAGGATGGTTCGGTTCTAGCAGTGTTAAAAGCTTGACTGACGTTTCTTCAAGATATTTGCGAGACTCAAAAAAGTGAAAGTAAATTTCTATCCAAGAAAACCCAGTGTGAATCAGATTTTTGTTCTGATGGTTGCTTGAGATTTCAGGAAAGGATTTTTGTTCCTAAGGACACTGAATTGATTCAAAAGATTTTAGATGAGGCACATAGTGGTTGTTTATCAGTGCACCCCGGGAGTATGAAAATGTACAACAATTTGAAGAAAATGTATGGTGGCTGGGGATGAAAAGAGATATTTTGGAGTTCGTATCCAAATGCCTAGTATGTCAACAAGTGAAAGCTAAGCACCAAGTACCTTCGGGTTTACTTCAGCCTATTATGGTCCCAAAGTGAAAGTAGGATCGGATTACTATGGATTTTGTAATGAGTTTGCTGGTGACCCTGAGGAAAAATGATGCTATTGGGTTGTGGTTGATCGACTAACAAAGTCGGCTCATTTTATTCCGGTACGCACCGATTTCCCACTCGACCAGCTAGCCGAGTTATATATTTCAGAAATTATGAAGTTACACGGAGTACCTTTGTCGATCATATCGGATAGAGATCCGAGGTTCACATCGCGGTTTTGGAAAAAGCTCCAAAAAGCTTTGGGTAAAAAGTTAAATTTTTGTATGGCTTTTGTGACAGCCCAAAATTGACCCTAGTCGGAAGGTGGTCTCGGGACCACAAAACCGAGGCATAAAAATAATTAAAAATTTATTTTGATGCCTATAATATGTGTGTGCTCATGTATGACATTTTATGATGATTGATTTAGTGTTATAAGGGTGAATTCCACAAGAAAGGACTTAGTAATGAACTTTGAAAGTATGATAGGAAATGTGTGATGACTAATTAAAGCATGCATGCAAAATAATGGACTTGCATGTCAAATTCCCCTTTATAGGTGGTGGCGGCCATGACAAGGAGGATGGGCTAAACATGTCATGAAACATGTTTTGTTGGTGCATTAGGGTGAAATAATAAACAAAGGTGTATGGGTGATAAAAAATGAAAAAAAATGTGTGTGAGTATGGTAATCCCCCATTGCCGTGAGTTGTAGAGAAGGAAAGAAAAAATTTTGTTCATCCTTTCTTTGAGCCAAAACTAAGGAAGAAGGAGGATTTTTGCTTCATGCTTGGTTTGGAAGAGATCTAGAAGGAGATTTGGCTAAGTTTGCATCAAGATTAAGGTATGTATGAGGTTGTGTTAGGAGTTTCATGCATGTTTTGGTTGCTAACTTGATGTGCATGTTAGCCATGGCTCAAATCTTTGTTAAGCCATGGAAATGGTATTTGGCCAAAGTTGTTATGGTGATAAAGCCATTGCATGCTAAGTGTGAAGCTTGATGATGATGCATGCAATGATGGATTGTCTACTCTTGAGTAAGATTTTGAGCTTTCTTTTGTTTTATGATGATTGAAGTTGAAAAGGAGCATGATTGTCATATTCGGCCATGATGCATTCATGAGCATGGTTCATGCTTCTTGCATGTTAGTTAAAATTTGTGTTTTGGATGGCTATGGACACCTTGAAATTCGCCATGCTCATATATGTATATATATGTTTGCACATGATGTTTTGGTTATGAAGGAAGTGATGAATAAGTTTGTTTAAAGAAGAAGATGTTGAAGAATAATTGTGAAATTGTAAGCACATTCGGCCTAGCACACATATGAGTGCTTGATGCTATATTGTAAGTTTTGAGCTACAATATGCAAAGCATTAACTAGTAAAATGCATGCTGTTTTGTGTGGTATTAAGTGCATAATTGGCCTCAACATGGACAAGTATATTCGGCCTTGGGTAGCCTATTGAAGGCCTTAGCTTTTCCTTGATGCTCGAATAAATTGTATTGAATTGCTTGATGTAGTATAAAATGTGCATGACCATTGTGTATTCAAGCTAAAGAGTGGCCATATGACCATTTAAATTCCTTGTCATATTCGCCATAAGCTAGCACAATGAGGTTTTAATAAATTGAATTTGTTTGAATTAGCTCAAGAGCTAAGAGGTCCACAATTGGACAAGGGAAGGAAAAGTGATCGAATAGCCGTAAAAGCCGTTCGACAACATCCGAGGTAAGTCCTCAAGAAGTGACCTTACTTGAATTATGTGAGATGAAATATGGATGTGTATGATTATTGATTATGTGTGTATGAGTATTTGAATTCCACCCGGGCTAAGTCCCAAGGCGAATATGCTAATGATTATAATTGTGTTTGAGCCTTAGTAAGGAAAATGAAATATGTATGTCCAATGATTATTGATGTATGTGTGCATGAGAAATTGAATGATATCCGGCTAAGCCCAAGACAATTATGCTGAAAATTATATCCGGGTTAAGACCAAGGCAATTGTGCTAGTAGCTATATCGGGCTAAGACCGAAGGCATTCGTGCAAGTTGTTAAATCCGGCTAAGACCAAGGCATTTGTCCAAATCGTGATATCCGGGTTAAGTCCGTGAGGCCTTGGTGCGGGTTACCATAACCGGCTATGTCCCAAGGCGATTGAACGAGTAGCGGCGCTTGGTTAAACTCGAAGGTATGTGATTTGAAAATTATAAGCTTGCTGGAAAATTTCAGCTAATGCACTTGTGAAATTTCCCAATGACAAGGTAAGTGCGTGTGTGCTTTGCTGCGCTAGGAGTAAGAGCGTATGAATATCCGCTCCTATGATGGAGCGAGTTATCGGCCTTAATGAAGCCGTTATTTGTGTATGAACATAAGTGTTGGGATGGTGAAGTAAGTACGATTATGTGAATGTGCATTAATGAAATGATGCATTTGGTTATGTGAATGTATTGCTTTAATTAAAGCTGATTATATTCCTTGAGACTTACTAAGCATAAAATGCTTACCCGTTGCTTTGGCTCTCTGTTTTATAGATTTATTTCGATAGCAAACGGATTCGGGATCAATAAAGTCGAAGTCATCCACACTATCCACGCCTCTATTTTGGTATAAATTTTGGTTGAACTTTGAAATGGCATGTATAGGACTACCCTTGTTGGTTTAAAAATGTGGCGATGTATATGTATACTGGCCATGCGAAAATGGCTCGTAAAAGGAAGCATGAACTTAGACTATTTGTGGTTTGAATGTATATATATGGTGTCATGATGTGATTATGGATCGGAAATGGGAGTGTTGGTCACATGATCAGCCATTGGTATGGTTAAAATGATCATATGTGAACCTATGTATGGCAAGACTAGTTGGTTGATGGAGACTACAAAAATAGATAAGACCTACCTTAAAACAGATGCTGCCAGCTGCAGTGACGTGAATGTGAAAAATCACCAAAATTGTAGGAATGGTATTAAATAGTGAATAAGCTATGTAAATTAACCTTAATGAGTCTATTTTCATATGGAAGAAGCGAAATGATCATAGGAGTTACATGTTAAGAGATATTGAAGCTATTGTGAAACAGGGCCAGAATGGTTTCTGGGTCCCCTGTCGCAACTTTAAAAATTCACTGTAAATTATCCAGAAAGAATTAGGAGACATACCTTATATGTACAGATTCCATTTTGAGTCTAGTTTCATTAGAAACAAACGGCACCAGAATTAAATCCCTGTACAGAGAGATATTCAAGTTATACCGCGAGAAGGTCAGAGCAGTCGATCCCTGTAACATGGGTGACTTTAACTAATAAACTGTACCAATTGGCCCGACCAAAAATTCTAGAAATAAATCCATGGATGGATATATGAGTCTAAATTCAGGGAAAATTTACGAAACCAGTTTCCGAGTTTTGAAACTCGAGATATGATTTTTAAGGCGACGGTGATGCAGTCTTCCAGCCTGACTGGAAATGCCAAATTGGTGGGCAAAACATGTGAACTTGGCTTGTTAATCCTCGTGTCGACACGGCGATGGTCTCGGGTTCGGGTGTTACAATTTTATTGGTATCAGAGCCACGGTTTAGTCGATTCTAGGACTACCGTGATGTGTTTGGGGTCTAGCTATACATGCCATTAAATGATGAATCGATAGTGTGGTGATTTCGACAATTTGACTTTGTGTTTGTTATTAGAATGGATCCCGATCCCCAACCGAGCGATAGCTGATGGTGTGAGAGTGTGGTTCTGCCCAGCGCAAGGGACAGCGGCGGACTCTCAACCTATGGCCAGCAATCCGAATGATGAGGCTAGGCAAGCCTTTTATAGTGTGATGAACGAATGGTTTAATCAATACATTCGAACTAACACAATTGTTCCACAACCTCCATTCCCGACAAATGCAACCCCAAGACCCACAATACCTCCGTGATGACCAAATAAGGTCAAGTAAGCCCCAATCGATAGGATTCGAAAACATGGGGCCACTGAATTTAAGGCTACGGATGATGATGATGCCGAGCGAGCTGAATTTTGGTTGGATAACACTATCCGGGTGCTCGATGAGCTATCCTGTACACCCGATGAGTGCTTAAAGTGTACCATCTCCTTGCTACGTGAGTCCGCCTACTATTGGTGGAGTACTCTGACTTCTGTGGTGCCTAGAGAGCAAGTGACTTGGGAATTCTTTCAAACCGAGTTCCGAAAAAAGTATATTAGTCAGAGATTCATCGACCAAAAGCGAAGGGAATTTCTTGATCTTAAGCAAGGTTCTATGTCCGTTACCGACTACGAACAAAAGTTTGTGAGGCTTAGCCGGTACGCGCGAGAATGCATTTCGTCCGAAGCTATTATGTGTAAACGCTTCGAGGATGGGCTGAATGATGATATAAGGATGTTCGTTGGCATTCTCGAGATACGAGAGTTCGTAGTACTTGTTGAGCGAGCTTGTAAAGCCGAAGAGCTTAGAAAGGAGAAACAAAAAGTTGATGTGGGAACCGGAGAATTCGAAGAGGTCCTCGGAAAATCTCTTCAACAAGCATCGAAGAGATTTCGAGATGATGTGAGCCGGTCTAGAGGCGTTTGGGCTTTTCTAGACGAGGACGCGATCGACCCCTGTGACCACACGAGTCACTTCGATCGCCGATGGTGGAAATGATCGCGAGAGAGGGCGGAGTGTCCACATTGTGGCAAATGGCATTCGTGGAGCTGTTGGTTTCGTGATCGCTCTGTTATAAGTGTGGAATGGCCGACCACTTTATGAAGGATTGCCCGAGGATGCTTGAGCAGAATGTGAGTCGAGTGGAAACCCGGTGCTACATTTGCCGAGGTAGGCCACCTAGAAATATGGGCAATGTCGGTGGCGGTCGAGAGGATCTAGAGATGCTACCATCAAATCGAGGCTCGTGCTCTGCGAGGACTTATGCCATACGCGCACGCGAGGATCTTGCCTCTCGGATGTCATTACCGGTACTTTCACTCTTTTCAATACAAATGTGATTGCTTTGATTGACCCGGTTCTACTCATTCATATATATGAAACCTTAGCATCCAGAAGACTTGCCTATTGAGTCTCTCGAGTTTGTAATTCGGGTATCAAACCCCTTGGGTCATTACGTGCTTGTCAACAAAGTGTGCAAGAAAAGTCCCCTAGTGTTCCGAGGTTCTTGTTTTCCGCGGACTTGATGCTTTTGCCGTTCGATGAGATCAACGTTATTCTAGGTCCGGATTGG